>NC_057865.1:86801816-87117992 GCF_019393635.1 Dromiciops gliroides
ACACACACACACACATCCCACATTAAAAGTTATATGGTGCTGGCCTGCATTGGTAGAGGGAATTTCATCACCTGACATTTCCCTAGACTAATAAAATCACAGGTCCAATCCCTATCCCTACCCTATAACAAGATAAGACAATGCCACAAACCACATCTCTTGCTTTCAACTAATTAGAATCACTTCATTTGTTTGGACTTCCTCTTGAAGTCAGCAGGACGAATTAGAGAAGACTGATCTGGGAGCCTGGAACTTGGGTTCTACTTCGGGGTCTTCTAACTTCCTGGGTGTCTTTCAGAAGGATACCTCTATAAGTCCCAATTTCCTCATCTATAAAATTAAAAAGCTGAATCAGGTAATGTCTAAGGTCCCTTCCAGCTCTTAAGTTCTACAATTACCAACAGGCAATACATGATTAAATACTAACTGGATGATACAAAGAGATAATGTGATTTTAGAGGAGGGAAAAGCCATTGATATGACCAAGGAAGGCTTCCTGAGTGAAGTATGAGAGACAGAGACAGAGACAGATAAACAGAGACACAGACACAGAAAGAGAGCATTTATTAGTTACCATGTACCCAGCACTGTGCTAAGTTCTTGGGCCACAAATATAAGACAACTCAAGCCGTCAAAAGCTTGTATTCTAATGAGGGAAGACAACATGTGAAGAGTACCTGGCAAATGAACGACGGGGAAGCATGATGTGGAGATGGACAAGAACTCTTATGGAAGCCTGGTTGTAGGCAAGAAAAGGTAAAAGTTCATCTATCAGAGACCAGAGATCCAGGGTCAGAGTCCAAGGTACCAAGGGAGGGGGAAGGGAAGGAAGGAGAAGAGTGAGGGAGTAAAGATGATGGATGAAATGGAAATAATGTTTCAGAATGGGGCTGGGAAGAGTTTAGTTTAATTCCAAGTAATATACTAAGAATGGTACTGTGCTACAAAAACAATGAATATGAAAAATTCTGAGAAACCAATGGAAGATTTGTACAGTTGTAACAGACACAAAATAAAATAAGGGGCAGATAGGTGACACAGTGAATAGCGCACTGTCCCTGAAGTTGGGAGGATCTGAGCTCACATCTTACCTCAGATACTTAGCGAGCTATGTGACCTTGGATGAGTCACTTAACCCCAATTGCCTTAAAACATCCAGGCCCATATCCAGTTGTCCTGATATATATATCTTACCACTGGATCCAGATGGCTCTGGAGGAGAAAGAGAAGTTGGTAACCTTGAACAGCCTCCCTCACTTAAATCCAATTCACTGCTAGTCATGACATTTCCATGAGGTCATTCATGGTCCTCTTCAAGAACGAAGGACAAACAACAAAAATAAAATAAGCAGAACCACGAAAACAAGATATACAATGACTACAATAATGTAAATGGAAACAACAACAACAACAACAAAACCCTGAACATCATTTAATTATTTTGTTTGTTTGTTTTTTTAAGTGAGGCAATTGGGGTTAAGTGACTTGCCCAGGGTCACACAGCTAGTAAGTGTTAAGTGTCTGAGACCAGATTTGAACTCAGGTCCTCCTGACTCCAGGGCCAGTGCTCTATCCACTGCGCCACCTAGCTGCCCCACATCATTTAATTATAATGACCAAGCTTATCCCAACAGAAGATATGAGAAAATGTACCTACCTACCTTCCTCCCTTCTTCACAGAGGTGCATAATTGTGTTACTTGGTTGCTGAATTGCTTTTTTTCTCATAATTTGTATTCCTTATAAAGGATGACTCTCTGGGGAAGGGGGGAGTGAGGGTTATATGTGGAAATTAAGGTGATTTAAAAGCAAAAGATGTGATATAAAATCAAACAATATCAATAATTTTAAAAATCAATATGCTAGGGATACTAATTATCAACTCACTAATTAAGTGACCTTTGACTGGCTATGGCAGGTGGAAGAATTATGAGTTGAACTAAAACCTAGGTAATTTATTATGTCTTCAAACTTAATTTACAGTAAGGACAGCATATGCCCTGGTGGACGAAGTAATAAATTTGTATCTGATGGTGACATTTGCCTATGTGATGTGAGCCAGTTATGTTTTATCCTTAGGACAACATTGTATACCATACCACACAAAGAGCCAATAAGGTAAGGTTTTAAAAGCACACCTCTGTGAAGGTAGATCATGTAAACTGAGGCAGCCTAGCAAAACCATTAACTAGATTGCTCAAAGACTTGGCTTTCTAGTGAACACATCCTATAAGGTTTCCCTCTCCCTTTCTTTTTTTTTTTAATTTAAACTACCTTTTAATATGAGCTTTATATTTTTTCAAAATAATGTTTTTATTGTTTTTAAATAATAAACACTTTTATTTATAGTTTTGAGTTCCAAATTTTATCTCTCCTTCTCTCCCTCCCCTCCCCCTTCCTTGAAGTGGTAAGCAATCAGATGTGGATTACACATGTACAATTATGTAAAACATTACCATATTAGACATTTTGTAAAAGAAAACTTGAATAAAAGAAAAAAATTAAAGAAAGTGAAAAATAGCATGCTTCACTCTGTGTTCAATCAATATCAGTCCTTTCTTTGGATGTAGATAGTATACCTCATCATTAGTCCTTTGGGATTGTCTTGGATCATTGTATTGCTGAGAAGAGTTAAGTCATTCACAGTTTTTCTTCAAACAATATTGTTGTCACTGTGCACAATGTTCTCTTGGTTCTGCTTACTTGACTATACATCAGTTCATACAAATCTTTCCAGGCTTTTAATATTCCATCACCATCATATACCACAGCTTATTTAGCCATTCCCCAATTGATGAGTATTCCTTTGATTTCCAATTCTTAGCCAGCACAAAAAGAGCTGCTATAAATATTGTTGTACAAATAGGTCTTTTTCAAGAGCAGCTAGGTGGCACAGTGGATTCAGGAGAACCTGAGTTCAAATCTGGCCTCAGACACTTGACACTTACTAGCTGTGTGACCCTGGGAAAGTCACTTAACCCCCAATGCCCTGTCTCCCCCAAAATAGGTATTTTTCTCTTTTGGGGATGAATATGAGTTTTATATTTAAAGCAGAAAGGGATCATCAAGGTCACTAGTCCAACCTCCTCATTTTATATATGAGGGGATAGAGGACCCGAGAAGTAAAATAACTTACTTTTCCAAAGTCACAAATCTGGACTAGGGAGAATCCAACTCTGTAGGCTGCCCTTTTTCTTATCATTACACAACTCAATGTCCAAAGAGAAGTCTTTTTAAAAAGATGAGTTTGTTTTAACTTTTCCTCCAAAGAGTAGAAAGCATACATGCATGTGTGTGTGTGTGTGTGTGTGTGTGTGTGTGTGTGTGTGTGTGTGTGTGTTTCAAGTATCATCATGAACATCTGTTGAGGTTTAAGTTCAGGTGTTCTCCACAATATACATTTTTTTAAATTAAAAATACCTTAACCCGATGGGAAAGGAAAGTTCGAATGGGCACAATGTCTCCTCATTTTCTTTATCCCTTTTTTACCTCATCCCTACTCTTCTCAACTACTTCCCAAATGGATAACAATGTGTGAAAGGATAAAGGTGGAGAGGATTGTGTGGGGGGAAAATACCACTGTGCAAGGTATTTGAGGGGAGAGGGAGGAAGTTTGGTACAAAATTCTGTTTGGGGGGCAGCTAGGTGGCGCAGTGGATAGAGCACCGGCCCTGGAGTCAGGAGGACCCGAGTTCAAATCCGGCCTCAGACACTTAACACTTACTAGCTGTGTGACCTTGGGCAAGTCACTTAACCCCAATTGCCTCACACAAAAAAAATAATTAATTAATCTGTTTGACTGTTAATGCCCAATAATGTAGACAACAAGCAGCAATTAAGTACATGCTATGTGCCCAGCACTGTGATAAGTCCTGAAAATACAAAGAAAGGAAAAAAAACAGTCCCTGCTCCCAAAGAGGTCATAGTTTAATAGCAATTCTTCCCAGGGCATGTATGTGTATACATACACACACACACACACACACACACATTTTAAGAGGGAATTTCTGAAGATCATAGATCTAGAGCTTGAAGGGTGTTAGGCATCATTTAATCCAACCCTTTCATTTTACAAATGAGGAAACTGAGTCCCAGAGAAGGTTTTGTTCATATTTGTCGGGGGAGGCAGAGGTTTGGGTGGCAATTGAGTTCAGTGACTTGCCCAGGATGACACAGCTAATAAGTGCCTGAGACTGGATTTGAACTCAGATCCTCCTGATTCCAGTGCTGGTGCTCTACCCATTGTGACACCTAGCTGCCCTGAGAAATTCATTTACTTGCCCCAGGTCAGACAGACAAGTATTAAATGGCAAAACCGGGATTCAAATTCTGATCTGGTGACACCAAATTCTGACCTCCAGGTTCAAGATTCTTTCCACTGGACTACCTAGCACAAAGGATTGCTAATAGTGGAAAATCTGGGTATCTTGGCATGTGATAAGGAAGAATAATTCAGGGTGAGTCAACATTTTAAAACCTACCTATCTCTTTGATATTAATTCAGTCATTCCACAAATAGGTATTAAGCACCTGGGGGGGGGCAGTGCAGAGTACTTACAAAGTATTGGGGAAGATACAAACTTTGGGTAAAACATAGCCCCTCCCCGCCCCTGGAGGGTATGTATAGCATGGGACCAAGACACAAAGACAGAAAACCATCCATGGTACGCCATATCATATGTTGAAGGTGTCAGGGAGTTACTGAACAAAGTATTATGTGAGAACTAAGAGCTGAGGAGTTTTCAAAGCATTATTTTCACAGGCCTCTTTGAAATAGGTTAACACAGAGAAGCAGGAAAGCTCTGAAAGTGTTTGAAAAATACAATCTGCACATAATAGATATTCATAGTTTCATGAATAATCCTCTTTTTCTGTTCTATGTATATGAAAATATTCATGTTTGATGCTGTTTGTGAAATAAAAAATAAAGGGTTTTTTTAAGGTAGGTACAAGTCTTATTATCTATACTTTACAAATGGAAAAACCGAGACTCACAGAAATGAAATTATTTTCCCAAGTTAACGTAGCTATGAAATAATAGAGCCAGTAATTGGGCTTTGACTCTTTTTTTGTATATGAGGCAATAAGGGTTAAATGACTTGCCCAAGGTCACATAGCTAGTAAGTGTCAAGTGTCTGAGGCTAGATTTGAACTCAGGTCCTCCTGAATCCAGGACCAGTGCTTTATCCACTGAGGCTCTGAGTCTTAAGTCCAGCGATCTTACTACCTCCCTACTATCAGTATACTACACTGGGCTAGAGTTCCACTAACAGCCAGAAGAGGAGAAATCTTGTTGGAAAGTTTGAAAGCTGACAAGTACATTTAGGCATACACTCTTCTAAATGTAGATACTCTAGTATTGATCTCACCATTTCTATATCCTTCCCTTTCTCCTTATATCCCTTTCCCACCCCCAACCCAAGCCCCCAAAATGCACACTATATAAAAATGACAAATGCTTCCCTTGAAGTCAAATACTAGACTTCCTAGCATCTTACTCAGCATAAGAAATTCAGGTGTGGTAGTCCAAAGAGTTTCTTATGGTCACAGGGGGAGGGAGGGAAGGAGGAGGAGAGAAAACTTATGCCCAAGGAAGAGCAGACAGAGAGCTGAAGAGAGAACAGCCCCAGAGACAGCTGGAAAGACCAGCTACCAGAAGTCAGAAGTAAATGCTAATAAGGGGAGAGGAGAGAGGGAAACTTGCGAAGCTGGCTTAGCATTTCCAGAGCGTAAGCAAGATTATCCTGAATCAAGCTACCATCAAAATCCTCAGCCATTAAAAGAGCATTTTGTTTGCCTATGTTTTTAAAGGTCTGGCTTGAGGTAAAAGACAGAAGAAACCACACCACTTTGGAGAGCCTGGGATGAACATCAGGAGCTAATCTTTCAGACTATGGAAGAAGTAAAGTGGTCTGAGGAAAAGAAAAAGAAAAAGAAAAAAAGGAGCTTCCAGATCCCTGGTTTACTTCAAGGTCAAAGACAAAGTTGAAGTCATTAAAGAAGGTATTAATCTTGGTGGTGTTCCTTGACATCTTGTGGCACATTAAGAAACTTCTAAAGAGCTATAATAGTACAATCCAATACTGCAAGTAAGGGACAGTCTGAAGAATGCTCTCTTCCAGCATCTTCCCTACACCAATTCAGGATATTTTTGTAATTGAACCAAATCCTGAGGCTGCAAACAAAATCTCCAGTCCCTTCTCCAATCCAATCTCCTCCCCAGAAACAAATTACCAGAGATAGGGGCTCCTTGTCATGAGGACAAGAACAATCTGCTTAGCAATCTAGGGCTGTAGGGCAGGATAAGCACCAGTAGTTATAGTGAGTTATAGTGAGTCATAGAGACATAGATTTAGGATTAGAAGGGACCCTAAGGGGTCATGGAGTCCAGGCCCCCTCATTTTACAGATGAGGCAACTGAAGCCCGGAGAGGTAGTATGTCACATAACCAACAGCAGGGTTGGGATATGAATCCACGTCCTCTGATTTCAAATCCCATGCCCTTTCCACTTAATTAAAGGCCATAGGGGGCAGCTAGGTGGTAAAGTGGATAAAGCACTGGCCCTGGATTCAGGAGGACCTGAGTTCAAATCTGACCTCAGACATTAGCTGTGTGACCCTGGGCAAGTCACTTAACCTTCATTGCCCTGGGGGTAAAAAAAAAGATGATTGAAGATCATACTGGGTCCATGGTCAGAAGATCCAAATCCTAATCTGGACCAGCCTACTAACATGACCTTAAGCAGACCATAACTACTCTGAACTCCAATTTCCTCATTTGTAAAAGGAGGGTATCAATGCCTACCCTCATCTCACAGTGTTACCACGAAGCTCAGACAAGCTAATGGGAAAGAGTTTTTGAATGTACAAAGCTCAAAACCAATAGAAAGTGTTATTATTAGAAGTCACAGCTTGCTGGGATGTTTATACTTGATTGTCAGCCAGGGCACCCAGTTCTTCCTCCTTTCACTGCAGGACTTTCATAATGGTGTGTGTCAGTTCTCCAGCAGGCAATTAAAGTTATCAGATACAGAAGCAAAAGCGGTGTACAGTAAAAGTCTAACATACCAGAAGGCAGTTCAGTGGATACAGTCCATATAAACCAAGGAGGAGACACTGAAACTTCTATTAACCAGAACCATTGGGAAGCAGGAAGTTCTAGGTAACTTGGTAATGGTGGTGGTGGTGGTTGTTATGGTTATTTGTACTTCTTTCTCAAAGAGGACCATGACTTCAGGGTGATGTCATGACTTTCACTGAATTGGATTTAAGTGAGGGAGGGCTGTGCAAGGTCACCAACCTCTCTCTCTTCTCCAGAGTCATCTGGGTCCAGTGGCAAGATGTATATCAGAATGACTAGAAATGGCCCTGGAAGTTTAAGGCAATTGGGGTTAAGTGACTTGCCCAGGCTTACATAGCTAATAATATAAGGTGAGATTTGAACTAAGGTCCTCCCAACGTCAGGGTCCTCCACTGTATCACCTAGTAACCGGTAACTGGGTAATACAGAAAAGGCAAAAACAGTCCCCTCCCCTTATATTCTCATGAGAGAGACAACATATGTCATTCAGAAGATACAATATAAAGAATAAACAGAAAGTGTCCTTACAGGGGATGGCAATAGCAGCTGTGGGGTAAAGGGATGAATAAGTGAGCAAGAGAGACTTCCTGGAGGAAGGAGAGCTTGAGTTGACTTTTATAGGAAGCCAGGGAAGAGAAAGCATTCCTGGCATGGGGAACAGCTGGGGTAAAGGTGCAGAGATGGAAAGTGGATTGTTGTTCACCAGGAACAGCAAGTAGGTTAATTTGTTTGGATCATCAAGTTTGTGGAAGAAGGTAGGATGTAAGATTATTGGAAAGGAAAGGATTGAGTTGTGGTGAGCTTCAAATTGCAAACAGGGGAAATTATATTTTATCATGGGAGAAACTGGACTAGAATATGAAAAGATCAAATCTATTTCTTATTCTTCTACCCACTAACAAAAAACAATAATAACAATAAGTGAACTGGTTCTTGTACCAGACCCAGAACCATGTAGAGGTTACATTCTCTTTAGCCTATCCTCAGGGCAGGCAACATCCTACCACTGCCATCCAGTGTAAAAAAATATCAGAGGGCAGCCAGGTGGTCCAGTGGATAAAGCACCGGCCCTAGATTCAGGAGGACCTGAGTTCAAATCCAGCCTCAGACACTTGACACTTACTAGCTGTGTGACCATGGGCAAGTCACTTAACCCTCATTGTCCTGAAATTTTTTTAAACCATCAGATAGGGCTGAGGCATTGCTTGGAGCATTGCTCCAAGAACTAGCCCCTTCCTTCCTGAAATGGTTTCTTTACAAAATGCCTAAATTAGAATCCTAACAACTCAGATTCAGAAGATACCTCAAAGGTCATCGCATGTAACCTCTACATGAAGCATTAATCTCTCCTATACTGTCCTCAACAAATGGTCATTCCGTGTGTTTGAAGCATTCCAATGGTACAGAACTCAATACGCCTCAAAATTAGACAGCTGCAATCGTTACGTACCTGTTCCTCATATTGACCCAAAACTGCCTCCTTATAATTTCTACCTGTTGCTCTTTTGCTCTGCCCTTTGGGAACAAGGAGAACAGTCTAATCCCTCATCTACTTGACAATGTTTAAAACATTCAAAGGTAGTAGACATGCCCATTTCTCCCACCCCCAAGTATTTTCTTCTGTAGTCAAAACAACTCCCATCCCTTCAACTGACCCCTGTGGGTATGGCTTCCATCATCCTCACCATCCCTTTGGACAAGGTCCACACTGTCAATGCTCTTCTTAGAATGTGGCACTAAGAACTGGATATGATATTTTGGATGTGGTCTGGTCAAGATGGAGCATAGTGGAATTATCATTGCCTTCATTCTGTTCACCAGAAGCCCACATTCTCATTACATAGAACCTACAATACAAAGGGCTGCCTTTGCCACCGGCATCATTTGGGTAAACACACAATGTTACTGTTAATGTCTCCCCAACTCTAGCTTTTCCTTCATTCCCCCTTCACTCAGGTCATACCCTTAGCAGGGCCCTACATCCCACCATGCTAGTCATATCAATTTGAGTCTCTATAACTGATACTGAGTCCAAATAGCTCCTCCAAAAACCTGACATAATTCTGTCTTCATTACAATTCCCCACCTCCCTTGCTCCTTAAATTTCCTTACCATGTACCCCATTTCCTTGTAACCTTGTGGTAACAATCTGATTTGATAAAAATTCATCTATGCTAAGATAGTCATAGCTAATAAAGGATTAAATAATAAAGTATTGTGTGTTTCAATTTTCTATCGTGTTAACGCCTTAATATAAAAGAGTGATTAATAGAATGTCAGACTCCACAGCACATTCGTATGGGATCTTTGAGTATTCCTCATCCCATATAAGTAGGTAGTACTTGCTCTGCCTAAATATAGGCCCACCCTGAAAGACAGCATATTCCTTTATCTGAACACCAAATCTACCTTTCCCAGATTCCACCCCCTCCAAGTCTCATCAAATTGATGACCTCTATTCCTGTTTCTTCTGTTACCAAAGAATCCTGCCCAAAGAAAGTAGCCTAATTGATGGTCCTTGGCATCCCTCTGTGGAAATTTATTTTGATTTGGGGACCCTACCTTTAGGCTGAGATTAGAAAGCCTTAGGCCCTCAGGGTCTCTCCCCCTCCTCCTCAGCTTCAGCTGAGTGGAAAAAGCCCCGTGGGCTATACAAGATGCCAGGTCAGACAGCTGGGGGGAAAAAAAGCCCCCAGCTCCCTCCGACCTGAGCAAAGCTATCTGAAGGATAGCTTGTGCTGAGGCATGAGGCTCCAGAGCACCCTAGTCTATCAGTTTGGGAGCAGTGTGGTGGAATTTTATAAATGGCCCATATTAAATTAAATACAGTCAGATAGCCAGCAAGTCAAAAGTTCCCAGATTAGTCATCCATAGATCAGTCCCCCCCAAATTAGGCCCAGTCAATTCAAAAATATTCTAACACCTCTCCCTGCCTATATATCTTTACATAGGTTTTCCTGATGCCCAGAATGTTCTTACTCCTCACCCCTAGCTTTGAGAATCTCTCACTCCCTTCAAGGCACAGCTCAAAAACCTCTCTATGTGGGTCTTTCTGGATTCCCACTGCTTTCCCCCTCCCCCCAGTTAATGACCTCTACTGTTAATAATTCTATATAGTTTATATTTATTTACCCGTGTGTGTATTGTATTCCTCTTCTCCTTATCCAGTACAATGTAAGCTATTTCATGGAAGAGATTATTTCCCCTTTCTTTATATCTTCATCACCTAGAATAATGTCTTACACATAGTAAGAATTTTGTTTGTTGAATTGAACTGAACAGCATCCTACACCAACAAAGGGGAAATGTCTCCCTTTTATCCCTCCCTACTGTGGACAACTCTACATTTCTATAGCGTTCACCCCTTTTCTACTGTTGTAATCACACCATCCCTTCTAATGCATTTAAATAACAAATCCAGTCTCCTCCATGATACATTCCCTGATTACTCCAACCCATACTGAGAATACCACTTAATCCATCCTAGATTAAGCAGTTACATACTGTTTGGCAATAATTTCATAGAATAATAACTGACACCGAGGTCACCCTTTAAAGTTTGTAAAACACTTTCCATACCTTATCTCATTTGATCCTCATAACTCTTCTAGATATGCTATTAGCCCCCTTTTCAGATAAGAAAATTGAGGTTGGCAGAGGTTGTCACTTGTCCAGTGTAGCACAACTGGTATGTATCTAAGAGAGAATTCAAAACCAGGTCTTCCTAGCTACTGCCTCACCCAATTGCCTCATATGTAGAAGTACTGTTGACTTAATCAGACCCTAAGCCACAAGAGGTTAGGAGTCACCTCTCGTACATCGTTGTATCTCCTATGTTGCTCATGGTTAACATTCAAGAAAGCCTTGTCTTATCTCCAAGGACCAGACAAAGCTTTTACCAGGACAATATATCTATGAAATAGACTATGGGTTGTAATCAATCCATCTAGATGATTTCTGCCACGCTCTCAATGGCACTTCCCTTTTCTTTAAAAGGAGCTTTGGACATGGAAGTGACCTTAGAGATTATCCAATCTCACTGCCTCATGTTGAATATGAGTGCTCTTTGGGGGCAACTTCAGATGCTTCTTGGCCTTTTGGCATAATCTATTTATTCAATCTGGAAGGACTAGAAATTGTGCCTATAATGAAAAATTAAATGTACCACATCATCTATCTTTTCTTACCAACCTTCAAAGTCAGATTAAACAGTTAAATCAAAGCCATCCTACTCCTCCATCCCCCATTACAAAATGCTCTCAAGTTGCCACTGAGCCAACATGGTATATTTCAAAATTCTCTTGTCCCACTATAGACAGTTTTAACTAGTCAGTTTCTCAAATCTGTCCAATGCAATTCAGTGGAAAGAACATTTATTAAGAAGTGTCTATGCTGTAGGAAAGCAAAACAAAAACAAGACAATCCCTGCCCTCAGAATGCATATATTCTACATGGAAGATGCAGCATATACAGACAACTTAATGGAAAATATAGGGGCAGCTAGGTGGTGCAATGGATAAAGCACCATCCTTGGATTCAGGAGGACCTGAGTTCAAATCCAGCCTCAGACACTTGACACTAAATAGCTGTGTGACCCTGGGCAAGTCACTTAACCCTCACTGCCCCACCAAAAAAAAAGGGAAAAAGGAAAAGAAAAAAAATATATAAACAATGTAAAATATATACTTTATATTAAGTACCTTTAAGAGGGAGATAGAGCAATAATCACTCAGGGAATCAAGAAAGGCCTCTTAGGAGAGGTAATACGTAAGCAATTCTTTAAAGGAAGACAGGGATTGTAAGAGGTGAAGGTGAAGAGGAAATGCATTCTAGACACACTGAAGTGTAAAGAAAGGCATGGAGACAAGAGATGGAACTTTGCATAGAGAGACAGACACCAGCCCAATCCAGTGACATCAGAATGTGTGAAGGGGAATAATAAGAAACAGCATTAGACCTCAGCAAATTTCTGGGAGAAAAAAAAGCTATTTGCAGCACCTCTAGCTATGTATTAGCTCACTACCCTTTTCCCTTCTTGATGATGTCTGTTATCTTCTCAATTTCTTCAAGCATCCAAGCATTCATACTTTTCCCCCTATACCCCTCTCTAAGTTTTTTAAAAAATCATGGGGAAGCTAGTTGGCACAGTAGATAAAGCATTGGCCCTGGATTCAGGAGTACCTGAGTTTAAATCCAGCCTCAGACACTTGACACTTACTAAGCTGTGTGACCTTGGGCAAGTCACTTAACCCTCATTCTTCCACAAAAAAACAAAATTAAAAAAAAAACATTAAAAAATAATTCAATCTAATCTGATGTACTGCATGAAAGCTTAAAGTGTGATCCCTCCTAAGAAGATGTGAATTTCAACCCTGCTCAAAACTTTAAGGCAAAGAAAACAGAGAGGGAACCAGACTTTCAATGTCCCTGAAAGCAAAAGACACAAGTTGCTGGCTGTTCTGTCCATGGGTAAGATCAAACCTTTTAGACCCATCACCATTAATACATAGATATGGGGGGAAGCTAAGAAATGCTCTTGGGTGACATGAGGGAAGGAGAATTTAGTATCCCAAGAACAAAAACAAACAACGACAACAACAACAAAACCCAAAAAGCTGTTCTCATCACCCTCCCAGCCCTTGACCTTCCTCTCCCTCCCAGCCTGCCAGTACACTCAGATGAAACTTGAAAGCAAACCGGCTGGGGCTGCTTCAGTCTCAATGCCACAGTGCTTACAAACTGTATGTGCAGGGAATTTGTCACATTTTTCTCTACCTCGTGACATTCCAGCAGCCTAGACAGCTTCAAAATGTTGCAAGTGGGTGAGTTTTTACTCACTCCCTTTCTATTTCCCTGAGAGCCACACAAACAGCAGGAGCAGCAGCAGCAGCCACTGGGCAAAGGTCAGAGGGGCCCCGATGGCAGTTCCGGAAATTCTACTGCTCACACTTGGGGTGCTGCCAGCCAGAACAGAGGGAGGCGATAGGGGCCAGGCCCGCTGTGCCCCTCCCAGGATCTCAACACACACAAAAGCCCCCATGACGCATCTGAGAAAGGGATCTGAGGAGTGACCTTGGAGGGTCAGTGGAGCCCAGAGCTGTGCCAACAAGTATGAACACTTGCAATTAGTCCGTGGACGCCCGCCATTCACTCTTTTATGTGCTATCTCATCAAAACATATGCATTTTCAATAGCTGGGTTTAAAGGCCCACTTGTTGCAATACATTATATCCCAGACTCCTACAGGTTTTGAATTGTACAAATACAAAAGTGGGGTATTGAGAAAATCTGGCCCTGAGAATTTCAATTGTTCCGGTTGGGCATTTGCCTCGGTGCCCTGGTGCCCAAAACCTCCAAGTGGTCAGTGGCTTGAATGTCACTAAGCAATGTGACAAAGCGAAGGACAAACATGGGGTAGCCCACAATGCTCTGGGAAATGAAAATCCTTTTGTTGTCCAGCTGGAAGGTCAAAAATTGCCATTTGAGATTGCCTAGACTAGCACAGAGTCCACCCCCGTAAAGGTGACAGCATTTGGGGAGGAAGTCAGCAGCAGTGCCATTGACAAGTCATGCCATTGTGAAGGAGGCCCAGGAAGCAAGAGCTCTGGGTTCCCCAAACAGATCCTCTTGTGATTGGGTGAGAGAGTTACAGAATGTCAAAGTGAGAAGGGACACCAGAGGTCATCTAGTCTAACCCCCTCAATTTATGGCTAAGGAAACTGAGGCCTAGTGAGCCTTGCCCAAGGTCACACAGCAAGCTAACAGTAGTCTGCTCTGAAAAAGGCATTGATTCAGAAGACCTTCAATCTCTAGATCGTCTGATAAACATCTAGTGCCAGGAGATACCCAAGGACGCTGATGGGGGGGTGGCAGGAGGGAAGGAGTGGGAAAGGAAGATATTCTTATAGCAATGGGTCTGCTTCACATGCCAGATCTTTGTTTATTCACTTAGGGCAATGGGGAAGGAGTATGTGAGCTCTGATTGATGTCTAGGTTCTCCCTGACTAAGTAGGAAGAAAGGATGGTCCTCAGGAATAGTAAGATATAAATACCCCTGGCAAGGGCCTCCCCTCAAGCAGGAGTAAGCTGTTTTAGTCCTTAGATAACACTTTATAAGAGATTAGCAGGAAGAGGAAGGGGGAGATGGAATAAAGAGAGTCAGAGCCAGGATTTCGATGGGGGGACAGATTAAAAAGAACAAATCTCCCCTACTTCATAATTTTGCCAAGGGTTCTAGAGCTGGCATCTAGATGAGTGTCTCTGTATAGTTGCAAGGCACTCAAAATCACATATATGCCAGCTGCTGGCCTGAATCACCACTATGCATTTTTTATTCCTTTCGATCTGGAAAGGATGGAGAGTGATTTTGCAATTTGTCAATGACCCATAGGAATTTTTTTTTGGACCAGATCTATGATTCAACTGGTATAAAAAATTCTTGATGCAGAGTGGCACCTGTTCTGCAAATGTATAGTCTCACAAGAGTTTCCTGGGCCACTGAGATGGAAGGATTTGCTCAGGGTCGCATAGCCAGTGTTTTTCAGAGGATAGATCTTGAATGAAGGCCTTCCTTGGAGAGACAGCATGGCAGAGTAGATAGGGCTCTGGAATTGTCAGGAGAGACACAAAGCCATTTCAGAAACTACCTCTGGAACCCTCAGCAAGACAAGTAAGCTCTCCGATTTGCCTCACTTCCTTCATCTCTGAAATCTGGGGGTTGGACTTGATACTTTCTAAGGTCCCCCCAGCTCTAAATCTACACCATGAAGAATCCTGTATCTAAGGCTGGCTTTCTATCCACAATACCAACCTGTCTTACAGGATATACCTTTTTATTCTAGCCTATAAAATGAAGGAGTTCAGACTAAGCAAGAGTCCTTAGATGACTTCTTTCATGGTTTAGTTTTTATTTAAATAATCATAAACTTAACTGTGAACTAACTGGACTTGTACAAGGAAAACAAAGAGAATTGCAGCAAAGATGAGCACAAGGGTTACAGAAGAAGAAGGACAGGGGTCCCCCAGATACAAAGGAATGGCTTGGTGGTTAAAACAAAAATAAGGCCAAAAACCTTAGGAGTCTTGTCCACAATCAGCAATGATGATCTTTTTGTTGGTCTTGCCAACCCAAGACCCAAAATGCTCCATGACTTCCACGACCTTCATGCCTTCTTTTACCTGGCCAAAGGCAACAGGCTTGCCAAACAAACAATTAATGTTAGTGACCAAGATGAAAAACCAGGAACCACTTGTGTTGGACTCAGCATTTACCGCGGACGAGATGCCAGGACCAGCATGCTTCAGGATAAAGCCAGTGCCATTGTGGCACATGAAGGCAACACCCTGGCCCATGAACCCAGGAATGATTCTGTGAAAGCAGAACCAAAGGGATTTGTTCTCTCCAGGGCTCAGAGCACAGGCATTCTTCTGCTGTCTCTGGAGCACTAACTGCCAATGGCTAAAAAGTAACTCAGCCTGGGGCTTATCATCATTGGCCATGTTGAAGTAGGCTTTGATGTTGGCCATAGTCACAGATGGCTGGACTGGGGATGGCGGTTAAGGCAGCAATGGAAGAGTCTAGTATCTGGTGAACTGAGCAAGCCGAGATCTCCCGGTGGTGGTATATCCAAAGTAGACAGTAATTGTATTTCAATATTGCTGCTTTCCCTTGTAATCCTCAGGATGTCATTTGTATGCATTTAAAAATATTGTTCTCAGTAGAGGTCCATAGGCTTTACCAGCCTGCCAAAGGGGTCCATGACAAGTAAAAAAAAAAAAAGTTAAGAAACCATGAACTAGATGATCTTTAAAGGTACTTTCTAGTTCCAAATCTATGATCCTATATAATGTAGAGCATGACGAGTGCATAATAAAGCGACATGGCTCTTTGACAGTTAAAAGGAGAGACAAATCGCATCTGACTCTGGGGGTAGAAAGAATTGTAGAAGTGCTCATGGGTGAGACGTTACTCATGCTAAGCCTTCAAAGAAAAGTAGAAGGTCAACAGCCAGAGATTGGCATGGGAAAGTGGGGTGAATGATCGGAGAATGGAGTTCATTTCTGGTACAGGGAGACATGTGAATAGTCCCTTTGAGGTAGACCAAATGGTACATGAAATGAAGCAGTGTAAATAAACTAAAACTAGGAAAATAACTAATTAACTACACAAGACCTAAAATGTCAGACTAAGGAATTAGGCTTTACTCAAGAGATTGACATGATCATACCTAGCATTAAGAAGATTTTTCTGATAACAACCTTTAGGATATATTAGAGAAGGAGACCAGGATTAAGATTAAGAGACTACTGCATTAGTCCAGGGGAAAAGTCATCAGGAGAAAGGCAGCTCGACCTAGTGCCGTGAGAATTAGCCTGATTCAGAACGGCCTGGGTTCAGTGCCTGCCTCTGAGCTGCATGGCCCCTAGACAAGTCACTTACACTCTCAGGACCCTAGGCTACTATGTAACACAAAAAGGTGCACAGGCTGCTTATGTGAATGAGTTTCCTCACCAGGAACTTCTCATAATAACAATGGAGCACTGGAAGAAGAAACAAGGACCTGTACTGGAATGGTAGCACTGAAAATCACAAAGCTGTAACAGCTCTTTTGGAGAAGGAACCCACAGGATTTAGCAGAAGACTGTCTGCTTCTAGGGGTGAAGCAGAGGGAGGAGTCAAAGATGACTACAGCAAAATACTCAAAACAACAATAAAATCCAAGGTATTGTTTAATTCTAATAAATCCACTTTCTAGTCAAGAAGCCAAAAAGTTACGTGATTTGCTCAATACAGCAGAGCAAGATTAAACTCCAAGATCCTGAATTTCCAGTCTATTATTTGGTCTCTGGACCAAACTGACTAACTTCCTCTGACTGTCAAGTCAGTATCTGAATGTTATTTGAATGCATGCTATGTTTACTGTGTGTGTCATATGAAATCACAGAATACAGCCAGGGAAGGATGAGGGCAACAAAATGGCAGGATAGGAAGTTTAAGTTCACTAACATTTTCTCCTCCTCTGACTGTCAAGGAGAAACTGAAATGTACTGAAAAATTCCTTGAATAATTTAACTTCACAAAAAGATACAAAGTTCTTTAGAGAAAGTTCAAATGGATCAAAAAGTAACACTGAAGGACCACGACTAAGGCTATTTGAGTCAACATCTCTCTTTGCAATATCTGCCATGGAAGCTTCCAGAAGCCCCAAGGACAGCTAGGTGGCACAGTAGATAGATCACTGGCCCTGAATTCAAATCTCACCTGACACTTACTACCCATGAGACCCGGGGCAAGTCACCTAACCCCAATTGCTTTAAACATCCAGGGCCATCTCTAGTTGTCCTGATGTATATCTTGCCACAGGACCCAGATAGCTCTGGAGGAGAGAATGAGGTTGGTGACTATCCCTCACTTAAATCCAATTCATTGCAAGTCATGACATCTGTCATGGTAAGCTTTCTCCAGCCTAGCTTCCTGAAGAAAGAGAACACAAACATGAGGTGGAACTGAAAATAAAGAAGAAAGTGTATAAGGACAAAGAAAGAAGAAAAGGGTCATCCTGTCATGCTTAGGGCTCACCTAATCCAAAGAAGGCTTTCTACTGCCAAACTAATCATGGAGACATTGTGATCCTATCTTCAAAGTCCCAGGCCTGGTGGTACATACCTATAATCTCTGCAATAGGGGATGTTCAGCCTGGTGGATCACTTGAGTTCAGGAATTCTGAAATATAGTTGGGATAAATCCAACTTGGCATCTGCACTAAGTCCAGTACCAATATGGTAAGCCCTTGGGGAACAGGCTGCCTAATCCCAGGTTGGAATTAGAGTGGGCCAAAATTCCCATGCTGATCAACAGTGGGATTGGCTGCTATATACTTCCTGAAAAAAAAAAAAAGGGTGACATCAAAAAGTGGGAAGCAAAGAGATTATTAAATGCAGACCTAAGACTACTCAGATATTCAGATTTTGAAATTTTCCTCCATAAACCTTCCCACATTCCTCTTCCCCTAGTCTCACATTCTATAATACTTTATTTTGTAACACTATAATACATTAATTATAAAATTCCATGTATTTTAGTTATCTGTTTATGACCAAGGATTCTTAATTTTTGCATCATAGACTGCTACATCAGAACAGTGAAGCCTATGGACTCCTCAGAATATCTTTAAACTCACAGAATCAAATACATAAGATTACAAAGGAAACTAAATATATTTAAGTGTAGCTATCAAAATATATATATAGAGAGAGATATAGAGATATAGATAGATAGATAGATAGATAGATAGATAGATAGATAGATAGATAGATAGATAGATAGGTAGATAGATATTTTAAACCAAGTTCACACCTGAGTTCAAATCTGGCCTCAGACACTTGACACTTACTAGCTGTGTGACCCTGGGCAAGTCACTTAACCCTCATTGCCCTGCAAAAGCAGACAAACAAAACAAAACATAACAAAACCAAGTTCACAGACTCTAGGCAAAGAATCCTTGTGCTATGCTCCTAACTTTGGGAAGGCAGGGATCTATCTTATCTGAATTTTCTCCCCAAGCACCTAGCACACTGCTCTATGCAAAGTACTTCAGAAATATTTGTTGAGTGAATCAACCAATGAATCAATGCTGAATGCCTTTATCGATCAACCAACTAATCAATTGCCAATGAATTGTTATGTACCAGCTCTTAGCCAGGCACGTGCTAGAGACAAAGACAAAAGTGAAACAATCCTGAGTTCAAGAAGACTTTACATTCCACAGGGAGAGGCAACATATGCAGATATACTATAAATATAAATTAGATACCAGGTGATTTTAGGAGGAGGTATGAGAAGCCAAGAGGATCAGGAAAGACCTCCTTCAGAATGTGGTATCTAGACAGTCTTCAAGGAGACTGGAGATTCCAAGAGGGGAGGAGGAGGAGGAGATTCCAAATATGGGAGGCAGTCAATGCAAAGACACAGAGAAGGAAAATGGAGGGCATGTATAAGGAAGAGTAAAAGAAAAAAAATGCCAGTTAGTGAGTACATAAACAGATCAAAACCATAGTAAGTGTGACTGTCCTACTGTCCATAATTTAGCCTCATTTTGGAGGGCAATGTAGCAGCTATTCCACCAAGAACTACAAACAGCCATTTTAAAAGGCCAAACAAAGCTCCCAACTGGGAGTTTTCCATTATGTCAAAGGAATCTAATTACCCAAATTGGAATTCTCTCTAGACACAGTGTTCCCTTGGCATGAAGCACCAAGGGTATGATAAATGTTAATTAGGTATGGAATGAAGGTAAAGGAAAAAAAGTGATCTGAGCCTCCGCTTTAAGTTCATCTCATTACATTGTTGACTCTAAATCCAAACTGAAGGATTATCAGGATCTATTCTCCCTACTTCCACCAAGTTAACATGCTTACCAGATTCCTAAAGTAATCTCCTAAAGATAACAATTGGGCATGGTCACCAAGCTGCAACACCCCTGCACACCTTTTTACTTGATAAGTTGTCTGCAGAGTGACCTAGTTTCATATATTTTTGCCCAGCCTCTCCCTGGCTTTGTCCTTGGCTTCTCAGTTCTAATTTTGCTCATTCATCTTGATCTTTTCCAAGGATCCCAATGCAGTTGTCTCAGTTCATGCTTGGTTTCCATATTTTCCTACTTGGATTGATTATTTCAGTTCTCTGCCCAACTTTCTTACCTCCTCCATTTGGTTTCTTATTGACATCTTCAGTTAGAAGCAGCAGGGACTCTCTGAAATCGCTAGTCTTAACCTGATGACTAACTTCTTATCTTCCACCAAAGCTTGAATTCAATTCCATTAAAATATTTATTAAAGAATTGTGCTGTGCTAGAGATATAAAGAGATTTTAAAGAGACATAGTCCCTGCACTCAAGGATCTTCTAGTTGGGGATGGAGGACAGTGATATGACATGTATATATTTAGCCATTATACAATTAAAATAGGATGAGTATAGGAGGAGTCAAACAGAAGAAATTTAAGGTCATAATGGGTCTTGAACAAAGTTAAGGGTTTGATCAGATAGAGATTCCATGCCTGACACAGGGGACCATGCAAACACGCTGAGGTGGGCCAACAGGGAGCTGCAATAATCCAATTAGGCTGGAGTATAGTACATGCAAAGGAGAGGTGATATGAAATAAGGACAGCAAGGTAAGTCGGAGTCACTGTAGAGAGTCACTGCCCTTCACGCTTTGTATTTCATTAGGACACTGAGGATTTTTAAACCAGAGGAGTAGCATGATTCAGCATGTGCATTAGGAAGATTATTTTGGAGGCGATACAGAAAATCGATTGAAAAGGAAGAGAATAAAGGCAGAGAGAACAGAGATAAGGAGATCAGGTAGGATGTTCCTGCAATTGTTGAGGTTAAAAGACCTAGGCTTTTACAAAACTGCTGGGCTATCCATATACCTCAGGCATGGTTGTCGGCCTAGAAAGAAGCACGTCAGAAGCTGCTTAGCTGAGGAAGCTATCAGCTCTATATCAGTTGCCTTGTCAATGGTCTCATTCTTGCTCTCCTGACTGCTTTCTGCTTTGTTTTGACTCCTGGTATTTGTATGTTACTTTACTCCTGCTGATCTGTCTAGTTTCTGACCCACTATTTCACCTTAGAACTCTCATATTCTCCAATATGGGACTGCTTACCAGGTTTTGAGCTTCCAGTCTTGTCTATGTTATCCATACCCACATATTTCTTAGTGCTGAATGTCATTCATGCTTCATCATAGCCCTGTCTTTGTAGGAAAAGATCACCAGTTCCATTGAATTTGCTTACAGCATTTCCCAGTAAGTCTGAATCACAGATCATGGCTATGCCTACTGTGATATTTATTATCTATATGATCTTAGGCAAGTCATGTAGCTTTTTGGACTCTTGGTTTCTTCATCTATAAAATGAGAGGATTGAGTTAGATGGCCACTAAGAACCCATCAAGTGATAAAGGATTCTATGAGTCTATGAACTCACCACATTTTGTTACCAGGAAACTTTACCTCCTATATTTACAAGGGTAATTTAAAGCAAACTTCTAAGAAATAAGTGGTGTGTCTACCTAATAAAATTGTTCAAAATCCTTCCTGTTGACCTTTAATTTAGAATCCTGCACATAGTTCCTTAACCAGTAAAGACTCCCTCATCATCTGCTTAAGGCTATTGTTGGGTAAATCTAAATTAGTCAAAAGTGACAATAGCCTTTGAAGCATTTGTATTCTTTTTAAAAAATGAAATAGAAAAAATGCTCATGCTTAGAAAACTTGCTAGAGAATGTATCTTCAATTCTTCATGACCCCATTTGGGGTTTTCTTGGCAAAGATGCTGGAGTGGTTTGCCATTTTCTTCTCTGGCTCATTTCTGAACAACAGTAGGATTGATGGAAGGAAGGAAGGAAGAGGGGGGAGTTAGGAAAGGAAAGAATATTCATGCTTAGAAAATTTGCTAAAAAATTTGCTAAAAATCTGTCTCATGGAACTATGAATATGAACTAGAATATTAAGATCTACTCTAATGGTCTAAACATAGCAAGGTCAGGTTTGGTTAGTAATTAGAAGGTCAACTACCTGGGAACATAGAGTAATGAATCTTGTCTGTCTACTTTCTAAAAATCACAATAATAATACTGGCTAACATTTATAGAGTGCTTACTATGTGCCAGGCATTGTGCTTTACAATTCCTATAGATTATTGACAGTCTCAGAAAGCTGAATGGTATAATATAAAGATAAAAGGGACCTCAGAGTTAATCTACCAATCTCTTCATTTTATAGATAAGAAAACTTAGGCCCAGAAGACTAAGTCACCTCCCTAAGGTCATACAGAGTACTGTACTAGAAGCCAAAAGACCTGGGTTCTAGTCCCAGTTCTCCCATGAATAATGTTGTGACCTTGGGCAAGTCATTTCCTCTGATCTTGATCTCAGCTTTATCTACAAAATGAAGAAGTTGAACCAAAACAAGTATTTTTAAACTGGGATCCACAGATGGTACATAGATAGTAAATTTCAGGGGTCCATAAGCTTTTTAAAGAATATTTTGATAACTGAATTTCAATATAATTGATTTCCCTCATAACCCATATGTATTTTATTTTATATATTTTAAAATATTATTCTGGAAAGGGGTCCATAGACTTCACTAAACTGCCACAGAGGTCCATCTCTCTCTCTCTCTCTCTCTCTCTCTCTCTCTCTCTCTCTCTCTCTCTCACACTCACTCACACACACACACACACACACACACCTAGGACTGATGACTTCTAAGATCCTTTACAGATCTATGATAGCACTGAACTATAATCTAGTCACAAACTCATCATTCATTGGCAGTAAAAATTAAAGATACTTTCTCTCTTTAACCATACAGTATGACAAAAAAGGAAAATGTTAGATGTTAGAGGGGATATTGGAAAACAGGGATGCTAATCCACTCTTGGTGAAGTTGTAAACTGATCCAATCATTCTGGAGAGTAATTTGGAACTGTGCCCAAAGGGCTATCAAACTGTGCATACCCTTTGATCCAGCAATAACACTGCTAGGTTTATGTCCCAAAGACATCCCCCAAAAGAGAAAAATACCTATTTGTACAAAAATATTTCTAGCAGCTCTTTTTGTGGTGGCTAAGAATTAGAAATCAAAGGAATGCCAATCGACTGGGGAATGGCTAAGCAAGATGTGCTATAAGAAATGACAAGCAAGATAAATTCAGAAAAGCCTGGAAAGATTTGTATGAACTGATGTATAGTGAAGTGAGAAGAAACAAGAGAACATTGTACACAGAGATAGCAATATTGTTTGATAAAGAACTGTGAATGACTTAACTATTCTCAGCAATACAATGATCCAAGACAGTCCCAAAGGACTATTAATGAAACATACTATCCACTTCCAAAGAACTGATCTTGCTTGAACACAGACTGAAGCTTGCTATTTTTCACTTTCTTTCATTTTTTCTTTTATTCAAGTTTTCTTGTACAAATTATACATGTCTAATCCATATCTGATTACTTACCACCTCAGGGAGGGAGAAGGGGAGGGAGGAAAGGATGGATAAAATTTGGAACATAAAACTATAGATAAATTTTTTTGTTATTTTAAGAAAAATAAATGAATTCCTGAATACAGCCAATTTTCAATGTTATATCATAAAAAAATAATCATAATAAAGCACTACCCTAAGAAGTAAGAGACCTGGGTTCTAGTCCCAGATTTGCCATTACCTCACCATATGATCCAGAATAAGTCACTCCACCCTCTCAGGGCCTATTGTTTTGTCTATTAAATAAGAAATTCAGATTGTAGGTTTTATTGTTAGAAAAAAACCTGAGAGAAAATCTAATTCAATCTTGTCATTTTACATATGAGAAAACCAAGGCCCCAAGAGAGGTGGTGAATTGCCCAAGGTCACACAAGTTGTGCCTAGCAAGCAGAGATTCAAACCCCAAACCATTGACTCCAAACTCAGAGCTTTTTCCCTTATAATCCACATTCCTTCCAGGTATATGGTGCCATCCATGACTCCAGGATTGATGATTCATCTGCAGAGTACTAGCTAAGTCATCCTCTGCTTCTATTCCTTGTCCTATTCCTTGACTTCTGTTCATTTCACTGCATCTTAGGGTGAAATGCAAAATCCTAAAGGCAGCCATTTGTTATTGATAACTTGAATGAAAACTTCCAGGCAATACACTTGAACTAAAGCAGTGGCTTTCAAACCTCCTTTTTTGTTCACAGGACAGTATTATTCCTTGTAATGAGCCACCAGGACCCAGGAGATTGAAGGTATAAATTCCATATAACTCAAAGAAAATTTGAACTTGCACAATTCTAAGTTCCATACAATTCTCTGCCCACCTAGGCTGTCAGGTTTGGAGACTACTAATGGATTTTGATTTGGGCAACTCTAATCCATAGTCTCCACAGGCCATTGATGGTTCCCTTAGTGATTAATAACTGGCTTCTAATAATAACACATTTACATAGCCCTTTGAGGGTTTGCAAAGTGTTTTTATCCACATTCTCTCAGCCAAGCAGCACAACCAGTGAGGGAGATACTAGAAGAATTATCTCCATTTTACAGATAAGGAAACTGAGGCTTAGACACATGAAGTGATGTACCCAAGATCACAGTGTTGGTTGTGTCCAAGGCAAGCCTTAAGCCTGACTCCAACTCCAGCACTTTACTTCACCAGAGGCAGTATGGTATATTGGGAAGAGGTCTCTACTGGAAGTTACGAAACTTAGGTCCCAATCTCAGCTCTACCTTCTATTTGGATAAATTATTTAACCTTTCTGGGTCTCCATTTCCTCATTTGGAAAATGGAGCTGGATGCCATCAGAATCCCTCTCAATTCCTCTTCCCCTTAAAAAAAAATCTAAATCCCTGCAAATTATGCACTGATGCACAGGGCCCATTCTTCAGGCCTTCTGAGAGATTTCTCAGATTCTTGTACCATGTACTCTGAAGATGGTAACCAACCTCTAATGTTTGTCTTGGCTTCAAGGCCTGGCCCCACCCCCATCCCCAGTCTTTGTCTTGAGGGTATACGGGAGGTCAACTTCCCACCACCCTTCCCCCACCAAGCCTTGGCTCACCCTCCCACCCACCCCCACCAATGTCACATTAGACTGGTGGAAGGTGAGGGAAATCCTTGCATTTACTAAGCTGCTCCAATTGATAAAACAGCCCTGCTCTGTTAGAACAGCTTCAAGGGCAAACAGTGAGGAGGTTTACCCATGCAAACAAAGCAAGGAGTGAGCACATTCTCTTTTAAAAGATGTTCCTAGGCCAGAGACCTTTGTTTCTTTTCCAGTTATTTGATGGAAAATAGAGATAAAGATAAGTGAGGTCTGAATTGAGGAACCCAGTGTTCCTCCCCCCTCACAGTGTTTCCTTTGTATCTCAGAAGTAGCAACCACTTTTATTGAGGGGCAGAGCTGTATTCAAGGCTGGAAAAAAAGGGCAAGGCACCAAAATAATTAGAAGGTAGCAAAGCCTGGGAGCTTTTTGAATGTTTGCAGGGAGCAAAATCATTTCTAAAGTGAGAAGAGAACTGGATTTACACTCAAAGAACTTGGGTTCGAGCCTATGATCTCAGCTCCTTACTAACCATATGGTCTTAGGTAAATCACTTCATTGCCATCTCAGTCTCCCCCTTCCGCAAGACGAAATGGTTTCTGAGGTCCCCTTCAACTAGATACATGATTTGTAAAATAGAGGTAACAATGACCACAATAACTCTCTCCCAGAGCGTTATATACAAAGACTAAGGATGTGATCTTCTGGTAGGGGAGTGAGGGAGCGAGGAATTCTCATTTTCACCAAAGCATTGCAACCTGTCTGGGACTCAGAAGATGAGTCCTTCCTTGTCTAGAGCTCTGCCCAAGACACAAAGTTCAGATAATTTGTTCAAGATCACAGAGCTGGAAAGTCTCAAAGGGGCACTTGAACTCACGTCTTCCTGAGTTTGAAGCCCTGAGCACCATCTACTTTGCCAGACTGCCCCACCACCACTAAACAAGCATAGTGAGAGGCAGCTATTGTCCTGTGCTCCCTAAACAATGAAAATAAGTACCAACCTGCATTTCTCAGGCCACAGAGGAATCAAGCTTGGGGAAAATGGGAGCTAGCATTAAAGTCACAAACAGAGAAAAACATCTTTGCCTGTGGCCTTATGCCTTTACTTCCTACACAACTTGAGGATATGCATGTGGGAAGTAACATGAAACAGTGAAAAAAGAACACTGACCCTGGAGTTAACAGGACATGAGTTAAAATGCTACCTGCTTACGGGATCTTAGGCAAACCACTGGACATGTTTTGCTGTTGTTCAGTGTTATCAATACCCTCCATGGGATTTTTGCCATTTCCTTCTCAAGAGCTTTTTACAAATGAGGAAACTGAGACAAACAGGTTTAAGTAACTTGCCCAGGATCACACAGCTACTGAGTGTCTGTGGCCACATTTGAACTCAGGTTTTCTTGATCCCAGGCCCAGTGCTATCATTGGATATGTTTATTCATCTGTAAAATGAGGGAGGCGAACTGGATGACCAATAAGGTCCCTTCCTGCTCTAAATTTATGAGCCTATGATCATGAGGGAGGAAAGCAGTCTCGAGTCACCTGATTCCACAAACTTCTTATGAAAATTAGTCTCCAAAAAAATAATTAGCCTCCAACATCTCACTTTCAATGGGAAAAATCAAAGGAGTGATTATAAACAGTAAGTCAGCAGGGGAGGAAAAACTGAGGAGAGATGTCTGGTCAAAAGGACCATTCCCACCTAACCCATACAACCCAGCTACAGGACATTGGATAAGCCTCTCTAATAAAAATGAAGCTGCAGGCCCAAGAAGAAATTAAATACTTTCCTTTTTTCTCCTTTCAGGCCCATTTTGCCATTCCTGGGTGGGAGACATCACTTAGTAACTGGTTATAGGAATATCCTGAAGCTCTCATGGTCTGGTGTTATGAGAAGTTGGGTGATGGTTCTGAGGAAGAGTGGAGAGAGCAAAATGAATTCATTCATTCAGTGCTGATTAAGCATTGTCCTAGGCATTAGGAGACAGAAAATAGATAAGCAAGACCTGATCCCTGCCCTCAAAGAGCTTAAAATATTAAGATACAGCTAGGTGGCACAGTGGATAAAGCAACAGCCCTGGAGTCAGGAGGACTTGAGTCCAAATCCGGCCTCAGACACTTGACACTTACTAGCTGTGTGACCTTGTGCAAGTCACTTAACCCTCCTCATTGCCCTGCAAAAATAAATAAATTAATTAATAGCTTCCATTTAGATAGCATTGTAAAGTTTGCTATGTACTTTACACATATCTCATTTAAGCTACACAACAATAATCCTGTAAGGTGCTATTATTATCCCTGTTTTACAGAAGATAAAACTGAGGATCAGAAATCAATCAATCAGTAAACATTTAGTAAGAGTTAGTATCTGAGATAGAATTTGAGCAGGGTCTTCCAGACTTGAAGTCTAACAATCTAACTAGTATATCATTCAGCCCCTCAACTATATAATTCAATTCAAAAACAAGCTTCTGTTAAGTCCCTATTATGTACCAAGCACTGTGCATGATAATGGGCATTCTCCAGTACACAAAAATTAAAATGGATCTGTGATCTCCATTGATTTTAGTATTCCCTCCAGTGAGTATAAATTGTATCTCATCCATGACTGCTTATCCTATATCCTCACTTTCCTCTTTCTGTTCAGTTCTGCGTCCAAGATATAGAGAACAAAGATAGATACATAATTATAACTACATGATACATGTATATATTTTGTGTGTGTGTGTTGGTAATAAAGCTCTATAGAGTGTACATCCAAATGCTATTATTATACTCTAGACGCCAAGATTGCTCATCCACTTGGTATTTTCCCGTGTGGATGGTTAGGACAAATTCTTGTAATAGATTAAAAGTTTTATCCAAGAGAGTCCACATTGCTTCAGGACTCAATGCAATCAGTACATTTTTTTTAAAAACAGGAACATCAGAAGGACTTTACCAACTACAAGGAATTTATACATGGATTCTGTGCAGGACATGCCTCTTTAAAGTGGTAAATACCTCTGTTGAGAATGTTAGTCTCTACTTTGTTTAGCCATTACCAAATTGATGGGCATCCCTTTGATTTCCAATTCTTATCCATCACCAGAAAAGCTGTTTGTATTGTTTGTGTTACCATATGTGAACAATTAGAACTTTGTCATATGAGGCTTTATTTTTTGTCTTGTTTCTTTTTTTCATCTTTCTTCTTTTTTGGGGGGGGAGGGGCAATGAGGGTTAAGTGACTTGCCCGGGGTCACACAGCTAGTAAGTGTCTGAGACTGGATTTGAACTCAGGTCCTCCTGAATCCAGGGCCAGTGCTCTATCCATTGAGCCACCTAGCTACCCCTTCTTCTCTTTTCTAAGATTAAATCCCCCATTCTGGCCAGAGTAGAAGTGTAGGAATTACTCACGGGCCTGATCTTACTATCGATTAGCACAAGCACTTTGATCTGCTCCATTCAGCCCTTCTTTAATAACCTAATGTCATCACTACCATTTCTAGCTCTCAGGGGTTTACCAAATTCATGCCAGACTTAGCAGGGATATCCATTCAGCTGAGCCCACTGCAGCTCTGAGCTCAGGAGATCCATTACCCTGAACCTTCCCCAGTAGCAAGGATTATGGCCATGCACAAGCTTGTGCCTACCTGTTATCGTTCAATGAATATTATATAATTTTGATATATGTGTGGGAGACACTTTGTTGGAATAAAGTATTTATGGTATTGTTTTACCCTAGAGAATCAAATGCTTTTTTATAATCAACAAGAAGCACAATGAGATCTTATATTCTCTATGCTTTTCAAACAATTCTGTGATGGTAAAATATGGCCTATTGTAGAATATCACCTGCCTGAGCCTTCCTATTCCCTTTCTTTTATCAAGGATACACTTGATGGATACATAGGATATTCTCATAAAATTTTTATATAGTTGTGGAAATAAGCATATGATTAATTGATATTGATGGTCTCTAGGTCTCCTTGTTTGTAGTAATAAGGTCTGAGATTTGTTTGTTTTTTCCTCTCTTTTATATCTCCTACTCCCTAAAACACCTTGAAAATTGATCGCTCAATACCCTAAAACTGTATTTCCAAAATAGGCCTCCTCTGTATATACTAAGTCTAAAATAGCTGCTTCTACATTTTTGTTCTCTTTAATATCATTTCCCATTATACTATAAGCCTATCTAGGATTGTTATGTTAAAGTCCAAATGTGGTGGTTCCATTGTTCTTGAGAGTGAAAAGTTTGTTGCAAAAATCTTTGCAGATCTTTTCCATCTTTCACCCATTTGTAGTCCTTCTTTCAATCTCATTATTAAATGCCTTTTGAATAACTTTAATTAGTTGTTCATTCATTAAGCTTTAAATTAGTTTTTCCTTCTCAGTGTTTTTGAGGAAATATTGTGCTTAATTTTCCTCTATCTTTCTGTGTATTTTACAAATGAGTTTACATTCTAAAATATAGTGTCCTGGCTTCCATATCCTTTTGGTTAGCAAGTAATTCAACTGTTTACTGACTAAAGCAGTTTTAGGTTTTTTTTTAATCTGGGAATTTGTTTACATTACTTAAACTTCTACATTAAACTATTAGTATAACTGGTATTAATGTCATTTCCTCCATCCATCTCATTTTTATGCAACAATAACTTGTTTAAATAAGTCAGATTGAAATTGTTTTCTTTTTTTTTTTTTTGTGAGGCAATCGGGGTCAAGTGACCTGCCCAGGGTCACACAGCCAGCAAGTGTCAAGTGTCTGAGGACGGACCTGAACCCAGGTCCTCCCGAATCCAGGGCCAACGCTTCATCCACTGTGCCATCCAGCTTCCCCCGAAATTGTTTTAATTATATGCTTATATTGCTTTTTCATTTTTATTCTCCTAACTTCATATTAATTTTAATACTTGCTCTTGACAAAGTAATGATATGAATATACTGATTCATAAATAGTTTCCATGTACATAATAAGTTATGTCCTGTTAAAATACAATTTCATTTTTTGGTATTTAGTATTTGTTATTTCCTATTCATTCCAACTCTTTGCTCATTGAACAAGAGTCTCACACTTAGAGCAACAGCAATTACATTAATGTTTTTAGACAAAACAAAAAGTGTGATTCTTCACTTCTCTGCCCCCTTTCCCACAACTCTGCCATACATGCAGAAACCAAAGGCCACTCAGAACTGAGGGATATTTTGAATTTTTTTTTCTCCGTCTCATGGGCTTACCACAGTCAAAGAATTCATCACCAAGTGGCCACTCTATTCTATTGGTGACGAGTTTCTCCATTCTTACCTAGGCTGGTATTCAGTAAAAAAAAAAAAAAAATTGGTTGTCAGGTCAAGCCCAAACCTGAAGCCTTCCCCTAATGGAAGAGCCTGCCAGAGCTAGCATTCCCCTGGTATTGCTTTTGAAAATCTAGAGCCACTTTCACTTTGCAGAGAGCACAGATGTAAAAAAGGAAGCTTTGGGGGCAGGTAGGTGGGGGTGTTTGTTTTTAGTGGGGAAGAAAGAAACAAAAAAGGGAGAAGCAGAGGAGGCAAGAGAATAACCCGAGAAAATTTAGAAGAAATTTAGTATAAAAGAAAATATTAACAGGCTTGGAAATGGCCTAGAATTTGGGTGTGTATGTATGTGTATATTATAGCATGTTATCATATATTTATCATATAACATAGTATACTTTATTACTATAATATCATAGTATATTAATAATATTAATAATTATTTAGCTACTATTAGTAATAATATTGACTATAGTATAAACTAGTGTTAGGATTATATATAAACTAGCACTAGTAATATTCAGTATGTTATATAAATATGTGTATATATTATATATACATATACACATATATACATACATCAATAAATTTTTTTTAATGCTTTCTACATGCCAGGTACTATTCTAAGTAGTGGGAATATAAAAAGAGGCAAAAGACTATGCCTGCCTTCACAGAGCTTACAATCTAACATACATACATATATATATATGTATATATATACACACTCACACATATACATACATACAGATATACAGATACACATATATGCATACATACATACACACAAGCATACAAATATATACAGTCTACATAACAGGTAAATGGAAAATAATTAACAGAGGGACAGGCCCTAGAATTAAGAGGGGATGGAAAGGAAGCCAGGCCCACCTTTTGGGCACATGTCATGGAAGGTCTCTTTTACTCCATATTGCCCACTTAACACCTACGATGTACCTTTTGATTTCCCTTTGAGTCCTATTCTTCTGAGTTTGTGGTGGAATGTGATTCCCCAGGGCTCTTGAGGGAGGATAACAGTGCTAAGAAGATGGACCCAGGAAACCTGGAGCCTTCCTGGGGCTCAGATGTACCAGGAGCTCCAGAGAGTAGCCAATCAGGAAAGTCTGAAGCCATAACCTTGGCAACAAGGGAGGCACTTCTGATGGGATGGGGCTGTAAAGTGCCAAAGGGATGACCTATTGGGCAAGTCAATAGCCCTGAGAGACTGGGAGAGAAGTCTGACAAGAAGTACAACATTGAGGCCACCCTAGACCAGTAGAAAATTGGATGGGCACCATTGGGGCAAGAGAGAGCAACTGAGGCAGCACTATACATATTTCTTCAGGACTTCCTAAGAGAGCCCAGTGGGAATGACCCTGGAGCTTTATTAGCACCCTTCCCCAAAACAACACACCCCTACTCCCCACCATAGTTTTAAGTGCTCACTAATAAAAATTATTCAAATGCTGCTGCCATTTAAAAAATCTACTTCTGCAAGCCTGAACAAATCTTTTTACTTAATCATATAAAAATTTTCACCAGCAAGAGCTGAAACATAGAGGAGTTTTTAGTTAACCCTCAGTTACCTAGGAAGCCTCCATGCCCCCATTCCCTGACCATTCTGGTTAATCAAGTTTTTGCCATATTAAAGTGGTTTCTTAAATATTTAAACAGTAGAACATAGAAATAAAAGTTTGGCCAATTTTACCTTATTCAGTGGGAGTGACAATCTAGACCAGGACTTTTTTTTTTTTTTTTTGGATTTTGGACCCCTTTGGCAGTCTTGTGAAGGCTAGAGGCTCCTCTTCAGAATAATGCTTTTAAAGACCTAAATGACATGGAATCATAAAGGAAACTAACCAAATTTCCTTTTACAAGACAAGTCTATTGTTACCAGTTTAAGAACATCAGATTCTAAACAACCCTTTCAAAAAGCCCCTAAGGAATCATCCAGTTGGGTTAGTCAGTCAATAAGCTTCCTATGTGCCAAGCATTGTGCTAAGCTCTAGGGATGCAAAGAAAAGCATAAATCTCTTTCCTCAAGTAGATAACTTTCTAATGGGAGAGACAACATGCAAATAACTGTACAGACAGATATATGCAGTGTAAATGGAAGGTAATCTCAAAGGGAAGTAATAGAAATGCAGACTCATGACATAATGATTCAGGTATGTAAGTGGGTTATATGCACATTATTATACATTATTCTTTGAGAAGGTAAACACAGGGGTGAGCAGGCATAGAACAGTTCAACTTTATGCTAGAGAGTGAAGAATATGCTTTCAGGAGGCATGGAAGTCTCGTGAGTTGTATTGGGAAACAGCTCAATGGCTTAGTGTCCTGGTAAGCAAGGAGAGTGTGGCTCTTCATAAGTAAAGGTCTCAGGATAACTTCAAGTCTACAACAAAAAGAGACAACAACAAACCCCAAAAAGATTATCCATAGGCCCTAAACTATCCATAACCTTTAATAAGTAATCCTACTACTGGGCTTATAGCCCAAGGAGGTCAAAGAGAAAATCAATCAACAAGGATTCGTTAAGTTCCTACGAAGTGTAAGGTGGATAGCTGGGTGGCAAAGCAGATAGAGTGTCAGACATGAAGTCAGTAAGATTCCTCTTTTTTAGCTCAAATCTGGCCTCAGACACTTACTAGCAGTGTAACCCTATGTAAGTTGCTTAACCCTATTTGCCTCCATTCCTCATCTGTACAATGAGCTAAAGAAGGAAATGGCAAACCACTTCGGTACCTTTGCCAACAATACCCCAAGTGCGATCATGCAGAGTCAGACACCACTGAAAAAAATGACGGAAAAAATATGCAAGGCACTGTACTAGGCAATCAGGATACAAAGACAAAATTAAAACAACTGCCTGACCTTTGAGAGCTTACCTTCTAGTAAGAGAAAACATATGTGTGTATAATTATGTACAGAAGATTTATAAAATGAATACGAAGTAATTTTGATATGGAGATAACTAGCAACTGGTGGGAAGAAGGAAAAAAAAACACATAAAAAGTTTCATATAGAAGATGGTACCTGAGTTCAGTTTAAAAGAAACCAGGGATTCCATGAGGGAAAGGGGAGGACAGAATGCATTCCAAATATGGGGAGAACAGTCAGTACAAAAATGCAAAAAGACAGGAGATGTAATTTCAGGGGTGAGGGATAAGTAGACCAATATAGCTGGACACAGGTGCATGAAGGGAAGTGAGTTATAAGAAGTCTAGAAAGGTAGGGTAGATCCAGGTTGTGAAAAGCTTTAGATGTCAAACACAGAGGAGATTATATTTCATCCAAAAGCTAAAAAGGAGTATATTGAACATGAAAGTGGCACTATCGGATCTGCAATTTAGAAAAATAACATTAGCAGCTGAATGAAGGATGGATTGAAGTAGCAGTATCAGAAGGCTTTCAGTAGGGGGGCCAAATAAGAGGCTATTGCAACAGTCTAGGCTAAAGGTGGTAAGGTGGAGGGATGGGGGGGGGGAGGTTGGTACCCATGAGGAAGCCCCTGAAATACATGTGGCAAAAAAACTGGAAACAAAATGAGAGTCCATCAATTGAGGAATGGCTGAAGAAAATATGGTATATGGATGTAGTAGAATACTACTGTGCAGGAAGAAATAATAAATGTGAGGAATTCAGAGAAACATGGGAAGGCATATGAAGTGATGCAGAATAAAGGGAAAGGAACCAAGATACACCAAGATGCACATGAAAACAACACTAAAAGGCAGCTAAACTATTTTGAGTTGCAATAAACAATCATAGATTTGGAAGACAGAGGATGAAACACACGTCCCTTCTCCCAGCAGAGAAGTAAGGGACTGTGGGTATAGGATTTTGCATATATTGTCAGATGCAGGTGCTTCGTCAACAGGTTTTTGCTTAACTATTTTTCTTTGTTATAGTGGAGTGCTCTGTCTTGGGAATAGTGAAGGTAATATTGTGAAATGACTGTTAGGTAAAAGGAATCTTTTTATGCTCACAGTGGCAAACCAAAGATCAGTTCTCTTACACATAGCATGAAAGAAAGAATTGGTTCTTTTTAGTCCCACACACTCCCCAGTTTGAAATACATGTCATGGCACTGGCATCCTATTAGCATGTATGCCAGTCAATCACTCCAGGTCAATCACTTCCCAGAATATCTCTCATCCCATATGTGAGTCACCACCTGCTATCACCTTTCATATTAGTAAGAATGGGTCTACTCCACACTGTCTCTGCAAAACAAACAAAAACAAAGAAAAAAAGCCAGCCCAATCACCACCTCCACTGGCACTGAAGAATCAGAGGTCAGCAACCTAACACAACACTTTGTCAATCCCTGATGTGTGAAGACAGAAAGTAAAAACTGATTCTGCTGTTGACTTCCTATGTGATACAGTGAATAAATTCCTTGAGGTCAGGAACCGTGTTTCATCTGTTCGCTATGTTTCAGGGTACCCTCAATGTCTAGCACATCATGTAGAATTAAAAATGCCATAATAGTATTCCAAAAGCACAGTTCTGACCATGTCACTGCCTTGCTCTTTTATCTCTGTGCCTCTGTCTGGGCTATCCCTGATACCTAGAATTCATTACCACTTCACTTTTGCCTCTTAAAATCCCTAGTTTCCCATCGATGCTCAGCCCAGGTGCTATCTCTGGCCTTCTATGACCCTCCCAGGCTCTGCTGGGGCCCTTCTCCCTCCTCCCTTCTCCTCCCCCAAGGTATAATATAATCATCTTGTGTTTTAGAGTTAAGGACTGGACCAGCTATCCCATTAGTATTAGGTAACTCCCAGATGAAGAAACTCCTTGTATCAATTCAGATCACCACCTTCTCTGAAACTCAAAGTCTCAGAGTTGTCTTGGGGTCACACAGCCAGGATGAATCAGAAGCAGCATTTGCACTCCAGTCTCCCCGCATCTGTGTCACATTGGCCCTCACCTTGTTTTTATTATGTCTACTATACTTTGTATCATTTTGTAATGCATGTTCACATGTTTGTTTGTTTTCCTGAGAGAATGGAAGCTCCCTGAAGGGAGGGACTTGTTCATTTTTGTCTTTGTATATCCAGCACCTAGGACAAGGCAGCTGCTTCATAAATGCTTTTTGGTTGATTGATTGATTGATTGATTGATTGATTGATTGATTGATTGGATTAGATTGATCTGGAGACGAGCCTGCTTCAATTTTTCTCTATAGACATAAAAGTTTCATTTTTCCTTATACCTCTGACCCAAAGATGTTGGAGGAAAGCCAGCCTCCAGCATTAAAAACCAAGCATCTTAAGCACTCAGGAAAAATAAAAATAAAAAGGGAGTAAGCCCAGTCATCCTGGGAAGCAGTTGGGGGAGCAGAATGATTGTGGTGAGACAAGTGAGGTGGTTGAGAGAAAAGACTACATACCCTATGCTATCCTGAGCTCTGGGCAAACGCCAGCCTCGGCTGCAGCTCTGTGCTAAGGCCAGGCTGGTTGCCGGAAGGGAAGGGAAGGGAACAGTATGTTATTAACAAGGGCTTCGTGGCTATATGGGTTAGCTCGATGGCTGTTAAGTGGAGGAACGAAGAAGTTTTGGGAACACCATGTCATTTCTTCAACTCAGCAAGCAGAATATAATGGAATAAAGCTCCCATTTCCTCAGCAACTTAAAAAAAAGAAAACATCTTGTTCTTTTGAAGTACTTTTCCCCCAAGAAGTTCAAAGAGGAGGGGGGTGGGGTTTGGGGTTTGGGGTTTTGTTTTTTTAAACAAAAAGTATCATTCAAAAAAAAACTAGCCTCAAATTCCCAGGAATAAGAATAGCTAGGTCATATCTTTCTGCTTTCAATTCCACAAATGGAAATTGAGGCAGAGAACAGTAATGTAAGTGAGACTCTATCAGGACCCTTCATGCTTCTGTCTAGGCTGGAAGTATCAATGATCTGATTTAATGTGGCTCCTCTACACCATAGCTTTGCAGTATAGACCAAGAAGCACCAGTCCTCCAACTTTAGGATGACTAAAACCTTCAACCCGCCCCCCCCCCAAGTGTTTGGTATCCACATGTTGTCATCAATAGCACCTGCAGAGTATCTGGCAGGATGGGAAAGCCCTGGCCAGACTGGTACTGGTAAAAGAGAGGCCCGAAGTTTGTCCAACCAGTCCTCCCTGCCTACAGTCCATGCTCAGCTCCATGTTACTGACCTATCATCTCCAGCCTTGACCATAATTCAGTCTAAACCCTTCTCTACTGTTAAGGGTTAAAATTCTAGCTAAACTGTCTAAAATATCTAATGAGTGGTCGCCAATAAATTATAAGCTTTAGCAAGAGTTAGACTTTTAAGCATTTATTAAGGAGAATAAGAATTTGGTAAAGAGAGAGAAAAAGGCCTAGATTTCTATCTATTAAAGGGAGAGCACATTTTTAGCTCCCTTCTCCACCAGAGTCCAGAGGAAAGAGCGCCGAGACTCCGCGCCAGTCTCTTCCTTCCTCCTCCCACTAGTCCGCGTCACTTCCTGATACCAAAGACAAGACTCCTGGTCTTGCCCTCAAAGACCTTCGCTTCATGGGCAGAACTCTTCTACAGTTAGTATCCAGCAGGTGGCGTTATTCCAATCGTTACACTACTATTCTTTCCTGCTAGTGATCAGCCCCTCTGCCATGCTCCTGGATAATACTCTCTCTGGATCCCTGGAACTTTGGCTGATAGCTAACTTTCCCCCAGATCCCTGACACCTCATCTTTCTTATTCCCTTCCCCCAGAGTTCATCCTACCATGGAGGGCAATACCCAGGTAGGTGAGTCAGGATCCAGTAGGGGACGGAATTGTGAAATCAGCAAATGCTATCATCATTTCCTCCCCTCCCCTCTGCTTGCTGAAGTCTTTGTCCTCCTTTCTGTGTTCCCTTCCTCTTCAGATGCCCAGGATTCTCATAATCGAGCCTTTCCTGTCATGGAGAAAGTCTTGAGAAATTCACTCACACTGGAGTATTAGAAACAATGTGTTTTCTCTCCCTGGAGAATCTGTATTTTAAGAGAAGGCATTAAGTGCTAATGGTGGAATTAAATTGAATTAAATTAAATTCAACTAACATTTATTAGGGGCTGGGGATACGAAGATAAAAATGACACAGTTTCTGCTCTCAAGGACCTTAGAGCCTACTGAATTAGTGAGGTTCCTTGTGAATACTGGCTGTATTCTACCATTACTAAAACTGAAGACACTGGAGTGGGAAAGAGAAGGCAAGAATTAATCTTCCACCCAGGGTCTTTCTCTGTACAGCAAATCACATGAAGACTCCTTGGAGGCTGGGCCTGTTTTATTTCTTACTTTGCATTGTTGTGCACATAGTAGGCACTTAACTTCTTGTTGATAAGTGCTGTGTAATTGTAATATAATGTAATTATAATCCTGATACCAAAGAAGAAATGAGAAAATGCACCTGCCTCCTTTAGTGTGCATCTGACTATGGGTATACCAGCTGACTCTGCATATACCATCTGATTCATTTGATGTGGTAGTGTTCATGAACTGCTTTTTCCCCCCTTTCTTTTTTAAATTCTTTGTTGCAAAGGAATACTCTTTGAGAAGGGGACAAGAGAAAGGTGTATTTGGAAATGAAGGTAACAAAGTAGCAAAAGAAATATTAGAAAAATTTTTAAATAAAAATAGAAAATAAATGGTTGTTGAGAAATGCATTGATCCTGCACAGATGAACATCTCGTTCTCCCACATGAGAGGCCAATTGCAGACACACAACCTCAAATGAAAGCACACAATAAGTCAGTGGTGGATCTGGGAGCAAACCTAAATATTGTTTATTCTTCCTAGTGTTCCCAAATCCTCTGCCCAGTGCTCCTGGTACTCATTTTCACCTTATGCCCTCTTCTCACTGTTTAAAAGGATGCAGACAATGCTTTATGAAAACTCCCAGGAAATCTTTCTTACCCTCACTACACCTCTCAAAAAAAAATGAGATTACTCCAGAATGAAGTGCCCAGATCTTTGGGAAACAAGTGTGGGAGCCTGGGTGACCTCACAACTTCAAGAGGAAGGGAACAGACCTGGTCAGGCAATGACTCAGGCTGGGGTAGCTTTCTTGTTGTTATCATTTCTGGCTAGCAGGACAGCGAGCTGTGCTCTATGCAGAACAATGCTTCTCTGTATAGCTGCAACCCAACTGGAGTGCACGGAGCAAGACCGAATCCCTCAATGAGTGGAACCTCAAAGTTATCCCACCATTGAAGAGTCTTCCTTATGGCAAGTGACCTTCACTATTCTGGGGGAAAAACCCTTGTGCCGATGCTGTACTCAGAAACGAAGAAGTGGAAAGATGCTCTGGCAAGTGAGTCATTCTGGCATAGTCACTGGGGCTCTGAACTTGGGGTAGACTGCTGTATTTGAGAGTCAGATCGGATTGGAATTTCTCTTCTGACACCTGGGATGACAAGCAAGTCTTTTAACTGAGTAGAAAAGTACTAGGAAATTGCCTGAGGTAATGAAGGTTAGGCTAGTAGCCTAACCTCACCCTCCTAATAAGTGTCATTGATAGGGGGCAGCTAGATGGTGCAGTGGATAAAACACTGGCCCTGGATTCAGGAGGACCTGAGTTCAAATCGGGCCTGACATTTAAACAATTACTAGCTGTGTGATGCTGGGCAAATCACTTAACCCTCTTTGTCCCCACCCCAAAAAAGGAGAAAGAATAAGTGTCATTGATGGGATCTCTCTGCCCCGTTCTATAACCATTACCCTATCCTGTCACTGAAGAAACCTTCAAATGCTCTATAATTCTAGTTGTTTTCATTACTGCCCATACTTCTAGCCCAGGAATCCTAAACCCTTTTTGTGTCATGAACCTCTCTGGCAGTCTGATAAAGCCTATGGACATCTTCTCAGTATAATGTTCTTAAATACATAAAATTAAATACATAGGATTACAAAGGAAAACAATCATATAGAAATACAACTATCGAAATATTTTAAAATCATTTTTGCAGACCCCCCCCAAGTTGAGAACCCCAGCTATGGACCCAGTTTTGGAGTCTTTTTCTGTTTTTGTGGGTCAATGGGGGTTAAGTGACTTGCCCAGGGTCACACAGCTAATAAGTACCAAGTGTCTAAGGCCAGATTTGAACTCAGGTACTCCTGAATCCAGGGCCAGTGCCTTATCCACTGCACCACCTAGCTGCCCCATGGACCCAGTTTCAATCCCAGCTCATCTCTTGAGTTCTTTCCTGAACTGTGGTAGCCCACAAAGTTCCCTTCTTTGGGTCATTATATCCCTAGAACTTAGCACAGAGCTGGGAATTGATAAATGTTTATTGATTGACTGGTTGATTGTGGAAGGCCACAATTGTGGAAACACTAGGGCTAGGGAGAAAGAGAACCTAGATGTAAGACCATAGATAAAGAGAAAAGGCATCAGAGGCAATCTATTATAGTGATTTCACTTATGAAACTGAAGGGGACCTTAGGTATCATCCAATACAGCCTTATTCCACGCCCGCCCCCACTTTATACATGATGCTCTGGGGAAGTTAGTTGGTTTGCCCAGGTTCACACAGGCAGTGGAAATCAACAACAGGATTCAGACCCAGGTCATCGGACTCCAAAGCCAGTGTTTCTAACTACTTCATAGATGATTCCATGGCACCTAAAAAAAAATTTCCATAATGACCCAGTTTCACATCATAAATTTACCATTCCCTTTAGCAGCTCTGCCCATCACCAACATATACCAGAGATACATGTGCCCATTGTCATCCTAAGTGCCAGAGACAGAGCTTTGAGGGCTCTTGAGCACACTTTGAGACCTCCATCCCCTGTGAAAGGGGCCGGGAAGTCTGATCAGCCAGGAGGAGGATCTGAACATCTCTCTGGCTCCTCAGGAAGGCAATACTGCTGGAGCTAGCCTACTTAGCGTTCTACACATTCTCCAAAAGCCACTTTAGATGGGATCAGAACCCCCTAGACCAAAAGGCTGAAGGGGAATCTCCAACCAGGCCTCAAACTAAGACTGTAATCCAGACCAACACTAACCAAGGCTCCCCCACTGAGCAGCACCCCTTTCTGCCAGGATATGCTAACTCCATGAAATAATCAATCAATCAAAATTCCACTCTCAGATTACCTTCCATCTACTCAGTTTATATCTTATGTGAACCTCTTCTTACAGGTTGTCTCCACCATTAGAATGTACATTCCTAAAAAAATTTTTTTAATTAAAAAGAAGGAAAAAAAAGAATGTACACCCCTTAAGGGCAGGAATTTGTTTTTGCCTCTCTTTGTATCCACTGCTTAACACAGTTGCCGGCACATACTAAATGCTTAATAAATACTGATTACAGAGCCTTATATGTTGAGATTCAAGGACTTTCCCCCAGCTAGGTACAAGGTCTCTCCCAATCATCCCACCTCCAACTGTGCTTGGCCCCAATGCTAAAACTGCTAGCTATGGCTCTGAATGCAGAGGATGGAAGAGACAATGTGCCTGGAAGGAAACAAACGCCAGTACTCCCTAGGACTGCTGCTTTCAGTGACTATCTCAAAGGAATTAGAATTATGAAAATACTCACTGTGGGTGGCCAACAGGCCCTATGACTGTGTGGTGGATGGGGTGGGGGTGACATTTCTTCTTGTTTGTCCTTGCTTCAAAATTGCTCGCTCCAACCTGCTTGAATGCCATCCCTGCCTCCAGACGTCCAGTATGAATCACCCGTCCAAGGGACAAAAAATATACAGCACAGGGTAGGCTTTTGACTTTCATCCCTACAGTTGGAAGGAAGAAAATGCCAAGAAACAGAAGAGGCATGCCAACTGTGAGAAGCTCCTGAACAAAAAACGCCATGGCCTCTCAAAAATAGCTGGAAGTGCCCTTTGGCAAATCCATGCCCACCTGCCTCTTCTGCCTATAACCCCTGCTTAGATCTTTGAAAGCAACAACCTTTGTCTTCTTGCTATTTCAACCAAGAAGGCTTCCAAGCATCTCCACACCATGTATATATCTTAACACAAAAAGAGCCTTCCACACCCACATGAGCAGAACTGGCACATCTGGCACATCTTCAGGTTACCATTCTCAGTTCTCCACCCAAGTTAACCTTTCCTAGAATACTTACCTCTGGCTTTCTGAGGAGCCGTCTCCTTATCTTATATGAAAGGGAAGCTCTCTCCTGACTAAATGACCCCAGACAATACATTACTACCCCCTCCATAACACCTCTGTACTCCAACCAAATGAGTCTACTCTCTGCCTCAAAGCACCATGTGCCCTCCTGGATGGAGCCTTTGTGCCTTAATGCACACTGTTTCCTATACCCAGAATTTCTACCCTCCCCACTCTTCCTCTACCTGTTGAATTTCTATCCAACCTTTAGGACCCATCATCCAAGAAGCCTCCCCTGATTATTAACGACCTTCTTCCTCTAACATCATATAGAGTTTGGATTGGCACAACTCAAATGTACTTAATCATGAAATATTGATTATTATAGTTATCTCTGTTTATGTCCTCTTCACCCTACTAGGATATAAACTTTATGAGGGCAGGTAGAGATGTATAAAAATTATGCATCTCCCTCAGTGCTTAATACGGTGATCTACACACCTCAGGTGTTTAATAGAGACTCACTCAAGTAATTAAATTGAAGCAGCCTGGGGTGGTGGAATGAACACTTTGGGAGTCAGAGACCCTAGGTTCAGATCCTAGTTGTATTGCTTACTGCCTGGTCGACTTAAGACAAGCCTCAATTTCCCTAAACTTTGGTTTCCTCATCATCTTCAAAAGAAGGAAGTTGAACAAGATAGCTTCCAGTTCTAGATTTGTGAGTCTGTGACTTGATTTGTCTAGGGGTGCCAGATTTGAATTAGCTGTGTGATCACAGACAAGTAAGTCACTTAACCTGAGTCTTATCATTATTTGCAAAATGGGGATAATACTAGCTATACTGCTTACTTTTACAATGTTATAGGGAAAACTTTTTTTTCAGGGCAATGAGGGTTAAGTGACTTGCCCAGGGTCACACAGCTAGTAAGTGTCAAGTGTCTGAGGCCGGATTTGAACTCAGGTCCTCCTGAATCCACAGCCGGTGCTTTATCCACTGCACCCCCTAGCTGCCCCCTAAGGGAAAAAAACATTTCTAAACCTTAAAAGGTGATACATTTGAATTAACCATACATCCATTGAGAACAAACTAGTCTAAAAGCTCAAAGAAACCCTCCCACCCCCATCCCCTTTCAATTCTTTATGTGAAGCTATTTAACCATCTTGGGCGAAGATCTGAAATCATGTCCAGAACAAGTGACTCCAGGAAAAGGGGGCTTTGGAGTCTGCTCCTTTTAGTGAAAAGGACCTTGTTCTCATTGCTGTGAGTAAGGATATGGCTACTTGGATATCATGCCTTTCAGTTGGATGTGTCTAAGTCAATCCTCCCCTTTGGGTCAATAGAAGAGCTGGAGAGATTGGCAGTGATCATATACACGAAACACCTTTTTAGCTTTGACATGTTAGACTCCATCATGTCCAGCCTTAGAACCAAATTATCTTCAAGCTGGAAACGGTCCTTGAGATCATTTGAGGAAAACGAAGTCAAGAGAGTAAAAGTGAGTTGCCTGAGGTTACAGAGGAAGCAATTAGTGGAAGAACCAGAACTTGAACCCAAGTCTTGGGATTCTCAGTCTGGGTTCTTTCCTCTAAAACAAGGGTTTTTATTCTGGGGGTCCATGAATTTTTTAAAAAATATTTTGACAACTATTTCAACATAATTTGGATTCCTTTATAAATCTGGGTATCTTCTTTTATTCATTTAAAAGCATTATTCTGAGAAGGGGTTCATAGGCTTCACCAAACTTCCAAAGGGAAAGTCACATGCAAATATTTTTTTAAACCTGCCTTGGGGGACAGCTAGGTGGCTCAGTGGATAAAGCACTTGCCCTGGAGTCAGGAGTACCTGAATTCAAATCCAGCATCAGACACTTGACACTTACTAGCTGTGTGACCCTGGGAAAGTTACTTAACCCTCATTGCCTTCCCCTCCCCCCCCCAAAAAAAAAACCTGCCTGAAGCCAGACCAGGCTTTCAGCATCACAGTTTTTCCCAAGGTCTGCCTCCTCCTTAAAGGATTTTGTGACTGACCACCACAACCCCGAGAAATCTCTCTTTGTCCCTGAAGTCCTTCCAACCTCATCATCTGTACCACTCCTGTGGCACTTATCTACAGCCCTGTATCCTGGGTTATCTTTCTTATGTGTGTAGATCTTATCTCCCTAGCTAGATGGAAAGCTCCTTGTGAAGAAAGAAGACATCTTATAAGTCTCCGTTGTCCCCACAGTGCCCAGCACAGTGCCTTGTACACAGCAAGTGTGCAATAAATATTGATTGATTGATTGATTGGTTGATAACTCCAAGTCACCAAGCATCACCTCATTTCTTCTCCTGTCTAATGTGTTGCCGACACGGTGACACAGCTGCCAGTTTAATTCTTGTCCTTCAAACTAAACAAAATTTGAAATGATGGTAGATCTGATTATATGGGAAACCTTCAGTTTCCATGTTGAATGATACTCTAAAAAAAGCCAAAAAAAAAAAAAAAAAGGCCTTGCTTGTCAAGGGAGAGGCCAGGCGAAGGTTAAGGTGCTTGTGTTGAATAGGGTGTTTCCATGGATCTAGGCTGGAACCCATCTTTAATATTGCCCGGGAATCTCAGAACATAGCAAAAGACTACACGTATGCAGGTGTTTCATGACACAGAAAAGGATTCCTCTGTTTGCAAAGTGCCTCCCTAAGCCAGTGTTCAGAAGATAATGCCTGGGGAAGACTGAAAGGTAGAGCAAACTTTTTTAAGTGCACTGGCAACCGGGACGTGACTGGAATACTTAATGTTAAGTCAACACCTCTCAAGGAAAACGAAGAATATTCTAAGTGCTTGGACAACAGCAACCTGTATACAATGCTTCGGTCACACTGACAATTCCCCCAGTGATCTGCCAGTGTTCAAAGTACATTGATAACAGTCTCCTTCACTGTGGGCTTAGGGAGTTTCAATTCCTTTAGAAGGAGACACTGCTTTCAAAGATTGAGTAGGAAATGCAATTGGGAAATCAGGGATGCAGAAGGTAAAAAATATCTGGGGCGAACGAGGCAAAATGTTCCAACCCCTTAAAGTGGTTAATTGTTTGTCCTCTAGGTATTGTTGGGAGATCCTTTTTCTTCTACTTCCTCTCCTCTCCTTCTCCCTTCAAGTAAACCAATTTGGAACCCAATCCAATTCAGTTTCACAAACACCATGTGCAAGGTACTAGAGATACAAAGAAGAAAAATGATACAATTCATAGGATCATAGATTTAGAGTTGGAAAGGATCTTCGAGTCCAAGAAGTCCAACCTTCTCCTTTTTCAGTTAAGGAAACTGAGAAACAAATAGGTTAAGTGACTTGCCCAAAGATCATATAGCCAGGCCTTCTTGACTCCAAGTCTGGTTCCCTATTTATTACACCATGCTGCTTCTCAAGGTGTGTACAACAATATACAAATGAATATGTAATGGAGGCCATCCCATGGACCTCAGAAGCAGGTTAAAATGATAATGCAAGGTAAAGTGTGAAACAGGCTAAGGTAGATCCAAAGTTCACTAGTAAAATTCAAGCCTTTACACAGATGTCTAAGAAACCTTACTAATGTATACGTCACTCAACATGTCACTGCCATGCTCAAAAACCTGTTCAGAAGCTTCTTTGTGTCTGCACTATAAAATTCAAGGGGGGCTGGGGTGGGGGAAGAGAACAAAGAGAGCTTCATGGAAGATGGGGCACCAGAGCCAAGTCTTAAAGGCAAAGAATGGTATGAACGACCAGAGATAAGGAGTGTCTTTCAGGCATGATGGATGACAACACAGTGATGGAAGATACCAGATTCAGTTCAGGGATCAGCTGGTGATGCTGTTTGGTTGGAATGTAGAGTGAGTGCATGAAGTAGAGTAACATAAAAATGGCTGGGGGGGGGGCAGCTAGGTGGCGCAGTAGATAAAGCACTGGCCTTGGATTCAGGAGGACCTGAGTTCAAATCCAGCCTCAGACACTTGACATTTAACTAGCTGGGTGACCCTGGGCAAGTCACTTAACCCTCATTGCCCTGCAAAAAAATAAATGGCTGGATAGGTAGGCTGGAGGCACATTGTGGAGAGCCTTAATGTTAGGCTGAAGAACACAAAGAAGCTTCTGAACAGGTTTTTGAGCATGGCAGTGACATGTTGAGTGATGTATACATTAGTAAGGTTTCTTAGACATCTGTGTAAAGGCTGGGGAACAGATAGGAACTGGAGGCAAGGAGACCAGTTAGAAAGTTAATACAATAGACAGGGGGAGAATTTGGAAAGATTTGAACTAGAGTGGTGAGGGCAGCATGAAGGGAAGGAGGAGACAGATGGGAGAGACATTGTGGAGGTAGAATTAGGACTTGGAAGCAGATTGAATGTAGTGGGAAAGGTGAGAGGGAAGGGAGAAGAAAGAATCAAAGATGACTCCAAGGCTTTGAGCCTGTATGACTAAGAGGATGGTGGTACCATAAATAATGCAGAAGATTTTTTTTTTTGCGGGGCAATGAGGGTTAAGTGACTTGCCCAGGGTCACACAGCTAGTAAGTGTCAAGTACCTGAGATCAGACTTGAACTCAGGTACTCCTGATTCCAGAGCTGGTGCTTTATCCACTGTACCACCTGGATGCCCCTAAAGTAGGAGATTTAAGAGAAAAGATGTTAAGTTCAGTTTGGGATGTGTTCAGTTTGAGGTACTCACAGGACATCCCATCGAGATATCAAGTTGGCCATTAGAAATGTAGGAATGGAGCTCAAGGGAGAAAACGAGGTTCCATACATAGATCTGAGCATCATCTTCATAGAAACACATGGGAGCGGATGAGATCGCCAAGGGAGGAGGTAATGGCTGGAATATAAGCTCTTTTTATCTATTATGTACTATCATTCTCTAAGTTGTTTGGCCTTCAAGTCTGAACAAAAAGAATGTTTCTTTTGATGGAGAAGGCAGAAGCAAAATAGAAGTGGAATAATTCTGGTTTGTCTCTATTATCTGTGACAAGATGGAGAAATAGGGGCTAGATAATAATCCCAGTGTGATTGAGCCATAGCTCATTTACCAATTGTTCCTAAAGGATTTTCATTAAATGGCTTAAGGTCAGCCTAGAAGGAAAGATTGGAATTTAGATCTGGAAAGGACCCAGAGATCATCATAGCCAAATCCTTCATTTTGCAGATAAGGAAACTGAGTGTTCTTCAAATTATTTTTACTGTAGTTATCACTGTAGCCCTCTGGTTTGCAAATTCTCCCCCCTCTCCAATCTACAGGCATCAAGTTAAACTTTCTAAGGTATAGAGCTGACCATGTGACACTCCTGGTCAAAAACTTTCAGTAGCTTCCTATTGCTCCTGGCATAAAATGTAAATTCACCAGCCCATTGTTTAAAGGTCTTTGAAATCTGGCTCCAACTGCCCTGCCAAATTTACTTCATATTATTCCCTCCCCACTTCATGCCCTATATATTTTAGCTGAACCAGACTATTAGCTGTCCCCTGAACTCAATAGGCATCTCTTGTCTCCATGCACATAAGCACTCCCCAAGGCTGGAATACATTGTTTCCTCATCTCTGTTCAGATTTCTATGTTCTTTGAAGACACAGTTCAGGTACCTTACCATATCCACCATTGTTAATGCTCTTTCCTTCTCCCAAATTACCTTCCGTTTACATTGTATCTTATTAAGCTTCAAGCTCTTGGAGGGTAAGGATCATTTGGTTTTTTCCTCTCTTTGTATCCCCAGCACTTAGCACAGTGCCTTGCACATAGTATGTGCTTAATAAATATGTGCTTGTTGATTCAGTTGTATTTGCTTGTGTTAAGGGTTAAAATTCTAGCTAAACTGTCTAAAATATCTAATGAGTGGTCGCCAATAAATTATAAGCTTTAGCAAGAGTTAGACTTTTAAGCATTTATTAAGGAGAATAAGAATTTGGTAAAGAGAGAGAAAGGCCTAGATTCCTATCTATTAAAGGGAGAGCACATTCCTAGCTCCGCTCTCCACCAGAGTCCTCAGGAAAGAGAGCCCCAGAGTGAGTGCCAGTCTCTTCCTTCCTCCTCCCACTAGCCCGCGTCACTTCCTGACGCCAAAGAAAAGACTCCTAGTCTTGCCCTCAAAGACCTTCGCTTCATGGGTGGAACTCTTCTACAGTAAGTCTCCAGCAGGTGGCATCATTCCAATCGTTACACTTGTCCATGCTGTATCTTCTCAGGAGAATGGAAGCACTGTGAGGGCAGGCTCTGCTATGTTTTTGTCTTTGTATCCCCAGCTCTCTGAACAGTATGTTGTCCATAGTAGGTAACCAATAAATGTTTCTTAAATCAAATTTATTTAAAGTAGGGGAAAACATTTGGGTTTTTGGTATTCCCAAACCTACTCTTACAGTTTCATTTTATTCTTTACATTCACCCTTGTTATGGGTCACTCCTTCCAACTTTTAGAATATGAGCTAATCCCAGAATTCTATATGCAAACTACACTGGTTTCTATATAGCTCCCATTTATCTAGCACTTAAAGGCTTACAAAGTACCTTTCTTTCTTTCCTTCTTTCTTTCTTTCTTTCTTTCTTTCTTTCTTTCTTTCTTTCTTTCTTTCTTTCTTTTTTTTGCAGGGCAATGAGGGTTAGGTGACTTACCCAGGGTCACACAGCTAGTGTCAAGTATCTGAGGCTGGATTTGAACTCAGGTCTTCCTGAATCCAAAGCCGGTGCCTTATCCACTGCTCCACCTAGCTGTCCCACAAAGTACCTTTCTAACATCAGTCCCATGAGGTAGCTAATTCAAGTAATATGTTTTCCATTTTATAGTGAAGGAAACTGAGGGTGAGAGGGGTTAAGTGATACCCTTGGGCACATAGCTCTAAGTGCCAGAGCCTGGCTCTTTCTCCAAGTCTCCTGACTTCCAGGCCAGCAGTCTTTCCACTAGTCCATGCTGTCTTCTAAAGGCACCTCCCACTCGCCTTGCTCACTGGGATTCTTAGTGATCATCTTGTCAAGGCATGGTGGAAAGCCGGCTGAACTCAAAGTAAACAAGATATGCATTCACATTCAGTTCTGACCCTTACTAGAGTTGTGACCGCATGTCACCTCTCTGACCTTCAGTTTCCTTATCCGTTAAAAAATGCCTATATTACCAGGCTCATAGAAAGGCTGTGAGGCTCAAACAAGATCATGTATATAGACCATGTTGTAAACCTCAAAGCTCTATATAAATACAATCTATTATTATTAATAATCAGGGAAGCTGAGAGTAATAGCAGCAACCCTGGGAGAAGCAGTAGGGAGGCCAAAGGGGAGTGAATATTGGAAACCAGAAACCCTTAATCAGGTAAGCAATTTTGTTATAATTAAAATGCATTGCTCACCCATAACATGCCAGAAATATGGGAGGTAATCCAACCTTGGCCAATCCAGCTCAATTCAACATACAATTACTAAACCATGATGTTGAAAGCAGTGTGGTGAGCACTGAATATACAAGGACAAAAACGAAAAGCAGTCCCTACTTTCAAGAACCTACAAAGTAATACTCAAATGTTCAAAGAGATCTGTGATCTCATTGATTACAATATTCCCTCTAATGATGCAGATCACACCCCAATTCCACACCTGCCTATCCTTTCCTCTCTTTTAGGTGTAATCTACCTGACATGCTAGGCTCTCCCTGACATCATGAATATCCTAGATCAAATGAGATATTTGTAAAGCATTTAGCACAGTCTCTGGCATATAGATGGTGCTTAATAAATGCTTATTCCCTCTTTCCCACCATCAGAGTTTGAACTTCCCACCTGTTTAGTGCTTACTCTCACCATTTGACCGATCCCATTTTCTTTTTCATTCATGTATTTCCCTGACAAGTGCTCCAATTCTTCCAAGTTCTTTATTTGTTCTATGTTGCAACCTGCTCAAATTCATCATGCACTTCTCCATTGCCTCCAAGAGGTAATCTGTGATTTTGGAGGAAACTGTTTTGTTTGCAGGCATTTTGCTCATTTTGCCTCTCAACATCTTGAGGCCCAGAGGTGATAAAATAGCCCTCTCCTATGCTTGCTAAACGTGAGGAAAAAGAATGGAACTGAGGGTGCTGCAGAAGGAGGGAATTTACCAGGATTGGAAGAGTTTGTGCATAGATTTGAATGAAGCTGCCTTTCTCCCATGGTGCCTTTGTTCTAGAGTATCTCATCTACATTGGCACAGAGCAGCGTCCTTCCCTCCTGTGGCTGCTGGTCCAAGGATGACATTTGGAATTTCTCTTGAGCACTCTGTACTGTAGGTAACTCGATCCACCTCTTACCCAGGATGGTCAGTTTAATCATTTCTTGAAAACAATGCAAGTGGAAAGCAAAGTTCTTTTGACCAGCCCCAGAGGCTGAGGGGCCTTGGCTGTTTCATGCCAGACAATAGAAGAAAGACTGCAAACAGATAACAAGGAAAACATGATTAAATCACAGAGGTGACATTAAATCAATAGAAGCAGCCTGGGATCAATAATTCTTTGCTCTGAGTAACAGTCAGTGGGCTTGTGCACATTTTCAGATTTCTTTAAGATTATTTCCTATTTGGTTTGTACAAAGGAAGATTTCTGGGGAGGAGGCACTGTTGGCTTCTGTTTTTCTTAAGTGTCTAATCCCATTTTTCACATGTAGCTAGCTTTTTTCCCCTTCTTTGATGCAACAGTACAATCTGCCAGTTGAATTCATATATGAAAAGTCAATACCAACACTAACAAAATGTGAAGGTAAGTTAACTCAGAACAAAATGGAAACCTGGTATTTCCCAAAGCAAATACTAGGGTCATTCAATACACCTCCTGTTTCATTATCTTCATCTGGAATCACTGTTGGCTGGGGTGAGACCACTAGGACTTTGCCCCAGGGTAGAGAATTTAGAAGGCACTGATCTCACCCTTGAGGACCATCTTTCCTTTGCTAACCAACTCAATCCCTATAGGATTAAGCTTTTCCCTATTTCAACAGTTTAAAAACTCCTTGGTGACCCAGGGCTCACTTCTTCCCTACAGTAATTGAACCCCAAGTGAACCCATCCCCTCCCATTTGCCCCTGAAGCTTGCCCCAAGTACAAGCATTTCTAGTTATGGCTCTACTTGGAACCATTTAACATGTATTGGTAGAATGGAAATCTCCCCACAAATTCCAAAGTAAGAGAGCAGAAGTTGCTGCTGTGTCACAGAGCAGATGCAAATGAATCATTTATCAAACCCAGAAAATAAGAAAGGGTAACACTCAAATTATTGTGGATCATCTGCAGTGCTGTAACCAACCTAGAGGAGACATCAGGGTCATTTTTCAAGTCTCATTGGGAAAACCATGCCCAAAACCAATCCATGTGCAAGAGACTTTTCATCAGGACAGAAAATACAAATACAGTACAAGCCATATCCTGCCATCGATCCAAGAACGGAAAAGGGGCAGGATGTAGCCCTGGGTTTGCATTTGATATTAATAGGAAGGCTAAATTTTCAGGACAAAAATAACACTATCTTTTGAACTAAGGAAATGTAAAGTTGTAAATACATAAATATACCCAGTTTCTTGCTGAAAGGAGAATGTAGCTGATATTGTTCTTCAAAGCAACTTTATTCCCTAGGGCTGGATGATAGCTCCAGGCTGAAATAGTTATTGAACATGTGGACCAAAGTGCAAATCTAGTACCTTTTTGTCAAAGAAAGTGAGGATTTTCCAGAAATCTTAGAAATATATTTATTAATACAAGTAGCTAGCCTACAATTTTAAATCATTCTAGAATATACATACAGAAGGGGGGGTGTGCGGAGAGGGAGAGGGAGAGGGAGACAGAGACACAGAGACAGAGAGAGAGACAGAGAGAGAGACAGAGAGAGAGACAGAGAGAAACTGTATATATCTATAGATTGTATGGTTCTAAAGGGAATAGTAAGTCTGTCACAAATTACCAAGGATCAGGCAGGGAGATCTTCCATAAAAAAATGTGTTGTGCTGTCCGGAAAGCTGCTGAGAAAGGATAGTATGATAGCAAGGGCTCACATTTATGTCTATCAGCCAACAATCACGAATTAATTACTTAATATGTGCCAGGCACTGTGCTAAATGCTAGGGATACAAAGAATGGCAAAAACAGCCTTGACCAGACATGGTGGCCCATTACTAGAATCTTAGCTAGCAGATAGGCGCTGGGACTTTGGAGTTCTTAGCTGCAGTGGGCTAATAAGGTGCCCACACTACATCTAGCATTAATATGAAGAATCTCCAGGAGTAATGGCAGGGGGGGGGGCAGAGGAGAGAGGAGAATTGCCTCAGGAGAAACCAACCAGCCAAGGTCTGAAATAAGCAAATCAAACTTCCTGTCCTACAGTAAGTAGGACTGGGGTTGTGAGCAGCCTATACTTCCAGCCTGGGTAAGATAGGAAGAGTCCATCTTAAACCAAAGAAAAAAAAAATAACCCTGCCTTCAAAGAGCATATATCCTAACAGGTGGGGCAAAGGAGGGATGATATATAAATAATTAGGTACACATAAGGTTATATAAAATAAATGGAAGGGAATTTTTTTTTTAGTGAGGCAATTGGGGTTAAGTGACTTGCCCAGGGTCACACAGCTAGTAAGTGTTAAGTGTCTGAAGCCGGATTTGAACCCAGGTACTCCTGACTCCAGGGCCGGTGCTCTATCCACTGCACCACCTAGCTGCCCCAATTGAAGGGAATTTCAAAGGGGAAAACTCCTGGGAAACTTCCTGTGGGGGGAAAAAAGGGTGGCATAGAAAGTGAGTCAGGCTTTTTGTGGTAGCAAAGAATTGGAAATTGAGGGGATGCCCATCAATTGGGAAATGGTAAAATAAGTTGTGGCATATGAATGTAATGGAATACTATTGTTCTGTAAGAAACAACGAGCAGGCGGATTTCAGAAAATCCTGGGAAGACTTACTGGAACTGATGCAGAATGAAGTGAGCAGAACCAGGAGAACATTGTACACAGTATCAACAACATTGTGTGATAATCAACTGTGATAGACTTAATTCTTCTCAGCAATACAATGATCTAAGAAAGTGAGTCAGGGAAGCTAAGAGGTGGAGGTACAAAGGGAGATCATTCTGCCACAGAAGCCAGTCACAACAACAGGGCAAGAGATGGGGATAGAGGGTATTTCTGGAAGAATAGCATCTGAGCCAGAATAACTGGATCATAGAGTAAGTGGATATGAGGAAAGTAGCAGAAACTGGAAGGGGAAAGAAAGGGGATATTATGAAAAGTTTTACACAGAGGACTTTTATCTTTTTATCTGGAAATAATTGTCCTTTGTTTTTGAAAAGGACCAGGGGGGTGTCTTGACTTGCCTGTGAATGTGATTTAAGTGAGACAGAGTTGGACAAAGCCATCAGAGAGTCACTGGAGTTTATTGAATAAGGACATTAGGCAAGCCCTAGGATTTCATTGGTATAGGGAACTAACCCCTGGTAAGGAAACTCCTCTATTTATGCATATTGCTGACTGATCTGCTACCTAAAGTCTTAGAGGATCCTGAGAGACTGTAAGGGACTTGCCCAGGGTCATATAGCCAGTATATGTCAGAGGCAGCATTTGAACCCAGGTCTTCCAGACTCCCAGACCAGCTTCCCATTCTGTCATGCTGCTTCCTTGTTACTATTATTTCTCTTAATAACAATAGTTGTTATTTATTATCCCCATTTTATAGAAGAGCCAACTGAAGCAGATAGAGGTTAAGTGACTTTTCCAAGGCTACACACTCATAAGTATCTGAGGTCAGATTTGAATTAGGTCCTCCTGATTCCAAGTCCAGCCTCCCTTCTACCTAAACTCCTAGGAATCTCAGAGTTAGATGACAGCGAGTGAGTCATGTATTGAGAGCCCTTGTTTGTTCTTCATTCTCATTCTTGAAGAGAACTAATGACATCACAAAGGTGACATGTTCGGAGAGTGAGGGGTGGCCAATGGACAAACCAAGGACTGCAATGGAAGCACAAAATCTTAAAAACCCTCAAGGAAGGGCTGCAGCCCATTAGGTCCATCTTCTGGGGAGGATCTTTGGGAGGAGAATAGAGATAAGAATCTGCACAGGATGAGCAATCACCGATGGCTTGTGATCTGTACCAATGGAGAGGGCATTCACCTTGATAAGATCCTTTGAAGTATTAAAACAGGTTTAATAACAATTAAAATAATAACTCCCCATTCCACAGTGGTTTGCATTTCATGAGAGCTTAATAAGTGCTGGTTGAATTGAAGAGGGCTCTGAGGTTTACAAAGCAGGTGGTGGATCATCACCCATTGTACAAATGAGAAAACTGAGGCTTAGAAAGGAGCAGTATGCTGTGCTGGAAAGAGTGTTGTATATGGAGTGAGAGGTCTGGTGTATGACTGCAAGCTCTGTCATTGGCCATATGACCTTGGGTAAGTTATTCAATGTCTTTGGGCCTCAGTTTTCTCTTCTGTTTTTACAGATTAAGAGGTTGAACTACGGTCTTTTTTGTCTCAGACTCTGGGCTTGTTTGTGATCTGGCCCTGGTCACAAAGCTAATAAGGGTCAGAGTATCTTATCCCCAACTTTTAGAAGGTGACATCAGAGTGAAGAATCATGCTCTCCTACAAGATCTATCTGTATATCCTTTGATGCCCTCATCAGATCCCATCTACTGGACTGGACAGACCACATATTGGAGTCCTTGGGGCATTTCTTATGCTCATATTCAACATTCCTTTCTCCCTCTCTGGAGTGGGGCCCAGAATCGGGACTGACTTTGGAGGAAGAGGGTTTCCTATTGAATCACCTGCAGCACCTGAGTTTTCCTAGGAATCTCTGCCCTTCCTTACTGATCAGGCCCAACCCTGTTAGCTCACAAAATCTTGATAAGATCGAAGCCCTTAGGGTGTTCCATTGCAAGACTATTCTCTACAAAATTCAGAGTTAATTAATAGGAGGCCCTGGAATAGGAGTCCGACAATGGGGGTCTATTCTCCCCCAGCTCTGCATGAATAACTCCATTTAATATTTATCAGAGTTATACCTGTGCAATGAAGGGAGGCCAGGGCCCTCAGGGCATCTCTTTTGCCCTCACTTTTTCATGGGCGCAAGGCTCTGGTTGGTGGTGTGAGACACAGCACGAGACTTGTACATGAGGCCACGTAAGGCACAACCATCGTTTTCTGAGTCCTTTTAAGCAACCTCTCATGACTCACAACAGAAATCTCTACTGACTGGGAAGGAGAAAAAAAGGAAGGAGGGAAAGAAAGAAAGGGAGGGAGGGAGGAAACAAGCAAGTGAAAGAAGGAGGGAAGGCCTATTTGTTAAGTGCTTACTACACGCCAAGCCCTATGTTAAATTCAGGGAATACAGATAGAAAAATGACAGTCCCTACTCTCAAAGAGCTCACCCTCACCCTCGAATACAGGAAGACAACACCTATGGGAGGATTCATATGAAAGGCTGGAGGCGCCAAGGGAGGATGCTAAAGGCCAGGAGTTTTTAGGGTGTGTTAGGTATCTGCCTCAGTGGGAATTCAGGAAAGGGAAGAGTGTCCAATCCCAAATTGAGTGATTCCAACTATGGTTCATTCTGTATGAGGAAAATGTCTAACCTAGCATTTCCCAAACTATGTTCCATGCAACCTCAGTGCTTATTGGGACTAACAATGATAGTCTTTCAAAAACATTCATTCAGGTATTTATTATGTTCCAGGCACTAGGTCTAGGAAGATACAAGAAGTCATAGAAGGAGTCAGACTCCCTAATTTTACAAGGGAGGAAACTGAGGTTCAAAAAGATCTGGTGACTTCCCTAAGGCCACACAAGTAAAGAACTTATTACATTAAGTGTGAAATGTTGCAAAGATGTATATGAGTTAAATCAATTTTCAATAGGAACATAGTTTTAGTTTAGTCTTTCTCTAGCCAAAATTTCACTATTTCTTTGTCCCTAGAGCTACCTGGACCAGCATTTGTGGATTCTGTCAATATATTTGAAGCTTCAAAGTATTTCATGGTCAGATTGGTTTGGGAAATATCAGCCTAGCCAATGCTTGTGGGGTTTTTGTGTGGGCTGTAAGATGAGAAGCCGAAATGGCGCCGGGTCAAGGCGCACATCTCTGTACAACACAAAGCCAGACGAGAGGAGAGGCACAGAATGTCAAAGCTGGACTGGATCTTAGAGGTCAGATAGTGCAACCTGCTCATTTTATACACGGGGAAACTGAGGTCCAGAAAGTCATTTGCCCAAAGTTACATAGCTAGTTGGGGACAGAAGTAGCTATAGAACCCAAGTTTATCCCCATTTTCTTAATTAAGGCATTTCTATGGAATTTTGTGACTCTCATTTCAATGAATTGAACCTGTAAATCATTGGGCATAATAGACACATACACAGAATATGTATCATATTATGTATATGTGTTATATATAATATATGATACTTATATCTATATTACATCATGTATCTGTATTATATATTATGTATAATACATGCATGTGTAGATATATATACATATATACACATCTATATTAACAAATATGCTATATGCTTGTAAAGAACACATACAATGCTGTGTTGGGTTGAATCTATAATTTAGCCTCCACAGCATTCATAGAATCACAGAAAAGCAGAGCTGGGGGAGACTGGAAATCATCTAGTCCAACCCTTTCATTTTAAAAATAAAGAAACTGAGGCCAAAAGGAAATAAAATGACTTGACCAAGGTCACCCATTCGTGTGTGCAAACAAGACCTAATAAAACCTGTCTTCTTTTGGATTTCTGCATGGGTTCAGTATAATCTGTACTCTTCAAATCCTCTAGTAGAACTAGAGCCATAGAGTCTCGGAACTCAGTGAGACCTCTATCATCATCTAATCCAACCCCCTTCCAAATGTGTAACATATTTTCTCCTATGACATGGAGTCAAATCTTTTTTTATGCTGAAAGGGATCTCAGAGATCATTTAGTCCAATCCTCTCCTTTCAAAGACCTCCCCAAGGTCACATATCTAGTCAGTGGCAAAGCCAGAGCTAGGAAGAAGCTAGGAAGACTCTTAATGGATAAGGAAACCAGAGAGGAAAACCAGGACATAACAAAGTTCCAATCTAGATGGGTGCCCAGCTTACAATGGTACCAAGAAAAATGCTGCGGGAGGAACGCGTGACCATGTCTCTTCCTTGACAGAACCTTTAGGGACAAGGAATGTGTTCACAAGCCTCTTCATTTCCCTAAATTACAGAGAGAGACCCAACCCAAATACCACCTCTTCTAAAATCACCCCCCAAACCCTAGATTTGTAGTCTGAGGTCTGGATTCCAAATTCCTACTATGCTTCTTACTGTGTGATCTTGGGCAAGTCCAATGACCTCTTTGAATCTAGTTTTCTTATCAATAAAATGAGAGGATTGGGCTTCTGAGTTTCTTCCTGGCTTGAAATCTATAATCTGTGATCCTATGATATCTGATTCCTTCAAGTCAAAAGTGAAATTATTTCCTCTGAACTCTCATATCCTCATAATACACATATATGTAAAATATACATATATATGTGTGTTTACACACATATGTATGTACACATACACACATAGATCTATACATACACCTATGGCATAGGCTTAGAATGACATGGACTTGGAACCAATTAGAGGGGGCTTCTCCTGTGAGAAAGTAGACTCAAAGATAACCAGATAGCAGGACAATCATGCCGAGGAAATAAGGGGAGATAAAGGTTTATGGCAGGAATGTTGGCTGGGTGTGTCTACAAACCTGGCTGGAACCAGGAGACAGAAATAACCCCAAAGGCAAGGACCATCATTTCAAAGAAATCCCCTTCGACTCTCAGAAATATTACAAGCATCCAAGCTTTCCCCACGTTACCCCAAAAGGGAACTTTCCAGTTTTCAAGTGGTCACCCCCTATCTATCCTCTATAAAAATCCTTGCCCTTCCCTCTGTTTTAGAAGAAATTATTTCTGACTCTTTTCCTCCCTGAGAGGCTGTCCCTAACCTCCCTCACTCATCTTTCCTAGCGACGATTTAAAAAATAACTACTTTAATTCTAATAGGACTGTGTTCCAGAGTGTAATTCTGTATTGAGGAATACCTAAGAACCACCCCCTCTGACCCATAACATGTATAGGTATAGAATGTGCTGCTCCCTTATGTTGTGCTGCCTTGTGACATGATTATAAGAAGGCCTTGTCTTCTCTCCATAGTAGATTATAAACTCCTTAAGGAAAGGAATAGTATTCTTCATCTTTATTTCTCACCAAGATCCTAGCCCAGGGTATTACAGATAGTAAGTACTCCAAAAAAAAATGTCTGATGAATGAATGGATTGTGAGACTCTTGACTCTGCACACTCCATTTCTACTAGCAGGTTCTGACCTGAGATAGTCACAGGCAGATATTAACTGTGTGAAATTTTAGGGGTACTACAGAAAAAAAAAAAACAAGAAAAGAACAGGAGAGATATGGCTAGAGAATTCTTCATGTGACAAAGGCCTGAGATAGATATTCATTAGAAAGCAAGCTCAGTATGAATCAACAATAGGATGTGACAATCCAAATGATTATTGCAATCTTAGGCTAGAAGGTGGGAGGTGATGGCCCACCTGTCTATGATGGTCAGGCCATATCTAAAATATTCTATTTCATACCAGCAGGCTTATTTTAGGAAAGATATTGACAAATTAAAGCATTAGATGTAACCAGGCTAAAATAAAGATGAGAAACCATACAAGGATCAGCTGAAAAGATGGAGATGCTTATGCTATAGATGAGAAAATTTAGGCAAGATATCTGTTTTTAATATTTGAAAGGCTGACATGGGAAAGAGACTTGTCCTACTTGGCCTCAGAATACAAAAAAAAATAGTAGCAATGGGTATAAATTAGAATGAGGTTGATTGTAGTAAGGTCAATGAAAGGGAAAAAAACCCCACAAGTTAGAATTAAAGCTATCCAGAAATGGAATGGGGTCCCTCTAGAGGGTTCCCTCCCAAAATGTGCTCCCATCCCTGTCCACCAGAGCTCTGATTAGTGAGTGTTCATTTATCTTGTCCTGGTCTCAGGCTTTGTACTTACAGTCACCTCCACAAGAATACTAAACACACACACACACACACACACACACACACACACACACATACATAGACATATATATAGATAGGGAAGAAGTGGCTATTAAGGAATATTTTGGACAAAGAAAATAAAGGGAATGGAGTTGGAATTGTAGCAATTGAATGATATAGTCTTTCAAGGAATGGTAGTGTTGATTTGATTACTGTTCTCTGAGCTGGGGTTAGGAGGGGTGTGTGTGTGTGTGTGTGTGTGTGTGTGTGTGTGTGTGTGTGTGTGTGTGTGTGTGTATGTGTGTGTGTGTATGTGTGTGTGTGTGTATGTCTTCCCCTACTGCAAGGTAAGCTTGTTTAGGGCAGGGACTGTGTCTCGTTTGTAATTGTATTCCTACTTCTTAACACAAAATTTGGGTGCCATAAGAAGCATCAATAGCCAAAGTTCACTAGATTTGGAACTTGGGAGCCTGGGTTCGAATCTCAGTTCTGTCACTTACTAGCACTCAAGGCAATCTCTATAATCTATTCAAGGCCCGAATCTTATACTTGAGATCTTGGTTGTATCCCATTCCTGTTCACTGTAGTTTTAGAAGAAAAGTATGGAAATTACCGACCAAAAACTGCATTACCATAGACATTCTGGTGGGCATGTCTCTCCAAACTAAAAGATACTTGTGACTATGATATTGGGATGGCTACAAAGGAGAATTAAGGATTTATCATCAATATTTCCTCTTTTTTTTTACTTTTACATATTCCTATTTATAATCTTCACTCTCTTTAGAAAGAGCAAACATAAATTCATTCATGAAAATGACCAATGAGAACAAGTAAAAATAAATGAATGAAGGGAATTCTAGAATCATGAATTTGCAGATTTGGAAGGAACTTTATCTCAGCTCCTATTCCAAGCTTTTCTGGATCCCACCCCTCACCCACCCAATTACTAGTGCTTTTCCCCTCAAATTATCTTGTATATAGTTATCTGCGTACATGATATATTCTGCCAGTAGTGGAAGCTCCCTGAGGGTAGGGAACATTTTCCACTTGCATCTCTAAATCCCAGCACTAATTCTGGGTACATAAGCCATAGGTGGTTCATAAAAAGTTTTGCATTGAATTGACTTCAAACCTGCCCCACCCTCATCCAAAGCATTAATCCTGTCTTCAGTTAGCATTAAAAAGATCATCCTAACAACATGTCCGGAAGGTCAATAAATAGGAAGTCTGAAATGGATGGGGGGAAAAGGTATGAAAGACACAATCTATGTTGGTTGATGCCCCAGCATTTCATCAAGATGATTTTTGAACATTCAGTTTAGATTTACACAAGTTGTGTGACCTTGGACAAGTAATTTCAGATCCCTGGACCTCAGGTTCCTCACTTATGAACTAAGAAGCATAGATAAGGTGATGGCTATGGTTTCTTCCGGCTCCAAATCCCATGATTCTCAATCACTTAACAAATATTTCCTGAGCCACTACGATATAAGACATTGTGCTAAGCATCTAGAAACACAAATGAGAAAATGTTTCCTGCCCTCAGGGGGCTAATAGAAGTAGAGCTGAGGAAATGAGATACATGGTATAACAACTTCCAATAGCAGGCAGCCAAATGAGTGGTACAGATGGTCAGCGCTGTAGGAATTCAAAAGAGAATGAGAGCATCATGGATTGGAGTGGTCAGAGATGAAGAGGGCTCTATCGTGGTAATTAGATAACTTGGGTTTAAATCCACCTCTGCTACTCTGTGATCCCTCTTAGACTTCATTGCCGCTTCTCAAAAATGGAAGGATAGGACAAGGTGGCCTCTTTAGTCTCTAGCATGTACAATTCTATCATAACCCTGAATTTGGGCTACTTAATGACTTTGTTTAAGGAGACTGAGAGCCCAGAAAGGTCACTAACACCAGTCTATCTGGTCCTGCTGATAAACTGGTCCCTGATTCTGACCTGCACCTGAGTTACTGAATCTTGCCTTAGGTAAGGCTAAAGGTGGTACTCAAGAATACAGAAGACTAAGATAGGTGAAAGCTAAGATAAAAACAAAATACAAATTTGAACATAGCCATGAAGAGGGAATACATCAACACAAGGGAAGCCATCACTCCTAGAAACCTGACACCCCAAATGTCAGTTTTCCACAGAGGCTCCCTGATTGGAGAGCAGGTGCAAAGGTTCCTCCTCTCTGACATTCCTCTGAAGAGGTAGAGCTTGGCCCTTGGAGTTTATCAGTCACAGTAAAACCCAAGAACTGTTTTCAAGTTGAAGTTTGCATTTAACTGTTTTTTAATTGCAAACAGCAGTTTATGGTCCAACAATATGTAACCCTGTATATCATCGTTAAAATGCCTCCAGTCATGAAACAATGACAAGAACAATAATCAATGCAAATATATCAAAAGTGAGAGGTTTATGCTCAGCCTGAGACAATAGCACAACAAAGCAAATGTTTGCAGTCTTTAAGAATAGCATGCTCATTTATAAAGTATGAGCAATAAAATCAATACTGCTGAAATTAAGCAATAGCTGGGTGGAGCATGGTTTTTGGCTTTAGCACAAGGCATCTAGATAAGAATGTTATATAGTCCTTATACTTAAGAAAAGCATGTTTCATTGAGGGGCATCAATCCCCAAATTTCAATATTCTGGTTTATGCTGACATTGGGAATATTCCCCCAAAATATGTCCTGAAAGAGGCTCTAGAAATGCATCTAAAAATGTTTATGTGTAAATGTGAACCGGAAGAGGGTTATCCATTCCCCATACTAACACATTGCTTTGAATGTAGTAGGTTTTCACTGCTAATTAATCGAGAGTCTTTTCTTTTAAGAAGTAAAGTCCTAAGGCAGCTAGATGGCGCAGTGGTTAAAGCGCTGGCCCTGGATTCAGGAGGACCTGAATTCAAATCTGGCCTCAGACACTTGACACTGACTAGCTGTGTGACCCTGGGCAAGTCACTTAACCCCCATTGCCCCGCAAAAACAAACAAACAAACAAATAAAAGAGTCTTAGATGCAGTCCCTCTTTGGTATGGGAAATAGAAAGAAAGGTATCTACCACCAGGAGAGAAAATCTAGTGCCTTTTAATGTAAAACTCCAAGCATACTCATTTAGCATTAGTATTATTAATACTGTTTTGCTTTGCAATTAATAACACTAATAGTCATAATGCACTTGCTGAGAACATTGGGAGCCTGTATAACGTTGGATATTCCTGACTATGTGTTCTGCATCCCAATCAATGATATGTACTCTGGGAGCAGAGTGACACATTTAACAACTCACTATTTATAGGGCATCTAAAGGATGTCTGTTCAGAAGGCTCTTACCTAACCTGAACTAGAAGTGCACTTATAAAATTAGATCTGCTCCTTGGAGTTTAGATTCTATTGTAAATTACAACCTGCTATTGAGCTGGGCTGCCTTTATGACATCACTCTTCAGCAGGGTACAAGGTTCCCATTGGCATCACAGCATCTACTCAATGATGGCAGAAGTGGAGAGCCCAAGAGTCAGTTTGGGGAGAGGGGCTTCCAGGGGGAGGTGTGAGCCCCGGGATTTTCTCCTCCCTCTTTCCCATCCCTTTCGTGCACTCCTTCACCGGGGAATGCCGTGCCAAGGTCACAGCTCGGCTCAGTGGGTGTGACAGTGTTTTTAGCTTATCTATAGGAATGAACCTGGCAATGATCTACCTTAGAGCCCTTTTTATTGTTGGAGAAGATCCAGCTCTTACCTTCTTCTTTAGAATTTTCGTAATGTTTGGAGCCAAAACCTCCAAATGACCTTGTCTCAAACGTACCTTTGTTCTTTCTGTTCTCAGGAAGTGCCCCCCCCACCGAGTCCTACTGACCACGCCAGTGAAGTGTCCAGTACAGCTACTGTATCTCCCACCCAATGGGTACTCAAAAAAACATACCCTTGTGATGGATTAGCCCCTGGGCAAGTTGGGCATGGGGCTGGCTGCCAACTACACCTCCAGATCAGAAAGGAATCATTTTGCAAGAAAGAAGAAAAATGATTGTAAATCTTAACTGATGTCAGCTCTCACTTCAGGGGCTTTAAAAGTTAGTGGCAGGATAGGTCAATTCAAAGTAGTCTCCCTTGTCATGCCAATATTTTTTTCCCATTCATATAGATGAATTAACGTCACCTCAAAGCTGAGACGTCTGCATGTTTCAGTTTGTTCCATGCTCTCTGCTTAGGCTGGTAGGTTCAAAGCAAAACTGAGCTAGCCATTTGGGGCTTTCATTGTCTCAGGTTCTGGATGCCTCTGCTTCTCCAATGAAAATCAGTCTGAGCATTTTAGATCTCACACAGCACTAGCTGCTTAAAAATAGAACGCTTTAGGATATCAATTTTTCCAGGAGCCAAGCACTTTCTCAGTAACCAGTAGCTCCCACAAGAAGAAGAGATACAGAAAAGATGAATGCTATTTGGATTCTATTCCTTTTCCACTTGCAATGTGCCTAATAATCATTTTGAAAGAGATATTCCACACTATAACGTAGAGTGTTTCGCTAATGTTTGGTGTTTGACTGGACTGATTCTAGGATGAGCTCCCTTTAATTATTTCCATTGTAGTCATGAGGAAACTGAGACAGGGACAGGAAAAGTGACTCACTAAAAGTCACTTCAACCCAATTCAACAAAACTTGATTAAATGCCTGCACTGTGTAAGCTATTGGGGATACAAACATGAAAAATCAACAATCCTTGACTTCAAGGAGCTTACATTCCACCAGGCAGAAAGCCACAGGGCTGCCCTAGGATTCAAGGAGTCAGGGTTATCTGCCCAGGTTCCATACTGCTGGAGAGACCAGGTGACCAAAGTGTCTAGTGCCTGGGAAGCTGTAGACAATTCAATTCAATCCAGTTCAAGTTTCATTTATTCCATATGCCTACTACAAAGTCTCATACTAAGCCATGGGGATACAAAGAAAGAAATGGAGCAATCCTTACCCTCAGAAAGCTTACATTTACCAGAAGGAGAAAAACATCACCCAGCCTTCAGCTCATACACTCCGCTCATGTTCAGCCTCCCCAAATCAAACTAAAGCAAATCTGGCACAACAGCAGCTCCCCATGCACAGGCTTCAAATGACTCTTTTTGTAAGCGGTTCTTGATGTCTATTCTAAGCTGCTGTGAGCTAGATCCACATGATGGGGAAAAGGAGGGACATCATGTGATTTGCCTCACTCTGAAGTCCCATAGGGGTGGCACTGCCCATGTCGATCCTACCAAAACAAAGCATGGAATAGAACCATGAAGAACCTTTACCAAAGAGACCATGCAATTATGCTCATGAACCTCCATTGAGTGAAGACAAATGACTGCATATCAGGCAGTTCAATGACTTGTTAAGATCTTGGGATTTTGATCTGGAAGGGACCTTGGGGATCACTTTGTCAACTACCTCATTTACAGATTGGGTAACTGATGCCTAGAGAAGGGAAATAAGGCAAAGAGCTGGGATTTGAACTCAGGTCTCCCAAATCCAAAAGCAAAGTTAGGCTGAGGATATCATATCCCTCAGAGTTTTGTGGTTTTGGTTGGTTGGTTGTTTTTTGGTGGGGGGAGGTTTGCAAATTCCACAATACAAATTTGTTTAGCCAACATCATTAAAATTCAAATCTTGCTGTCTCCCCCCATAAGCCAGGTAATATCAGGTCACAATCCTGCTTCACTGGTTTCTTATATAGCCAATAGGCTTGAATCAAGAGCAGATAGTCCCTGCTCTCAGATTTTATAGACTGTAGTAATAGATAGGGATAATTTGGAGGCATACCCTTCCATAGGCTCATATGAGTGAGTGCATGTGCTTAAATAATGCAGCATAATATGAGTTTCTGAAGCAAATGGAATTGAGCCCTGGCATATGCTTTAAAATGAAGCCTTAATCTGTTCTTAAGGTCAAGGTCCAAGGTCCATTTTGGCATGCCTTCTTGAAATGATTCTTTCCTAGCCTAATCCAAAACTGGATTTCAGGGATTTTGGAGGAGTATGTTTGAGAGTAAAATGAAGTCATAAACATCTTTTTTTTAATATCAGAGTTGGGGAAGGGATCAACTCCTAAGAAGCTTCCTGAAAGAAAAGTGGGTCATTGGAACCCTTTCTTTTTAAATACGCAGAACCAAACAGAAGGATAGCTAGAAGGAAACGCAGACAAGCGGGACAGCTTTGAAAGTTACATACTGAAATTAATTATATACTTAAAAGGAAAAGCCAGTTGTAATTAGAAAGATTTGTGGGGTTGTGTATAACCCATTTTCTCTGTTCCAATTTGTATACGAAAATCAAAACCAACTAGCTTCCCATAGATTTAGCATTTCAGTTGAGGAACAAAAGCAGTGAATGTCTAAAAGTAAAAGGAATTTCTCTCAGGCAATTATTTAACTGCCTTCCCAAAGGGATCAGCCCTATTCTCTCAAACTGAGGACATGGAGTCCATTTTCTTTCTCATTATTTATTTTATTCAAACTGACTTTCTTAATTAGAGGAATGTGCTGAGTTATGTTTTGGGTGCAAGAAATCCTGAATTCAAATTCTGGAAAATATTTTTTGCTCAGAGATTGGTTGCCAAGAGGTAGCCATTTTACCTTAATGAAATTAGGACTAGCTTTTCCTCTGTAAGACCCTGACCTTGCTTTTATATCATACTACCGGCAAAGACATCTCACAAATGTTTTCTGGTGGTTCTGCAGAAGCAGAGAACTTAAGCCTAAAGATAACCTTAGAGAACCTCCTCATTTTACAAATCAGGTAACTGAGGACAAGAGGGTGATAAAATCAGAGGGTGTGAATTTCAAAGGAACTGTTGAGTGATACTAAAAAGCAGGACAGACTAGGAGTAGTGGTCCAGAGTACGAATCTAGAAGCAGAAAAAGAACAAAAAGAATGCAGGATCCTCTTCCTGGCCCAGGTGAGTCAAGGAGCAAGGGAAAAGGAACAGTCAGCTTTGAAATAAATAGGCAAGCAATCTTTAGGGGAAAGTTGGGTTTAAATTCATGCCAGGAGATGGAAGGAGTGAGAGAAGGAGAGTTAGGGGATGAAGGAGAACTGGACCTAGAAGGCATACTTGTTCACAAGGATCAATGGCATAATGCCAAGAGATATAACTAACAGAATGGATGAAGGAATTGGGATACTAAAGGATTACAACTGGGTAGAATGTTGGACCAAACTAAATATGTACTTTAATATTAGGTCCTTCATTTAGATTCATGCAAAGAATTATACAAGTATAAGATATATGAGGCCTGGTTTTAAAATGATTCGCGGAATACCAGGATCTTCATCCATCCAAAAGAGATGCGCTATTAGACTGCATTAATAGAAGCAGGGTTTCTAGAACAAGGGAAGTGACAGTCTCGGTGTACTATTTGTTGTTTAGTCAGTATCTAGGTTATCATGCTCAGTCATGGGAACTACTTTTGGTGGGGAAGATATTGACAAACTTGAGTAGATTCAGTGAAGGGTAATCAGATTGGTGAGGAGTATGGGGACATAGGAAAAATCAGAGCAATAAGCGAAAAAATTCAGCACCTGATAAAAGTTGGAATTAGGTTCAGGGACCCCAAGAAATCCCAAGAATGGCTCAGATGACCACTACCCCCGATTCCAGACATCTGTATCCTTAGGCAAGACAACATGTTAGGTAGCCCACCCTATTACAGACTCAGAAAATCATTGTATTGGAAGAGACCTCAGTATCCATTTAGTTCAACTCATATAGGAAATGGATCCCCACTATGAGATATCCAACAGGTGGTCACCAAACCTGTACATGAGGACTTCTAAGAAAGGGGAACCCAATACTTTTTGAAGGAATCCATTCCACTTTTGAAAAATTCTGACTATTAAGGAGTTTTACCTGACATCAAGCCAAAATTTTTCTCTTTGCAACTTCTCCCCATTGTTCGTGGCTCTGCCCTCTGGAACCAAACAGAATAAATCGGATCCTTCCCTCCATGTGACAACCCTTCAAATACTAGAAATTAGCTATCACACCTTCCTTGGGTCTTCTCTTCTCTAGGGTAAACATGCCCAGTTCCTTCAGATGATCTTCATCCATCATGAAACCAAGGCAAGGTCTCCGTCATCCTAGCTGCCTTCCTCTGGACACCCTCCAGCTAATCAATGCCCTTCTAAAACTGTGGCACCCAGAATGAACACAACACTGCAGATAAGGTCTGATGAGGGCAGAGTACAGTGGGACTATCACATCTGCCTATTCCTGGAAGCCAGGTCCCACAAGATAGGCCAAGACCACATTAGCTTCCTTTGGCCTCTTCATTGCTGACTCATGGTGAGTTTCCAGTCCACTGAAACCCTTAGGTCTTTTGGAAAACAACTGCTGTCTATATATCCCTCCATCTTGTTCTTGTGAAGTTGACTTTTTGTACCCAAGTGCAAGACTTTACATTTGTCCCTATTGAGTTGCATCTTACTTCATTCAGCTCTATTCTCTATCCTGTCAAGATCCTTTTGGATCCTGATTCAATCACCTGCCATGTTAGCTATCCCTCCCAATTTTGTGTCACTAGATGTAGTCATCTCTAGGCACTGAAAGGTCAGGAGAAAGACAGACACCCCAAGAAAACTCTATAATCCCACATTTGCTCCTGGGCACCTCTAGTAGATAGGTCTCCATGGCTGATGATGGAAAGGTAGTCTGCCTGCACCCCCTTGGATACAGTTAAACTAGTGAATGTCTGACTGAATAAATGAAATAAAAAATATTTATTAAGCATTTACTATATGAAAAACACTGTGCTAAGGGCTTCAGATACAAATACAAAAAGCAAAGACATTCCTTGCCCTCAAGAAGCTTTGGGAAACTTTTGGAAAGTTATTAGATTGATACATCCTATCCAGGAATTATGGTACAGTTGACTTGATCATAGGGTAAGGAAGCCCTGGGAGGAGATATAAAGGCAATTGTTTGCTCTCTGTGTGATGGCACACAACTCTGGGTGTTCTCACATATTCCAGAAGAATTGGGGAAGAATGGAAACAGAACAGGAAGCTCACAACAAACTGACAATGTCTTTGTGTGTCCAAGTAGCTCCTCATAGGAGGAAAGAATACCCTTCAGGGTTAGTTATTTTGCTTTCTCCTGCCTACAGCAGGTATAAAGAATTATATAGGGAGATAGATGCTAACCTGATGAAAGGGGACTCCTAGGAAGAAAGGAGGGAGGGAAGAAAAGAAAATAACATTCTTTCTTCCCTTTATATACTAAAGGAGCTTACCTAAGAACTTTGCAATGAATAAAAGAGACTCAAAATATATGCCATCTGTTTGCACATCCCAAGTCTTGCTGCTGACCATCATCATAGGGCATGCAAAATTGTAGGGAGTCATTTTTCCACTTAAAGGGATGATTTTTGCCCAGAAACCCTCTGTTCCAGTCTCCATTGTGAGCAATGACAAGTATTTGTGGAACTCTGGCTGGGGAAAAGAGGTAGAGTCTATGCTTCAGATTTCTCATCAGTAAAACAGGGTTTATAAAAACATTAGAGATGTCAGGAGGAAGGCACGTTGTCAATCCTGAAAAGATCAGCAGGAGAAAAGCCAGTGTAATGGGATATGCTTCATTATCCTGATTGAAGAATATTATTATGGAAGACAGCATGGTCTACATAGTGTGCAGATCCACAACCTTGGTCTCATCAGTGGTTCACTTTAACCAACAGATCTATACAAGGAGGGAGACTGAGAGGGAATAAGCATTTATATAGTGCTTACTGTAAACCAAGCACTGTACTAAGTACTTTTTATAAATATTATCTCTTGGTCCTCACAACAAGCCTTCAAGGTCGATATTATAATTATTGCAATTTTACAGTTAAGGAAACTGAGGCAAACAAAGTTAAGTCACTTACCCAAGATCCCATAGCTAGCAAGTATCTGAAGCCAGATTTGAACTCAGGTCTTCCTAACTCGAGGAACAGTGATCTATCCATTACACCATCTTTTCAATTCAATAAACATTTATAAAGTGCCTACTTTGTGTCTGGCACTGTGCTAAGTAAGCACTGGGGATACAAAAAGAGGCAAAATACAGTTCCTGCCCTCATAGAGCTGTTAGTCTAATGGGGGATACAACATGCAATATATTATTTATATATAGATATATATGTATGTATGTATGTATAACAAGCTACATACAAGATAAATAGGAAATTATTAACAAGGGGAAGGCACTAGAATTTTTTTAGTGAGGGAATTGGGGTTAAGTGACTTGCCCAGGGTCACATAGCTATTAAGTGTTAAGTGTCTGAGGCCAGATTTGAACTCAAGTACTCCTGACTCCAGGGCTGGTGCTCTATCCACTGCACCACGTAGCTGCCCCCACTGGAATTTTATGTTGTTTTGGGTTTTGTTGTTTTTTTTTTTAGTGAGGCAATTGGGGTTAAGTGACTTGCCCATGGTCACACAGCTAGTAAGTGTGAAGTATCTGAGGCCAGATTTGAACTCAGGGACTCCTGACTCCAAGGCCAGTGCTCTATCCACTGTGCCACCTAGCTGCCCCCCACTGGAATTTAAAAAAAAAAAAAGATTGATGAACACTTCCCATAGAAAGTGAGATTTTAGTTGAGACTTAAAGGAAGCCAGGCACCTCAGTAGTCAGAGTGGAGGAAGGAGAACACTCCAGACATGAGAGACAGCCAGAGAGAATTCTGAGAACGAAGAGATGGAATGTCTTGTTCATGGAAAAAACTAGAAAGCCAGTGTCACTGGATCGAAGAGTCCAGGTCAGGGAGTAATAAATAAAAAGACTGGAAAGGTAAGAGCTGCCTATAAAGAGGGAGAAGGCAGTGGTGGGAAGAAGAGAATATAATACAAACTAATTAAGAACTAGGGATACCACAAAGTAAATTCAAGAAGAGAATACAGCCTAGTGTAGGGGAAAGAACACTGGTCTTAGAGTCTAAGACCTGGATTCAAATCACAACCTTTGTGCTTATCAGCTACAGGACCATAGACAAGTCCCCTTAGTTCTCTAAGCCTCAGCTTCTTCATCAGTTAAATGGGAATGATATATTCATGACCATCCCAACAGGATAACTGGGAGGAAAGCAGTTGGTTTTTTTCAGCCTTTGGATGGAATGAGACTGGGCCTGTGCTTTCATTGGTAGAGGAAACTCCCAATGGGAAAATGCTCTCTATCAATATAGATATGCAACTACTTCACAATTCATTGTCTTAGAGAGTTACCCAGGCATTGTGCAGAGCCACACAGGAGGTATGGATGTGTCAGAAGCAGGACATAAGCCCAGGCCTTACCGACTCCAAGGCTGTCTGTCTATCCCCTCTGCCACAATGTCTCTCTCCTCAACCTTGAATAGATTATTAAGATGAAAGTCGATGCAATTTGTTAGAATCCTGCTCTGTATGATATCATTGATCTAGGGAGATGAGGGGGATGTTCCTGGAAGACCAAATTAAAGCATCTTCTATTAACAAGGTTACTTTGGTTCTTAATGCTGATAAGATCTAAAATGTCCAATGACAAGGATCCAAAGTGTTAGTTAGAGAGGGAGAGAGATGGTGGGTTTTGGCTCTAGGATGCGTGGCATGGGGAGGAACTGGCCTGAGAGCACTAACTCATTCCATTAGCCAGATCTCTGAGCAAAGAAGGTTTCTGCAGATGCAAGCAACCTTAGGTTCCCTCTATGAGCTGGATTCCCATCAAGCCCAGTGAAAGGTATTCCCAAATCCTTGGTTCTTCCAGGAAATCATCCAAACAAAAAGGGATGCATTGCAGCACTAGCTTGTAAAATACCTCTGAAGGTAGGTTGGCAGGTTTTAATAACTTGGTATGCTAGACAACCTCTAAGAGACCCAATAAATCAGAACAGTGACTATGCCAAGAACAGTGAGGTCTGGAACACGTCGTTATTATCATGATTATTATCCTTGTTATTAATATTTAATATATATTGAACACCAACAATAAGCTAGACATGTCTGACGCAGTGCGAGATGGTGGCAAGTCCTCAGAAAGCAAGCCTTCCAAAATGGATCAGACAATTCAGATTGCCCACAGACCTCCTACCTAATTCACCAGGTCACACTTCCTACCTGTGTTCACCATCGGCTGTCAAATCCAGCAGTAGGTTCATAAAACTGGCTGTCTTGAAGTCTTGCTTATAAACTACAATACTTCTGATTTCCTGGCCCAAGATTTCACACTCCTCCTGGAATGAGGCAATTACTATGATTTTAACTATGCAGACATATCATTGTACTGTACTTTTGAAAATGCTGTTAATAACAATGATGGTGATAATGATAATAATAATAACTAGCACTTACATAGCACTTCAAGGTTTGCAAAGCACTTTGTAAATATCTCATTTTATCCTCATAACAAGACTGGAAAATGAATTCTATTAACTCCACTTTACAGTTGAAGAAACTAAGGCAAATAGAGGCTAAATGACTTAGTTGGTTGGTTGTCCTTTGTTCCTGAAGAGCACTATGACATCAGGAGGTGATATCATGACTTACAGTAAATTGGATTTAAGTGACTCTCCTCCAGAGTCATCTGGGTCCAGTGGCAAAAGAGAGAGAGAGAGAGAGAGAGAGAGAGAGAGAGAGAGAGAGAGAGAGAGAGAGAGAGGTATGTGTATATATATATATATGTATGTATGTATATGTGTGTGTGTGTGTATCAGGATGACTGGAGACAGCCCCAGATGTTTTAAGGCAATTGGGGTTAAGTGACTTACACAGGGGTCGCACAACTAGTATCTGAGACAGAAATGAATTCAGGTCTTCCTGACTCCATCTCCAGTGCTCTATCCATTGCATCACCTAGATACCTCAATAGAAAGTGATACTGACCTATATCTTCTCCTCTTTATTCATTTGGTTATAGAGAATCAGTGTTGGAGTCAAGGCAGATTTGGCCCCCTCTAACAAATCCGTATGACCCTGGGCAAATCACATAACTTCTCAGTGTCTCAGTCAATTCTATAAAATTATAAGACCTACCTAGCTAGACAATGGTAGACAACAACAACAAAATACCAAAGAAATCACAGGTCCAGTTTCACTCTATCCCACGTGTAAGGCACTGTTCTGGGTGCTGGGACAGAAATAAAGACAAATTGAAAAACTGTCCCTGGCCTCAAGGAGTTCACATTATCTTACAAATAAACAAATGTGACATAATTTGAGAAGAGGAATGACATATGAGTTGAGACTTAAATGATGCTAGGAGTTCTAAGCAGTAGGGGTGGGGAGGGAGCACATTCCAGTCACTGAAGATAGACTAAGCCAAAGAACAGACATGGGAGGCTAAGTCTAAGAAGCAGAAAGGAGGTATCTTCATTAGACACATATTGAGGAACACCAAGTTCCTCATGGGCAGAAATTGTGTCACCTCCCATCTCTGTATTTCCAGTAAATAGAATAATGCCTCGAACGTTGTAGATACTTAATAAATGTTTATCTAGTTGGATTGAATTAATTAAGGCTGAGAAATGCAATAACAAAACCTGCATTCTTTTCTACTCTACACTCAGGTGAAGTTTCTCTTTTGCTTTGATTGAGCAAGACTGGCTGCATTTCAAGACTTTGTAATTGTTCTTCTTGTGTCACTACTCAGTGTTCAATCTGTATCTCCTTTAAACCTAATCTTTGGTTGAGCAAAACAGAGCACATCTCAATTACCCCCAATCAATCAATCCCCAAGCAGATATTCAGAGCCCACTATGTGATAGTCACTGCACAAGATACCAGAGATACAAAGACCAGAAATAGTCCCCGACCTTAAGAGGCTTCTCAGCCCAAGACCAGTCTCTCATAAGAGAAATGAAAAGTATAAATCAATTAGAGAGAGTATTGGTGCTCTATAATGGAAAGGACATTTGCCTTTAAGTCAGGAGACTTGGGCTGGAATTCCAGCTCTGACATTACCTGTGTTACCTTCCATAAATCATTTAACTTCTCTAAGGCTCATCTGTAAAGTGAAAATAATACTTGCCTTACCTATGTCAAAGGGTTGTGAGGAGAGCATTTTCTAAACCGTGGTTCGCTACTAAAGTATCAACAAAAATGTTCAACTAAGGCTCACTTACAAGAGAAATATACCACCATGCTCCCCACAAAACACACCAGGATTCATTTATACCAAGACAGGTTTTGTACAAAAATGAAATCAGATGCATTGTAGTGTCACAAAATGCTCTTAAATAAGAACCAACCATAGCCTTAGTAATAGGGATAATCTATTGTGATGAAGAGCTATAAATTCACTGAGGGTCCTGAAGTTCCTGTGGGCCAGTAGAGTGTATCAGATTTGTTTTTAAGATGAGTATTAAAACTGGGAGACAGTATTCATAGAGTAGAGAGTCCTTTCACAGGATCATTGTGAGTTGGCTGCAGACGTCCCTGAGACATATACATGCCAAAGGAACAATTTTAAGAAACAAAAACTTTGTGGCAAGCCTTTGCCCCTCAGCTTTCCACTTAGAGATCGCAGACTCAGAGATTTGAAGGTATAGATCACCCAGTCCAACAGCTCTCATTTGATATATGTGGAATCCGAGACTGAGACTTGTTGAAGGTCACTTGGGTAGTGACAAAGAGAGGATTTGAACCTTTGACTCAAAATCTAGTGCTCTTGCTATCATATAACACTCCATTTAAAAATTCAAGCTCACATGGGGCATTAGGGTTTACAAAGCATTAACCAGTCTAAGCTACCTCTTTGGGTGGCTATTAATAGTGAAAGAATATGGAAATCGGAACACATTAGCATGGAAGAACTTTGGACAAGGGAGTCAGGAGAAATGGGTATTATATTCCCAACTCTGCCTCTATCCGTGAGCTTTAGGGAAAATCACCTAATTTCACAATTTCCTCTTCAGTAAAATAAAGGACTGACCTGGATGATCCCCAATGTCCTTCCAACACTACTATCCTGAGATAAAACCTACAGGGCTCTGAGAGGAGTAGAACTGAATAATTTAAAGAGGAATATTACCAGGGGCAGCTGGGTGGCACAGTGGATAGGGTGCCAGCCCTGGATTCAGAAGGACCTGAGTTCAGGTCCAGCCTCAGACACTTGGTACTTACTAGCTGTGTGACCCTGGGCAAGTCACTCGACCCTCATTGACCTCATTGACCACACATTTTTAGAGCTGGAAAGAGGCTTAGAGATCAGGAAGAGGAAAAAGAATGGACATTTAAATTGGAAGTAGAAGAGTATTTACACAAGTGTCTTTGGTGTATTTGAGTTAGAGAAGAATTTTTAATGTATAGCATAGAAAATCCATTTTTATTATGATGATTTCTTTTATTCTGTCAGAAAAATCTGTTGAAGTCATTTATAAAGAACCCAGAAAGTGTGTCCAAGGTTGAAGAACAATCACCACTGAACATGGTGTTGTCTCAGAGACATCATTGACACACACCAGTGGCCCACCTCTCTCTATCCCCTGACTCAGAACACCTAGACATACTAGAGCCTCTAATGGGGGGTGATTGGGGTGGGGGAGATGGCTGGAATCCAGCTAACAAAAGCTCAACCTCATAAAAACAAAGTGATGTTAATTAGCCAAGGGATAGAATTGATGGTGTGGAAATGAATACCCTCTACAGGAAGAACCCACACACAAATCATCAGAGTAACATAAACTCTGGAGGAGAGGCAGGTGGGGCCAAGTTTTCTACTGGTGTGCCAGACAGAGAGATGTGTGCCAGGAGAAATGTCTTTTTCTATCCAGTCAAGACCCTTGCACTGGGCCTTTCAAAATCTTTAATGTGGACTCATCAGATAGATAATTGATCAAGTTTATGACAGATCCTGAAAGGGGCCAAATTGACTTCTGTCCAGTCTGGACCCTTTACTCAGCCTTTTTTTTAAGTCCCTGCTTTCCTATCATTGACTTTTCCCACCACCACCTCCCATAATTCCAAATCATCCCTGCCCTTTTGAAGCAGCTCTTTTTTGGGGAGACACCTACCACACTACTGTAACATCAGGAAAAGGGGCATCAATGGCTTTAAATCTGTGAGGTTTTCTGGCTAGTAATGATATCAAATAGCATTTTTATAGCTCTTTATGGTTTGTAAAGTGCTCTATATTTATATAATCTCATTTGATTCTCATGACAACTCTGTGAAGTAGGTGTTTATTATTTCTGTTTTACAAATGAGGGCTCATGGAGCAGCTAGGTGGTGCAGTGGATAAAGCACCAGCCCTGGATTCAGGAGGACCTGATTTCAAATCCAGCCCCAGACACCTGACACTAGCTGTGTGACCCTGGGCAAGTCGCTTAACCCTCATTGCCCCCCAAAACAAAACAAAACAAAATGAGGCCTCATACACTAACTAGTCAGGATTCAAGTCAGGATTTGAACTCAGGTTTTACTGATTCCAAGTCTAGCACAATGCTACCTGAATGTACATATTTGATCCAAGATTAGAAAACTATCCTTTAGGGCAGCTAGGTGGCACGATGAATAATACATCAGCCCTGGATTCAGGAGGACCTGAGTACAAATCCGGACTAAGACACTTGACACTTACTAGCTGTGTGACCCTGGGCAAGTCACTTAACCCTCATTGTCCCATAAACGAAAAAGAAAATTATCCTTTACATCTCTCCTAGACGGAAACAGTCCACTTCTATTTCCATGTTAATTAAGGGTCTCGGGAGTGAGAACCCACAGCCTTTAGTCTATAAGAGAAACACATCCTACTTGTATTGACTGACCTCCATATTCTCCAATATGCTTTCTCCAAAGCATCTTCCAAAGAACTGAGTTTTCAGCATTTGCTCTAGGCATGGGTGTGGCCACCATCCAATAGAAAAGGGAAACTAGGGCTTCAAGATGCCCGGGGAGGGGGGCAGCTAGCTGGTGCAGTGAATAAAGCACTGGCCCTGGATTCAGAAGTACCTGAGTTCAAATCCAGCCTCAGACACTTGACACTTACTAGTTGTGTGACCTTGGGCAAGTCACTTAACCCTCATTGCCCTGCAAAACAAAAACAAAAACAAAAAAGATGCCCAGGGAGATGTTTCTGGGTCCTGAGGTATAGACCTGTGGCTTGAGCCCTTGGGATTTCAAGCTCTAGTTTCTGTTGCCAAGATTTAGTAGTTCCCTATCATCCCAGGCAGTCTTTTCCTCAATGACAGAAAATAAAGATGAGGCAGAAATATGGGGGAGATTTATGTAACCCCCTGGCTCAGAAAAGACAGAGAATTCATAAGGAGGAAGAAGCAGCAGTTAAAAGGAGCACTGAGGAGCTTTCAGCCATGAAATATTTCAGCATCTAGTGAGAAATAAAAGCATGTCAGGAATTAATATTCCCAGGAGAGTTTCTCCACATGAGGTTTCTGAGGTGTCTGGGCCTACAACCTCCCCAAACACTGACCTTACTGCTTACGCTTGAAAAGTAGGTTGTAAAATAATCACTTAGGTTACATTCAGTTGGCTTGTATCTATTTTTCTTTAGAGAATCATTCTGTTTTAGAGATAGAAGGAACCTCATTAATGAATAGCAACATGGCACAGGAGATGAGTGACAGATGGGGTAAGAAACCACATATGGCAGAGTGGACAGAGCCTGGACTTGGAGTCAAGAAGACCTGGGTTCAAATCCTGTCCCAGGCACTTAATAGTGTGATGCTAAACAAGTGATTGAACCTCTTTCAGCCTCCAGATCCTCACTTGCAAAGTTATAGAGTCAAATTCACTGATCTCCAAGATCCCTTCCTGTTCTGAAAAATCTTACAATCCTATAAAATCCTACCTCTGACACTTAGTAGTAGCTGTGTAGCCATGGGAAAGTCATTTAATCTCTCTCTGCCTCAGTTCTATCAACTGAAAAATGGGAATAATAATGTCCAGAGCACCTATCTCATAGGGCTCTTGTGAGACTTAAATGAAATAATTTGCAAACTTTGAAGCACTATATAAATACCACTTATGATGATTTAACCTAAGTTCCTTCATCTTTAATAGAATATAAGAACTGCTACAATGTGTTAGTCCCACAGTCCATGCTTTCCAATATTTCAACTGGAGCATCAAAAGTTATAATGTGGGAAAGTCCATTTGTCCATCCGGTCATCAAATTCAAAGATTAGGAATATGTCCCTAACATTTTAGTTTCTTTTAATAATCCATTAAGGATCTGTCATTCATTAGCACATCTCAACTCTTCTCGAACCTATTTCTGTTTAAAGCCTATACCCTCAGGGTAAAATAAGCCCAGTTTTTTTTTTTTCAAAGTGCAAGAAATACCTTCTAGTAGTACTATTCTTAGATCTGGTGATTAAGTTTACTTCCATTCTTAATGATTTTAAAGTCTGTTATCATCTCATAGCCTTCACTTTTCTTTTAAGTCTATCCCCATATAGCAAACCTCCATACCTACACTCAATTTTTCTGATCATTTAAGCTGCCTTTCACTAGCTCTTATTTAGCTGGTTTGGCTGTTTAGCATATGAACTCCTGGAAAGGTAAGGGTTATACTAAAGCCAAAACTCATTGGTTAAAATGTTGTCTGAGAAACACCTCCAGAAGTTTTAATGGGGATGGGGAGAGAAGTAAGGGTGGGGAGAAAACAAGAATTTCATTTTAGTTCAACAAGCATAACTCAATAGCTTATATGTTCACTGTACCATGTTGGATGTTGGGGACTTCAGTAGAGACAGGACATGCCTGGAAAGTGTATGAAACTAGAGAGGCAGAAGGGGGTCCTGGTTCTCTGGATGATCCATCAATTAGCAAACGTCTACTCTGTGCCAGGTAATGAGCAAAGCAGTAGGAATACAAAGAAAAAAATACAAATAGTCCTTACCCTTGAGCAGCTTACTTTCTAATGTGAGACATAAGATGTGTAAAAATAAGCACATACAAGACACATACGGAGTGGGTGAAACAAACTTTAGAGAGGACGGCACTAGCAGCTATGGCATTTGAGCTGAGTCTTGAAGGAGGTCAGAGATTCTAAGAACTAGGGCTGAGAAAAGAGAGTATTCCAGCAAAGGGGACAGCTAAGGAAAAGGCACAGAGAGGAAAGTTGGAGCATCATATGAGAGAACAAGTAGTCAGGCATGGCTGGTCCATAGAATACATGATGAAGAGTAATATGTGAGAAGACTGGAAAGATAGGAAATTACCACTTTGTAAAGAATTTGAAATGCCCAAAGAGTATTATTTTGATCCTGGAGGTGATAGGTGGACACTGGAGTTTATTCACTGGGAGTATAGGTTGCCAAGAAAACCCCAAATGGGGTCACAAAGAGTTGGACACAACTGAAAAAATAACCGAAAAGCAACCACAACAAATGCTTTAGGAAAATCTCTTTGGTTGCTTTACGGAAGATAGATTGGAATGAGCAAAGACTTGAGGGAGGGAAATCAATTAGGAGGTTATTGCAATAGTCGTCCAGTGAGAAGTGATGAGTACCTGAACTACAGTTTTGGCTGGATGTGTAACATAAATGAGAATACATATGAAGGACATTATAAAGGGAGTAATAACAAAATGTGGCCATCGATCAGGTGGATGGGATGAAGGAGAATGAGAAATCAAAGACACTAAAGTTACAAACCTGGGTAACAGGGAGGGTGGGGCATGTTGGACATGTTGAATTTAAGATATCTACAGGACATCTAATTCAAAGTGTCTAATAGTTGATAATGTGGGAACAGAGCTCAAAAGAAAGACTAGGACTCTATATAGAAGAGCTGAAATTCATCAGCAGAGATGATAATCAAATCCATAGAAGGTGATAAGGTCACCCTATGAGATAGTGTAGAGAGAAAAGGGCCCAGGAAAATCCTTGGGGAACATTCACAATTAGTGGGAATGACATAAATGAAAAGGAGACTGAGAAGGAGGGTTAGTACCATGAAAATAAAGAGGACAGAATATCCAGGAGAAAAGAGAGATCACAGTTCCAGATACTACAGAGAAGTCAAGGATGGACTCTCAGAAAAGGCCATTCAATTTGGCAATGAAGAAATCATTGGTAGCTCTGAAGAGAGAAGTTTCATTGGAATGAGATCAGAAACCAGACTGCTGCTGAGTTAGAGAGGACATGGGGTACTTAGTATAGATGGCTCTTCAAGCAGTTTAGCTGAAAAGGTAATGAGAGATAATAGCTAGTGTGGATGGTAGGATAGAGTGAGGGCTTTTTAAGGACTGGAAAGATAGGGGTGTACTTCTAAGCAACATGAAAGGAATTATGGGAGAAATTAATGATTAGAGAAAGTGGTGGTGATGGGGGTGGCGGGTAATCTGCTGGGAAAGAATAAAGGGGATAAGATCAAGGATGCATATAGAAGAACTGGCCTTGACAAAGAGAAGGGTTACCTCATCACATACTGGAATAAAGAAGATCAAAGAACTGGAGCTAGAAATCACCTCTGAGGCCATCTAGCACAGCCTTCTCTTTCTAAAGATGAGGAAAGTGAGGCCCAGCAAGGTTAAATGAATTGTCCAAGGTATTATAGGTAGTAATAATAACATAATGATAATGGTTAGCATTTACAAAGCTTTAAGCTTTGCAAAGCACTTTATCTATACAAACTAATTGCTAGTTTTACATATTGCTATTCTCATAACATACTAAGCATGAGGCAAAATTTGAACCTAGGTCCTCTGACTCTAGGACCAATCTCCTTTAAATTGTACCATACTGAAGAATGTGAAATGAAGAAAAGGGGAGAAGAGGGAGTTCAAGGTGAATGGCCTCTATTTTTCAGTGAATTATGAAATTGGGTCCTCGACTGAGATGGTTTGGGTGAAGAATGACCTGGAAGGTATGAGGAGAGAAGAGAAGATTTGGAATGGCCACTGTGGTGAATGGGATAGAGAATGAACAATCAGGAGCAGAAAAATTGTCTTCCTGCAATGCCCCAGTTGAGATCGGGTAACATAAATTTGTAACAGTCATAAATTTGTGTTAGCATAGTTTGATAACTTCCTCTCGGTCATGTACAAAGTAGACACAAAATAAAATATTATTATTGAACAAGCCACCCAAAAGCTTGATACCATTTATAGAACCTTGACTGATTATTGCAAAGCCTTTGATTCAGTTCCATACTCATGGCTCACTCACATAACTGTAATTACATAAAATAGACTCATGCCTATCAAGAATGTCAAAGTTTTTTATGATGGTATAGAAAACTATTCTCTACTTAAAATGTGCCACCAAAACAATAATGTCAAGAATAATTGATATAAAATGTGGCATATTCCAAGGAGTTAGTGCTGTCTGGCCTTAAATCTAGTACTGTCTGGATTTCAGATTAAAAAGGGATAGATAGATAGATGGATTAATTTATTAAGTACTATGTGACAGGCACTGTACCAAGCAATAGGAATATAAATACAAGCAAACAAAATAATCCCTACCCTCAAGATGCTTAACATTATACTAGTCATTTGACATACATGAATAGCATCAAGTTATATGAATCCACTGAAAAGCATATTGAACAGGTATTTCATTTTGTGGAAAAATGACAAAAAGAGAGCTGAGGTTGTGTATATTAAGAGACTGACTGGCATCCTGAAGCTAGAGCTTACCAGGAAGAACACATTTAAAGGAATTAGGAATTATGCAATACTTAACATATATACTTTGAGTATGATCAAATGGACAAGATTTTTTAAAAACCAATACAATATTAATAAAACATATGGCTCATCACCCCAAGGTAGGTATAGAAAGATAAACATTTCCTCATGAAAAAAGTAAGAAGATTGACAAGTGTTCTCAGAACACACAATGAAACAGGTTTACAATTTACAGAAATACTCATGGAACAAATAGAAATGACTTACAGTACAATAGTAAAAAATGCCAACAGCTATAGGTCACTGGATTTATTAACTGTAATAGAAAGTGATTTATCTTCAAATGGAGCCTATGAAAGAATTAAAATCCAAGAGTGGAATCAAAAGAACTTGATAGGGGGTATTCCTAGCTTCTTGCTTTGCGATACCACAAGCTATAGCTCCTCTACCCTGATTAAAGACCTTGTTTTCTAAAAACAAAAAACAACTAAAAAAACTTCATAAGGGAAGCTTAGGTGATACAGTGGATAAAACACTGGCCCTGGATTCAGGAAGACCTGAGTTCAAATCCAGACTCAGACACTTGATACACTTAGCTGTGTGACCCTGGGCAAGTCACTTAACCCTCATTGCCCCACCCCACCCCCCAAAAATAACTTCATAGGCAACACCCATGGTCAACCAACAAAGAACTATTGAACAAATCACCGAGCCATGTAGACATATTTATAGAAACAAAGGGCTCATGATTGTAATTTGGTGTCAGGTCATTACCATTAGAAAATTACAGAAAGGTTATCTCTGCTTAAGGGGCCCAGATTTATTGATCAATGCAAATTATGCAATGAAGTAGTAATAATTGTGCAACATATCACTGCAAGTTATAAATATTTACCTTCGACTGGATGCTTAGAAAAACATTATCTTATGACCAGAATTTCACACAAGAAGCTCACTATCATTTATAAACCAACAGAGAAACAACCTCTATACAACAAATGAAAATCACAAAATAGCTTAAGAATACAGTAAAGAAACTGTACTGGAATCAGAAGATTGTTCCCCATAGAACTATTTCCCATATAACAGTGAACCATCAACATTTAAGAACAATGTGGTTTATATATGTTGCCATACCAAAGACTCAATCTCCAAACCACATGCAATGAAAAGGTTTAAGATATAGAAACCTAAGAAAGTGAATTTTTGCTGATTGAAAATATATATATACAGATGCATAGTTATAAACAAAATAAGACCAAGTATAGCAACTTGGTAGAAAATATTAACATGATGTGGAAACAGCAGATACATATCTTCCCCATTACCCTGTCTTCTGCTGGAGTTATTCCAAAGATGTTTTCAGTGAGTCTAGAGAAGAAGAGCTCACATCTTGACGCTCTTATTCAATTCCAAAATGTAGTCATTTTACCCACCTGCATTAAATCGTCAGAACATTTGTATATAAGAATAATAGCAGGATCTTTACATGTAACGGAAAAAATAAAATATCTCAAAAAAAAAAAAAAGAATAATAGCAGGATAGTGACTTCCCCTTGGATCCTGTCTATCTGAAGCCCACCCAAAAGAGATGAGAAAAAGATTGGTGATAATAAAAATAAGAATGGTAACTCACATTTTTATAGTACATTAAGATGTACAAAGTACTTTCCTTCAAACAACTATGTGAAGAAGGTAGTGCAAATGTTATTCCTCTTTTAAAGATGAGAAAACTAAGGCTCATAGGGGTTAAGTGACTTGGTCATGAACACACAGTTTAAAAAGCGTCAAAGCTGGGACTCAAATCCAGAGTTTTTGCATCTAAACCCAGTGCTCACTTTCCTATATCATTGAGCCATGTGAGGTTATGAGATTTGACAAAGGTCCCAGGCAATAGAGCCAGAAGCCCTCAAGCAGATTACATCCTCAAACTAAACAACCTAATACCCCACTCCATGAGATTTCTACCTAGTCAAGGTGGGGCAGAAAGGCAAGGACCAGTGAGAGATGCAATCAGATCATGTCTAACATGTTATGTTCAATCCTGAATATCACATTTTAAAAGGAACCTAGATGAGCTACCCCATATCCAAAGGATGGTGAGGTAACTCCAAACCATGCTGTATAAGCATGGGTTGAAGGAACTCAAGATATTTAACTTGAAGAGATAAGACAGTTGGTGGGAAGGAAAACAGTCTTCGAATATTTGAAGGACTATCATGTGGAAGAATCACCAATCATAGACTTTAAGAGTTGGAAAGGGGGCAGCTAGGTGGCACAGTGGATAAACCACCGGCCCTGGATTCAGGAGGACCTGAGTTCAAATCTGGCCTCAGACACTTGACTAGCTGTGTGACCCTGGGCAAGTCACTTAACCTTCATTTCCCCTGCCAAAAAAAAAAAAAGAGTTGGAAAGGACCTCAGTGGCCATCTAGGCTAATCCATATATGAGAGGAATTCCTATTGTAGCTTACCCAATGGGTGATTGTTCAGCCTCTGCTTGAAGATCTCAAAGGAGGAAGAACCTGCCATGTCTTGAGGCAGGTCATTCTACTTTGGGTAAGCAGTGATTAATTGTTAGGAAGTTTTTCCTGGCATCAAGCCTAAATTGGTCTCTTTGCAACTTCTACCCATTGTCCCTGGTTGGATTCTCCAATGCCAAGGAAAACAAGTCTAATCTCTCCTCCATATGACAGCCATTTAAATGCTTGAAGATGTTTCCCCTAAGTCTTCTTTTCTCCATGCTAAAAGGGTCCAGTTCCTTCAACTGATCTTCTCATGCTGTGGACTCACTCAAGGTCCTTTACTACCCTATAGCAGAGTCCAGAAGGTTGTCCTTCTCTGAGCGCACTCCAATTTATCAATGTCCTCCTAAAACCACAGTACCCAAAACGGAACACAATACTCTGCATGAGGTCTGTAGTATTAATCACTCCAGAGGAGTGACCAAGCTTGTCCCCAGAGGGCGGAACAAATATCACTATAACCAGGGCCAGTGGGTGAAACTTCTAGGGAAGCAGATTTTGGAGCAATCTGAGGGAAAATTTTCTTAACATTGATGACCGTCCAAAAATGGGTGACTGACAAGGAAATGTATTTTGCATGACTACACAAGTATAACCTATATCAAATTGCTTGCCTTCTCAATGAGGAGGGATAGAGGAGGGAGGGAGAGAATTTGGAACTCAAAATTTGAAAAAAAAAAAAAAAAAGGTTAAAATTGTTTTTTACATGTAATGGGTGGGGAGGGATATTAAGTTTTGACTTTTTTTTTAGTGAGGAAATTGGGGTTAAGTGACTTGCCCAGGGCCACACAGCTAGTAAGTGTTAAGTGTCTGGGGCCGGATTTGAACTCAGGTACTCCTGACTCCAAGGCCAGTGCTCTATCCACTGCACCATCTAGCTACCCCAGGGATATTAAATTTTAAAATGGAATGACCTACCTCAGGAAGAAAAATGGGAGTTCTGTAACACTAAAGACCTTTAAGAGGAGACTGGATGATGACTTCTCAGGCTTAAAAATGGGTAGCAGTTGAACAAACAATTCCCAAGGTCCCTTCCAAATCCAAGATTCCATGACATAATAAAAATGTTTTTAAGGTTTGCAAAATGCTTTTCATGGGTTATCTCATTTTAAACTCTCAACAATGCTGTGACTTAACTCCTATTATTATTATTCCCATTTCACAGATGAGGAAACTGAGGTCAAGAGAAGTTATTTGCTGAGGATCATACAGGTGGTAAGTGTCTAAAACAGGTTTGAGCTCTTCTTCCTGACTGCAAGCCCAGTTCTCTCTCTGCTTCACCACTTAGCTGATTCTATATAATGAAAATGATATTAATGTCCAGTCACATAGACCATTAAATATACACACCAATGGCAAGCAGCTGCAGTGGTTGTCTCTCTCTATAATTCTCTTTGGGGGTGGCACCCCAATTCCAGGATTTTAGCTACTTGCAGAACTAAGTTTTCTTTGGACATAGGTCTTGGCAAACCCAGCATATACAAAATGGCATGCTATTTCTTAGCATGCTATAGTGAAGCCCAGCGTAGCCTGAGACTACTTTCAGGAAGTTAAGTTATTTCAGCTCTGTTTTGAGAATGGGGAAGAGAATGAATAAAGGACTTGGAGGCCTACCCAGAGGGAACACCTAGAAACTCTACTGTTAATCATTGATAGCCAGCATGTGTTTCAGGGAAACCATGCCAAGGCCCAACAGAGTGTTTTTAAGGGAAGTAGCAAAGAGGAAGCTGTTGGCATGAGTTACAGTGACTGGTCTTCTGAAATATCTCACATACCACCCCACACAAAAGAGCCACCCACCTCTGCAGAGATGGGCTGTGTGTGTCTCACTGTGGGTGAACCACATTTTGGAAAGAGAGGTGGTTCAAAGATCAAAAGCAGAAGGTGAGTGAAAGGAATGTGGGGTCAGAGAAGGTGACTGGTGGCATGCCACAGAGGCCATTATTGACACTGGGCATGGGCCTACGATGAATGACTCAGGATATGTAAGCACTTCTAGAAAGTCAACTGGCCCCAATGCATTCAATGCACCTCTCCGATATATCTGAGGTGGGGCTTAGCGAGAGGCTCTATGACAAAGGGCTAATGCTGGGGTCAAAGACCTAAAAAAATGTACAGGTAGAAAGGTGGTGTGCTATGGCTGCAGGATGTGACATGTTATCAGAGGCAGGAGTCACAGTTGGGTTTGTTTAACTGGTTTTCTTTGGTTATTAGGGAAGTTGGGGGCAGGGAGAAGAGCAGTGTTAGAAGGTAAGTGTGGTATAAAAAAATTAAAACCATCAATAAAACATTAGAGTGAGCAATGATAGCAAGAATTTCCTCTGAGTCTTATGAGTTTAAAAATACTCTCAAGAACTAAGTCGAGGACTAAATTAGGTAGAGGCTTCTGTGCCACAGAAGTGTTTAAGGAGAGGCTGAATAACCACTTGGGGATGTCGTAGAATAAAGTAATGCATTGAGCAGGGGCTGATCTCTAAAGTCCCTTTCAGTTCTAAAAGTCTGAGCTCTGAATTTAGAGTTGGGGGCTGGGTTCAAATCCCAAACCTGCTGATTGCTACCTTTGTGACTTTAAGCAGGGTATTTCTGGGCCTCAGTTTCCCTATCAGTAAAAGAGGGCTAGACTAATTGACTTCAAGATTCTCCTCTAGCTTTAAATACCATGACCCTAGATATTCCAGGGATGGGAAGGTAGGGAGTAGAGGTTAAACATTAGAACCTTAGGCAGAGTGGGAGGGCAGTCCACAGGCACAGGTTGGGCTAGCTGTTAGTAAAAGAGTAATGTAGGGGGCAGCTTGGTGGCACAGTGGATAAAGCAGTGGCTCTGGATTCGGGAGGACCTGAGTTCAAATCCAACCTCAGACACTTGACACTTACTAGCTATGTGACCCTGGGCAAGTCACTTAACCCTCGTTGCCCTGCCAGGAAAAAAAAAAGGCAAAAACCAGAGTGCCAGCCCTCAAGTAACTTATGGTCAAAGGAAAAAAGACAATGTGTAAGCAACTAGGCAAGGACAGAATAGATAAAGAGTGGCTATAAGGGAGTCCTTAGTCATACTCTGAGTTGGTGTTGAAGGAAAGATTTTGAGATAGGTCACTGCTGACTCCAAATACAATACTCTTTCCATCAGGACGCAATACATGGATAACCTAATTACTGATCATTTGTTCCTCTTCCCAGATCATATATTTCTTTCATGGCATGAGGATGATGGGAATTTCATGACATATCACTAGGGAGAGCTTTCATTAGTTCACTCATTCAGCAGGTAGGTGGTACAGTAGATGGTATACTAGATTTGCAGGTAAGAAGATCTAACTTCAAATCCAGCCCCAGACACTCATTAGCTGTGTGTCCCTGGCCAAGTCACTTAATCTCTGTTTGCCTCAGGTTTCTTCTCTATAAAATGAAGGTAATAATAATAGCACCAGGTACTATTATTAAGTGAGAAAATTCCCTGGTGGTCCCAGGGTTGTTGTGAGAATCAAATGAAATATTTGTGAAAGTTCCTAAGACATAGTAAGCACTATATAAATCTTAATTATTATTATAACATTTATTAAACTCTAACTAAATGCAAAGTATGAGACAACATGGTGCAGTATATAGTGAGAGCTAACTTAAGAACCAGGAAGACCTAGATTCAAGTCCTGCCCCTGATGCATACTGATGATATGACCCTGAACAAATCTCTTTACTTCTCAGTGTTCTAGGCAACGCTCTAAAGCTAAAAGTTGCAAAAACATGAAAAATAAGGATCAAATGAATTAATATATGTAAACATACTATTTAAATGGCAGTGCAGAAGGAAAAGCACTTGGAATGAGGGCCAGGAGAACAGAATTCTACACCTGGTCCCATCACTGACTTAGTTGTGTGACCCCATCTACTTCAATTCAATAAATATTTATTGAACAACCAACATGCACCTAGATTGTGCTCCTAAACTCTTCTTTTCTAATCCAATCCTTGCCCTTAGACAAGGAAACTTTGACATTCTTGGTAACCTCCTCTCAATCACCCTAACCTCCCATTCCTCAGTCTCAATTCTCATGACCTATTCCTCAACTCCACCTCAGATATTCATACCCTTAATCTAGTCATCACCTGCAAGTGGTCCATTTCGATTATCAAAAATGGCAAAAAATACTTTTATCAGATCCTAGCCTACTATTTTCCCACCTATGCCTATGCCTTACTCTTTCTAAACCTATGATTGGTCCTTACCAGACCTCCGATATCTATCCCTCCATCGTCTCCCAGGCCATCACCCCTGCTCTAATCTGTCTTCTTTCCCTTCCCAGTCTTAACACCAGAGTTAACAAATTCAATTGTACTCTGTCTTCTGTTCTCTCTTCTCTTGCCCCTGGACCTATTGATGATGTTCATAACTTGCTAAACCCCAACTTTTGATTGTTCCCACCCTCTACTTCCTCTACTCCTACTCATATGCAACTGAATAGTACTGAAGGAAATCACACAACTGAGATGAATGGAAAATTACGGTATGTGTGTGTCATAGCTTCCCATCCATCATCAACAAAGTAAGTAATTGTGCCTGTTTTGACACTTTTCTTTTCATCTAACAATTTGTTTATCATTGGGAGTTCTGAGCACATCAAAGAGGCAATAGAAAAGCAATAATTGACTGATGTTAGAGTCAAAAGAATCCATACATGTAAAATGGATCACTTTCTCAAGCCTAACAGACATCATTTTTGGTGTGCTAATAACCCCTGAAGACAGTAGCCGAGTTTTTAAATCAACAAACCATTAGGTTGGGAACAAGAGGGTGAACACAGGTACAATCTTCCAACCTGCTGGTGTGTGATAGACATTGTCCAGGTGATAGATATTAGCCACAACACACTCATGACAGAAGGACCACAGCTACAGTTTGCACAAATTTGGGTCAGAGCGAGTTTTATTATCATTATAAACAATGACAGGGAGAATGAGTCTATTGACAGAATTCCTCTGTCAGCCACATGAGCTCTGGAGGGTAGTCGGTCCAGATGTGCAGCTAACCTTAGAGATGGGAATAAAGCAAGGCACTCTTGTTTTGTTCTATGTCTAGTATGGTAGAGGTCCTGGAGGATGAAAATAAACATGGCAGGTTGGGGGAGGGGGAGAGGTGATTGCTCACTCACATTAAAATAGAGACTACTTTAAAGGTGGAGTCACATACCACCATGTCACACCCATATAGAAGGTAGCTATATCACAATGAGATTGCATTGTTTTGTTTTAATATGCTGGAATGCATGGCTCTAAATCAATCCACTGATATGCATGTATTACATGTTTACTATGCATCAGGCACTGGGGTAGTTACTGGACATAGGCAGAAATGAAACAGCTCATGCTCTCAGAAAGCTTGCATTCTATTGGGGAGTTCACCGTGTACCTATTGAGGTATATCCAAAATAAATCGAAGGTGATTTGGGGAGGGGGAAGGAAATGGAAATGGGGAAGAGAATCAGAGAAAAGTAGATAGCGGTGCTTGAACTAAGCTTTGAAAGAAATTGGGAGTAGCTAGGTGGCACAGTGGATATAGCACTGGCCCTGGAGTCAGGAGGACCTGAGTTCAGATCCAGCCTCAGACACTTAACAATTACTAGCTGTGTGACCCTGGGCAAGTCACTTAACGGAAGGAAGGAAGGAAGGAAGGAAGGAAGGAAGGAAGGAAGGAAGGAAGGAAGGAAGGAAGGAAGGAAGGAAGGAAGGAAGGAAGGAAGGAAGGAATTGGGAGTTTTATAAGCTACAGCAAGGAGGGCATATATTCTGGCCATGAAGGACACAAGCTGTGCAAAGGAACAGAATGAGTGTCATCCTTCAGAACAGTCACCCTAGGAGACTGATCATTTATTCCAATAATACTCCCTGGCACTGTTTACCCAAGAAATCCGGTCTCTCTTGTTGAATTAATCACCTCTAGAGTCTATGATGCATTCTCCTCAATATCCTCAATGATGACAAAAATTCATCCTCTGGAGAAAATCTTTTTTGGTAGCAGGGAACAGTTGTTCAGATTCAAGTGTGGTCAATAAGGGAGATGATCGCACTGGGTGGTACAATTTTTAAACAAATTTTGGACAAAAATAGTTTCAAACCCAGTGGTAATCATGAAATGGATTTTCTCACATGGTCCTGGGGGAGACGCCCAAAAGGGGAGTTTTGATCATGTTGCGTGAAATGGGGGTATCATTGTTAAAAGTGTACAGCCTCCCAAGAAGTCTACTTGGAAGGGAAGAACAAAACAATCCTTTGTATGTATACATTCTGGCAAATTTTTTCAAAGACTGGACTCATGACATCAGAGTCACACTAGATCTATGCTCCCAATTTTGTCAGGAAGCACAGAAGGGTTTTATCCTCCACTCTCTGAAGTTACCAATTCTTAGAGCTGAATATATTTCTCTGCATGGGTGAATTCTGAGAGATGCTATAGATGTGTTCCTGAAAAGGTGCAAATGAAATGAACTTTGATTGACTGTCTTACATCAAAGCATACCTTAACAGCTCACTATTTGAAGGATTATAATCAATTAAATAAATTATAAACTAGAGAATCCTTTTAAAAGCAGATAATCATCCACTAGCTTATTGTTCACAATTCTGGATTTCTAAATATCAAGGTTGCTGAAAGTAGGACCCCTCCTGTATTTGTGGGAAATGCATATAGATAAGAAATAACGAAAAACATGGAGAATCTATGCCTGTGTCTTCATCAGTGTGAAAAAAGTCCTTCTTTCGATGCAGGTCACTCCTCTGCAATCTACAGTTTTAGAGAGTTGCCTAGAACATGGGGAAGTCAAGTGACTTGCCCAGGGTCACACAGTTAATATGCCTTAGAGGTAGGGCTTGAACTCAGGTCTTCTTGATTTTGAGGCCAACTCTGTATCCACTTTGCCCCTTTACCTTTAAAAATGCTGTAATTTCTTTTTCCTTCTTTTTTTTTCTTCTTTTTTTTCTTTTTTGGTGAGGCAATTTGGGTTAAGTGACTTGCCCAGGGTCACACAGCTAGTTAAGTGTTAAGTGTCTGAGGTCAAATTTGAACTCAGGTCCTCCTGACTCCAACACTGATGCTCTATCCACTGCACCACCTAGCTGCCCTAATGCTGTGATTTCTAAATAGAAATACTGATAACAAATGCAAACAAACTTTTCTGTTTTTACAAGTAACAAGTAACTGAGAGTCAGTGTGGATAGAAGGTCAGCCAGAATTGGGTTCAAGTTTCAACTTTGAAATATACTAGCTATAAGACCCTGGACTGATTACTTTGCCTCTCAATGATCTGTCCAAGGCAACTCTCTATGATCATAAGTTGCAGAGAAATTGATGAAGAGATGGGAAGTGAGAGGGGAGGTAGGAGAGGAGGTAATAAAGACAGGAAAGGGAGAAAAGTGGGGAGGAAGGAGAGATGAAGAGGAAAAGCGGGAGAGAGAAAGGGAAAGGAGGAAGGGAGAGAGAAAGGGGAAGGAGGGAGGGAGAGAGAGAAGGGGAAGGAGGGAGGGAGAGAGAGAAGGGGGAGGAGGGAGAGAGAGAAGGGAGGGGAGGAGGGAGGGAGAAAGGGAGGAGAGAAGGGAGGGACAGAAGGGAAAGGACAGAAGGGGCAAGAGAGGGAAGAAGGGAGAGAGACTGAGGTTTTAGAGATAGGGAAGCTGGGGAGAAAGGAAGAAGAGAAGACAGCTAACTTCACAGGAGGAAAACATCCTCTTAAGACTCTCTGACTGTATCTATCATCAGAGCTCTTCATCTCTGAGCTATTGCTCCTACCCCATAGACAGCTTGGTCGGCTTCACACAAAACTCAGTATAGGAACTCACAAAGTCTAAGGATTAGAAAGTTTGGTCTGCCCCTGCAAATAGCTGTAAATGAACTTTATTAGACTTCAGGGAGATCAAGCCTTCAGGTAAACAGGAACATTTGCCAAGTGGAAATCCCAGCCCTTTGTATATTTAGTAATGAGTGAAGATAAGATTTCTTTTTTGACAGCATGACGGATACAATCATAAAAAACAATTGTGCTGCTGTAACAGAATATACTTTGGGAGCAACCTCATGGCTCAGGCTTCTACCTGAACAGGTTTCTGCCTCTCCAAGATTGAAGGTGTCTTAAAGTCAGCCCAATGTTTAACACCAGGAAGAGTTCATATTTCTTTTCAGGTAAGTTAGAGTTAATTGTCCTCAGCCCACCAAAGCCCTGTAGATTTCAATGATCAATGACTCATTTCAGTGTGTTTATTTAGTGTATTTTATGGCATCTAGATACAGTAAGCAACAAACTGCCAATTCTTCAGGGAAGTCCAATTTCTGTTTTCCCCTTCTCTACCACAGTTGTGGAATTCCTCCATATAGTTCCTCAGAAGTGTGTTTTCTGATGAAGTACACTGGACCCAGCATGATGAGACTGGGGTTCAAATCTTTATTCCCCTATTGTATGACCATGGACAGGTAATGTAACCTCTCCGAGCCTCAGTTTCCTCATCTGTAAAAGATGGGATCAGATCTAGAGCTGTAAAGTGACTTTGCAGAGATCATTTCATCTGCCCCTTCATTTTAGAGAAGAAATTGAGGTTAAGTGATTTATCTACCTCATCAGGTCCTTGTGAGGGAATAGCTTTTGGCATTAAAGCACTATAGAGATGCAAGTTATCTGGTTATTAGTGAGATAAATTTCTGAGTTTCAAGATAATTTCTCATTGTCCCTTAATTACCAGAGCAAGCCATTATTGTCTAACTAGTAAAGACTAAGTTTCATGAGAAGTCCTGGACTAGAACAGCCAATCTAACAATTCAACATAATTGGCATCATCTATGAACAAATATTAATGCCTACAATAGAAAGGAATAATTAGCCATATTCATGAATTAGGGTCCTACTTGCACTTTGGTAGTGAGAGATAATCATCTCTTTCTTTCTTTTCTTTCTTTCTTTCTCTTTTCTTTCTTGGCAGAGCAATGAAGGTTAAGTGACTTGCCTGGCATCACACAGCTAGCAAGAGTCAAGTGTCTGAGGCCAGATTTGAACTCAGGTCCTCCTGAATCCAGGGCCGGTGCTTTATCCACTGTGCCACCTAGCTGCCCCAGGATAATCATTTCTTAATAAGAATCTTTTATTATGGATGTCTCCAATTGGTGTGCTGGTAAATGTTTAACAATCAGGTTGGAGAGCAGAGATCATACTTTTCAATTTAATCTGCATTATTTACGTTTTCTCCATCACTGTTAAATCTAGACAACTAACTGAACAATAAACCAAGCATGGATTTGTAGCTTCTGCCCATTTCTGTGGTCAAACTCCTCACAAAGAAAACTGAAAAATCAGCTCTCAAGCCATCAAGCACATGCCTGGTTGTCCCTATATAAGGATGTCAGTCGACCCCAAGTCTCTGCCATGAAGTGACCAGTTCAGACATTCAGGGCTACAATGGAATAGTGAAATTTCAAACACATTATCATTTGCTTACACACACTAATGACCTCAATCAAGGCAGAATGTCTGTAAAGGAATTCTTCATAGGAAGAAGAAAACAAAAGTTCTGGACATGCCCAATTCCTGGAACCTTTCAGCAGTATAGAATCATGAAAAGAATGCAAGAAACAAAAGAATCTGTGGTCAAAGGAACCCAAGTTTGATTCCCAACTCTGGCCATTTAATAATATCTGTGTGACCTAGATAAGTCACTCCTAAATGTTAAACAAAATAAATAAATTTTTTTAATTAAAAAGTAAAATGAATGAGTGGCACCAGAAGACCTCCAAAGGCTCTTCCAACTCAAAATCTATGATCCAAATTTAACCTTTCATACCCAGTTGCCTCACCTGTAAAGTAGAGATTAATAGTACCTTACCTTACCTTACCTTACCTTACCTGTCGGAAGGCGAACCAATAAACTAGATTCCATTGTCAGGTTCAGGAACCATTTTCAAGATCCATTGTCATCTCTAAGATCCACAAAGGGGTGGTTTTAGTATAAATGTTCCTCCTCAACCATAAAAGTATAAACAGGAACTTAATTCATGAAATTTGCTAATTGTTCCTCCGTACTACGGGCATCAATGGGAAAGGGGCATGAGATGTGATATTTATATAATGAAAAACACCAGGAACTAAAAAGCAATCAGTTCAGGGCTTTTGTCAACCGCTGAAACAAATGGATTGATCTCAAATATGCAAACAGAATTCTGCAGCCATAATCCAGGCAGAACTTCCTGAAATCCTCCCTTTACTGACATGGATTCTCTCTATTTATTGCTTCTCACTAACATGAAGATGTACTTCAATTAATCCCAAATCAAAAATAGTAAATTTAAAAGCTAGTCAAAAATTGACTTCACTGCTATTCCACTGGATATGTAAATCCTCTCAGATAAATAGCTTGGATGGGGAAGGGGGGAGAGGGGAGTCTTTTTTAAGCTCTTGTGATACATCTTATGTACTAAAAAAGATCTGGAGAGACTCACAAAGAATATAAAATGACAATTCAAAGAGGGATTCTACATTCTAAATTCTATGGTTCAAGGCTCTGCTGCTATCTAGGAAAGAAAAATATTTCCCAAAACAATACCTTTAAGCAGTTTATCTGCATCTGTAAACATAAAGGGAAGTGAAATAAAATGAGGCAATTGAGTACTTGGGTAAATTGGGCCCCAAATTTGAAATATTCAGATTATTGAGAAGAAAGTGAGTTTTTAGCCTGAATGGTCTAGAAAAACATTTCAATTTTCCACCTCTGCTTTCATGTGTCAATATACAGGTGAAGAAAATCAACCAACCAACAAACACTATATTTCGATGTCTTAGAATTAGCATGATAGAGAGGCAGTGTGGTGCTGGGTTTGGAGTCAGAGGACCTGGGTTTAAATTCTCTCTGCCACTTAATACTTGTGTGACTTTGAACAAGTATAACCTAACTCCTTTGTACCTCAGTTTCTTTATCTGTAAAATGAAGGCATTGTGGTAAATTACCTCTAGCTCTAAAGCTATGGCTCTAGGAGTCCTAGAATTGGAAGAGACCTTAGATACCATCTAAGCCACTGGGGACCAACTCAAATAGAAATGAATTACTGTAGCTGAATATTGACTTAAAATACCACAAATTAACATTACCTAGATTGCATTATATTTTTATTTATTTTGTTAAACTTTTCCCAATTATATTCTAGTCTGGTTCTTACCTGTCCTTGGAAGTTTTGTAGCATGCAATGTGCCAGGCCAGAGTTTGACACCTTAATGTCTCCATTTTATAAATGAGCATGAGGTATAGAGAGTAAATGATCTGCCCAGGGTCATCTAGGGAGTGAATAGGGATTTAAAACACAGAACTCAAACCAAGGTCCTCTTAAAGCCAGGTTCAGTGCTATCAACTACACAATGTAGCCTTAAGGGCATTTAGTCCATGAAAGAAAAGTGACTATGGGCGGCAACTTTTAATATCCTACGAAACTAAAATATGAGAGGCAATATGGTCTAGTAGAAATAGCAATGGAGTTGAAAACAGACCTAGGTTCAGATTCTAAATTTGACACTTATTAGCCAACCTTAGGGGTCTTGAGATGGCTCAGTGGATAGTGTTGGTCGTGGAGTCAGAAAGACCTAAGTTCAAATCCTGCCTCAGACATTTACTAGCTATGTGACCCTGATTAAGTCATTTTACCCTGTTTGCCTCAGTTTCCTCATATATAAAATGAGCTGGAGAAGGAAATGGCAAACTATTACAATAATTTTGCCAAGAAAACCCCAAACTGGGTCATGAAGAGTCAGATATGACTGAAATAACTCAACAACAACAACAAAGTCAACAATAAGCAAGTTATTCAAACTGTCAGTTAACTAATCTGTAAAACAGAGACAATTGTATCTGTGGTACTTGCTTAATAGGGCTGTTGTGATTATTAAACAAGATAATCTGTGACTTTATGAATTATTATTGACAAATAAATAACAATAGCAATTGAAACACTGATATACCTTGGCCAAGAGCAAAGACCAGAGAAAGGCAGCTAGACCACTAGCCTAAGATAAAAATTAAATTTCTCTCTATTAAAAGTGGCTACATGGGGGCAGCTAAGTGGTGCAGTGGATAAAGCACCAGCCCTGGATTCAGGAGGACCTGAGTTCAAATCCGACTTCAGATACTTGACACTTACTAGCTGTGTGACCCTGGGCAAGTCATTTAAGCTTCATTGCCCTGCCAAAAACAAAACAAAACAAATGGCCACTGGAACATACCAGCTGCCTCCATGTCACTTCTTGCCAAGGCAAAGGTGAGAGTACCCATTACTAATATGGAAATCCATAATATGTTGATTCAAAAGCAGCTGTTGAGTCAATATTTTTGTGATCCAAGTTAAAAAACAGATAGAAGACCTAGAAAAGGATTAATAACAGCATGTGCTCTGTTCATCTGGTGATTGTCAGAACAGGTAAGAGAATGAGGGAACTCTTTTGAAATTCTTCAATCCTCTCAATTTGAATTTATTAAATTCCTACAGTGTGCCCAATAATGTGCTAGCAAGGGGGTGAGAGCAGATTATCTTGTTTAATCATCACAACAGATCTATTGAAGTAAGTACTACAGATATGATTATTGCTATTCTACAGATTAGGTAACTGAGAGGCTGAATAACTTGCCTGTGGTTGACTTTGTTGTTGTTGTTGGTCAGTAATTTCAGTTGCATCTGACTCTTCTTGACTCCATTTGGGGCTTTCTTGGCAAAGATACTGCAGTGGTTTGCCATTTCCTTCTCCAGCTCATTTTACATATGAGGAGAATGAGGCAAATAGGGTTAAGTAACTTGCTCAGAGTCAGAGCTGAATTTGAAAGATGAAGTGGGATTGGATGACCTATAAAATCCATTTCAGCTCTAAAGCCTACCATCCTAGGAGATATTAGACTGAAAAAACATGAAGCAATTAGAAAACAATGCAAAACGGTATGGGCATACCTCATCTGATGCCATTAGTTGGTGCCAAGTGAACTCAACTTTAAACAAAGATTTATCCAAGTCAGTCAGAGCCAATGTTATAAATACAGTAACTTTACAGCAAGGTTCTCTCTTATGCTACAATGAAGTTTAGTTACAACAGATTATTAATACTCCCTACTCAGATATAATCTAGCTGTGAAGCTGTGGGCTAGGAGCTAAACTCTCAGCCACCCCAGGAAATTTTCCTCTGACCTCGATTGGTGGAGGGAGTTCCCCCAAACCAATGAATCACTGATCTGGTCCTAAATGTGTATAGAGCAGGAGGTGGGGTGTTAAAAATGTTTCCAAATGACATTGGTCAGAACCACCTTACAAATAGCATACCTGAGTAAGAGAACAATTCAGATTTATATGATGCTTTAAGGTTAACAATGCAATTTCCTCCGATGAGCAAGCAGATTTCAGGAAAACCCAGAAAGCCTTAAGTGGACTGATGCTGAGTAAAGTGAGTAGAACCAGGAGAACATTGTACACAGTAACAGAAACATTGTGTGACAATCAACCGTGATAGACTTAACTCTTCTCAGCAATACAATGATCCAAGACAACTCCAAAGGACTCATAATGGAAAATGTTCTCCACACCCAGAAAAAAGAACTACGAATTCTGAATGCACATTGAACCATACTGTTTCTACTTTTTTTTTGAGGTTTTTCCCTTTTGTTCTGATTCTTCTTTCACAACATGACTAATGCAGAAATATGTTTAACGTGATTATACATATATAACCTATATCTTATTGCTTTCCATCTTGGAGAGGAAGGAGGGAAAGGAGGGAGGGAGAAAAATTTGGAACTCAAAATCTTATGAAAACAAATGTTGAAAACTACCTTTACATGTATTTAGAATTTTCCCTACCTTACATGTAAAAACAAATTGTAACATTGATTTTTAAGACTTTGGAAAATGATCTTTACATGTAACTGAAAAATAATAAAATTATTTTATGATAAAAAAATGCAATTTCCTCATGACACTCTGAAGCAAGTAGTGTAAGTAGTTTTATGGATGAACAAACTAAGGTTTTTTGGTAAAATAACTTTCCCAACTTGGATCAGAACTACTAAGTGTCCAAGTATAATACATATTATATGATATTGTATTAAACTAATGATATATCAATTTACATATAATATATGAAATATAATATAGTATATAATATATTGGAATAATATTTTATATTATCTATGACGAATATATAATAGTATAATGAGTATAATATTCTGATAATAGTATATGTAATAATATAGTAATAATGATAACTGTTAATAGCTAACACAAAACAATTTACATTTTGTAAAGTTCTTTACAGAAATTATTGGTGCTATTATTATCATTATTATTATTATTATTATTATTATTATTATTATTATTATAGGTGCTATTATTATCCCAATTTTAAAGCTAAGGAAACTGAAGCAGATATAGGTTAAGGGACTTGCCCTGGGCCACACAGCTAATAAGTGTCTGAGGCCAGATTTGAACCCAAGTTTCCTCATTTCACATCTAGAGGTCTTTCTGGTATTGATTGCTAAATTATCCGATTCAAACTAAAAGTACAGTCCAGATTCACAGAAAAGAAAGATAAACTTGCTTGGATCTTTTTGCTCCTGAAACTGAAATGTCAAGGACAAGTGAACTTTCAACACCATTGACAAGAAAGGAGTAGGTACTGAGGTAAAACCTGAGGTTCCATCTAAGGCTGATAGATCTCTCAGCCCAAGTCCATGGCATCCTTGCACATCCCAGGGGAGTTCATTTCAGAGTATGGATTATGTCACTCAGTAGTGGAAAGAATTCTGGATAATCAGAACTTCTGGGGCTCCCCAACTTCCTAGCTGTGTGGCCATAAACAAGTCATTTAACCTCTCTAAACTGCTAATTTCCTCATCTATAAATGGGGCATACTGATATTTGCTCTCCCTGACCCACAGTGTTATAAAAGTGAGGATAAAATGAGACAATGTGGGTATAGATTCTTTGAAAGTTGTGAAGCACTGTAAGAGGGATGTATCCTACCTACCAACCCCAATTAATGTTTCTTTTTAAATTTTATTTTATTTTGCAATTAATGATCATTTATTTTCACTATCCCTCCCATAATCCCCCCAATTTAAAATAAAAACAAATCCTCATATCAAATATGTGTAGCCAAACAAAACAAATTCTCCCCATTGTTCATGTCCAACAACTTAGGTCTCATTCCACATGTTGAATCCATCACCTCTGTCAGGAGGTGGAGAATATCATCAGTTCTTTGGAATGGTGCCAACCCCAATTAATGCAGCTAACTGTGATAGATAGCTCTGATACCTTTATGGAGAGAACAGTGCTCTGATTGAATTGCAGAATCTATCCAAGGTGTAAAATAGGTGTGAACAATTCCTATATGCCTCAATCAATTAATCAAAGGAATAAACAAGGTGCAAAAGAAGTCCTCCATAAATTTGGAAGGAGTGAAGTGCTTCAAGGCTTTAGATTAAATGAAAGAATGCTACATAGGAAATGTGTTGGGATTCAGTGAGGGAAGTAGACGCATTCCTGAACCTAGGTGTGTAAGAGAAGGAGATTCCAGAAGTATTCCAGCAACTTCTTTGAGTTCTGAGAACCAAGATCCAGAAGAAGCAAGCTCCTTTTACTTTAACCATAAGACAGGAAGTGGGGAGGGAGGAATGAGCAAGCCCTGGGAGAGTGTCCCCCTGACATCAGAGAGATGAGATTGGAGCAGTAACAAATAATGCATGAGAGGACAAAGTTAGATACATGAAGAAGACAATTCCAGGACTCTACAAGGCACATGAGCTCAGAGGATCTTCATCTCATACTTCATGGGAACATCACAAAGACTCTGCAGAGGGAGAAAAGTACTTCTACACAACCAAGAACTGTGAGTTGTCGTATGGGCTCACCTCTTTGCTACATGTGTTATCAAAGCTTGAGCCTACTATTCCCTGAACTGTACTTGTGGGAAAGTGCATCCCAGAATTTTGGGGGGAATAGTTTTCTACTTTTATCCCTGCTTAGCATATAGCCCCATGTAAAATCTAATTGATGGTATGATCAATATTGGAGAGATAGTAATATATTGATGGGGGCTTATGAGTAACAGTACCAGAAATATACCTCCAGCCCCTTAGGATAATCCCTAGGCCTCTGAGAAGAGATGTTAGTCACCCTCTGGGACCTTGACCAGCCAATGGGAATGTATATCAGAGAGAGCAGTCCAGAACCTATGCTATAGAATTATATAAATGTAAGTTGTAATTATTAGTATTGAGGTATACAGATTCGGGGGCAGCTAGATGGCGCAGTGAATAGAGCACCGGCCCTGGAGTCAGGAGTACCTGAGTTCAAATCCGGCCTTGGACACTTAACACTTACTAGCTGTGTGACCCTGGGCAAGTCACTTAACCCCAATTGTCTCACTAAAAAAAAAAATTAATTAATTAAAAATTTTTAAAAAAAATAAGGTATACAGATTCACCCCAGATTCCCTAGTAAGCAATGGAACATTCACAGAATCCTAGCATCTCAAAGCTGAAGAAGACCTCCCAAACTAGTCCACTCCAACTTTCTCATTTCTCTCCCATATGTCCTTTCCTCAGCATTCACACAGCTATCACCCTAGTTCAAGCCTTCATCGCCTCTCCCCTGAGCTATCACCTCTTCTTTGGTATCCCTACCTCAGATCTCCCCACACACACCCCCCAACCCATCCTCAACACTGGAAAAGCACAAGTATAACTCTCACATATAATCCACCCATCTAATAAATTCTGATACCTCCCTATTACCTCTGGGGTCAAATGCAAAACTCTCTGGTACTTAAATACATCTTCACCACTTGGTCCCTTCCTCTCTTTCCCATTTTCTTATATTACTTCCCTTCATACATTCTTCAATGGGGCCATATTGGCCTATTTGATGTTCTACAAACAAAACATTTCAACTCCCGTTTAGGTCTTTTACACTGTCCCATATACCTGGGAAATACCCTCCTACCCTCCACCTATTAGAATCCTTGATTGTCCTTCAAGACCCAGCTCAAGCATTACCTTCTCTATGAAACTTTCCTGATCCCTCTAGTTGCCAATGGCCTCTCTCCCAAAACTATGTTGAATTCATATATTAGGTACACACTTGTACATACTGTCTCCCTGCTAGAGTGTAAGCTCCTTGAGGACAGGTGCCATTTTCCCTTTTGTCTTCATATCCTTAACACTTAGCCTATTGCAACACACAATAGACACTTTATAAATTGTTGATGAATTGAAAGGACTCATAAAATCACAGGATTGAGAGGTAGACGAGACATTAGAAATTATCTAATCCAACTCCTCCCTTGTTTTAGAGATGAGAAAACTGAGGACCAGAATGATTAAAAGACTTTGTCCAACTTACATAGCTAATAAGCAGCAACACCAATATTCAAACCCAAGTCTTCTTTCTCCAAAGCCACTACGCCATTGAAGGTTACACAGTTAAAAACTGGCAGAGTCAAGACTGTAACCCACTTCGTGTGAACCATCAATCTGAATAGCCCTACTTAGTCTCAGAATTCAAGAGCTCAAGTGTTCCGCCAACTTCAGCCTCACCATTTAGCAGAGATTTCAAGGTGTACAATACCATACCAGCTCTATTAGCATTACAGTTGTTTATCATATATGAGGCACTATGCTAAGACTAGGGATGCAAAGAATGGCAAAAGCTAGGTCCCTGCCTTCAATGGGCTTACATTTTAATGGAGGGCGGGGGAGAGACATCATGTAAACAACTATGTACATACAAGATATACGCAGGATAAATAGAGGGTAATCTCCAAGCTAGAGCTCCTTCCATCATGTTGTGCAGGTCATTGCTAATTTCAGCAAAGCCAATGCATCAGCCATGTATGCTTGGTCTTGTTGTACAAGAAACATGCCATGCCTGTATTGAGTCAGTATGACTTTCAATACCAGCTTTATCTCAGTGGCTCCTCCACATAGTCTCTCTCTTTCTGGGTTAAATGACTTAAGGGCACCACACAAACCACCACTCACATTCCTCCTCCTCCGATTAAACAGGAAATGCCAGATATCCCCAATACCCACCATTTCAAAACAGCACAATGTGTGTATAAATTGGAAGGGTGACTCCTGTGTAGAAAGGTACCTGCAGTGGGGTGGGGGGAAGGGGGAGGGGATAAGAAAGAGCACTGAGTCTGGAGTTGGGAGATCTGGATGTTTCCAGTTTGGGCAATTACTACCTGGGTGACTTTGAGCAGGTCCCTCCCCCTCGTAGCCATATCCATAAAATGAAAAAATGCCTGCCCCTCATACCAAATGGGCTTGATGTAAGGGTCAGACTTGGACGAGCCCTATGTAAATGTCAGCTCAGATTATGCAATACAGCTGCCAGAGATAAGACCCTTTTGAATTGACCACAAAGCTATGATGAGGAGTGGGCAAGGTAGGCAGCCCCCAAAATGGGAGACGGTGGAGAAGAGATGGTAAAAACAATGCTGCTAGGGGGCAGCTAGGTGGCACAGTGGATAGAGCACTGGCCCTGGATTCAGGAGGACCTGAGTTCAAATGCGGCCTCAAACACTTGACACTCACTAGCTGTATTGACCCTGTGAAAGTCACTTAACCCTCATTGCCCTGCAAAAAAAAACCCAAACAAAAACCAATGCTTCTTTTTTATGAATATACCTATTTCTGATGCCCAAAAATGCCTTTCTCCATGACCAACAGATATGTATTTTGTGTTCTTGTGTTACAGAGAAAGTGCAAAGTTTGGTAGATTGTAAAGCCCAAGGGGTCCAATTTTCAGCATTGCCTGGAGCACACAGATGACTTCCCAACGCTGCTGAACCTCTATGGAGCTGTCCTTTAATTTAGCCCTTCAGGGCCATAAGGGGAGCCCAACCCCCCCTCCCCGCCCCGTCATTTGACAGATGGGGAAACTGAGGCCCAGAGAGGTGAAAAGTCTTACCCAAGGTCATACAGCCTTTAGCAGCAGAGCTGGTCATGGCACTCAAGTCTCCTGATGGCTAGTCTTATATTCTTTCTATGCAGCCATACCACCACTCACCCTCCAGGGAATATCATTGGATCTGCAAAACATCTGAATCCTGATAATCACCAGCCAAGTTCTAATGTGTTTCTAACAGTTAATCACACTAGGTTCTTTTTTTAATTACATTTATCATCTGTAGTTCACCTACATTTTTATAGTGTCTTTCTCGTTTACATATTTCAGGTGCAAACAATGGGGGTGGGGAATTTGAAATAGGTATTTGGTATGACTAGGAAGAGTGGGGAGGAAAGAAAAATGAAGTGCTAGCCAGAGAACGTGCTATCTTGTTTAGGGTACTCAGGCTTCTGTCTTATATATGGGAAATGACTGTAGCTAATTGTTGAGAACTAAACGTCATTGGGCAAACAAACAAAAGGTGCCTCTCTGGCTCCTCTGGGAGACTCCAAAGGGCTCTGGGTCCCAGTAGACAATAGATCAAAAGGGAACCCAGCTATTCGGGCAGGGGACAATTAGATAAAGAACAGTCAATAGGATTTAGAGCGGGAAGACACCTTAGAAATCATCTAGCCCAAGCCCCTGATTTTACAGATAAGGAAACTGAGGACAACTGGAAATTTAATCCAGACCTAATGTCAGTTGCATTTTTCATTAGGCCCCACTGTCTCTCACATATCCCCTCCTCACTTTCACCTCCTGCCTTTCTTTCTGACTCAGCTCTAAGCCTCCCTCCTGCCAGAGGCTTTTCCTGGTATTCCCTTCTCCTCCCTCTTCCCCAGTATGGTTCCCCTAAGATTACTTTCTATGTATATGGTTTGCATTATGTCTAAACACAGTGGTTTGCATGTAAGTCTTCCCCATTAAAATGTAGGTTCATTGAGAGCAGGGACCTTGCTATTGCCTTTCTTTGTATACAAGAACTTGCAGCCTTAGCACGGTGTCTGGCACATAGCAAGTGCTTAGAGAATATTTGTTGAGCCCAAATCATGTTTCTCACCTATAAACAGCCTGATACTGGGGAGGCTGACTCGGGTGGATCACTTGAATTTGGGAACACAGAGCCACGGTGGGATTAAATGGATCTGGTATCCGCACTAAATCCCGAACCAGTAATGGTGAGCCCCCTGTGGAGGAGAGTCAACAGATTACTGAAGGAGGAGAGAGCTGACCCACATTTGGAAACAGAACAGGTCAAAGTTTTGGCACTGATCAGTACGGGGATGGGCCTAGGAGTAACTGCTGCACCTACAGCCTGGGAAAGATAGTCTCCCCCCAAAAAAAAGAAATGCTTGTCGACTGTCAGTCAGTCAGTCGGTCAATAAGTGTTTATTAAATACTTACTATGTGATAGGCACTGTGGGATAAAAAGAAAGGTTTTTACCTGCCTTCCAGGAAGGAAAGAAGCACCTACTATGTGCTAAGCATTTTACAAATATTATCTCATTTGATCCTCACAACAACCCTGAAAGATGATTGTTATTGTTCATCCTTCATTTTCAAAGAAGAACATGACAGATGTCATGACTTAGGATTTAAGCATGGAAAAGGCATCAGTCTCAATATCTCCTCTAGAGCCTTCTGGGTACAGTGGCAAAATATATTATCAGGATGACTGGAGATGGCCCCAGATGTTTAAGACAATTGGAAGTTAAATGATTTGCTAAGTGTCACACAGCTAGTAAATGTCTGAGGTGAGATTGGAATTCAGGTCCTCCCAACTTCAAGGGCAGTGCTCCATCCACTGCACCACCTAGCTGCCCTTCCCCTGAAAGGTAGATGCAGTTATTATGCCCACTTTAAGGTTGAGGAAACTGAGACAGAGAGTTAAGAGGTTAAGTAACTTACCCAGGATCACATAGCTTAGAAAGTGTTTAAGGTCAAATTTGAACTCAAGCCTTCCTGACTCCAAGCTCAATGTTCTAGCCACTATGCCACCTAGCTGCCTTTCTAATGGTAGGAGCAACAAACCTTTGCAAGTGATTGGATAGGATGTAGAGAGAGGAAGAGAGAAGAGCTGAGGTTTCAATGCCTTCAACAAAAATAGGTTGTTTGAAGAAGACTCATATTTGGAGGTGGGAGGAGATAAAGAGGACTATGTCATATACTTTGAGTTTGGGATTCCCACAGGACATCAGTTTGAAAATGTTTGGCAAGCATTTAGCGATATGGAAGTAGAGCTAGCTCAGAAAGGAGACTAGGATTGAATATATACATGTGGGAGTCATCCTGCACTTAGATGATGATAGAACTCTTGGGAAATGATGAAATGACCAAAAGAGAGGTAGATAGTGTCCAGTACTGGAGCTTACAGACACCTTCTTAGAATAATGTTTTTAAATGCATAAAATAAAACAGATAGGATTACAAAGGAGACCAATTATGTGGAACTAGTTATAAAAATGTTTTTAACAAGTTCAAAGGCCCCAGATTAAGAACACCTGGTACAGAGGAAAAAGAAGGGCCAGGACAAAGCTTTGGGACACCCCCCACACAGATACACACACAGAGTTGGGAGGAGGAGGGAACATGGGTGATGATGTAGCAAAGGAAACAGAAGGAACAAACAGGTAGGTGGAGAACCTGGAAAGGAGCAGCTATCGTGAACATCAGTGGAGGTGAGAGGATCCAAGAGGCTATCCAAGTGACCAAAAGGTCAAATGCAGCAGAGGAGTCAAGAAGGAAAAAGAGTTTTTTAATATTCAAGTTTTAGCTGAAATGTTGTATTTGGAAGCCAGTTTGTAAGAAGTGAGAATGACATGATAAAACAGGGGCAAGAGGCACAGATGGCTTTTTCTAGGATTTTGGCTGTGGAAAGGTAAAGAGATAACTGATGATAGATCGAGGGGATGGGTAGGATCAATTGAAACTTTTCTTTTTTTTTCAAATAGATGGGGAAGAACTGACTATGTCTATAAGCAGCAGATAACCAGGAGATAGGGAATAACTGACCTAGTTCAAAGAAAGGTACAGGAGATAAAGGAAGAAGGCTTAGCCACAGAAAACCAAAAGACCTCCATTGGTGATAGGAAAGGCACGTAACCGAGTTTGTTCCCCAAAGTGTTGTTAGTATTGGATTGTGAGCTGGCTATGGGCAGGGAGGCTAGAGCAGTGAACAGGATAGTCCAATGCTCCTCTGAACCCAACAGAACCTCTGAGTTTCTCAGACTGCCTGGCATGACTTCACTCATTATACTTTACAACAGAACTAGAGAAGCCCAGACCCTCAGTCCCTGAGAGCAGATAGTCAGCCTAGAACCCAGGTGGAGCACATTGGGTCTTTTGAGATGATTCTGGGCTCCTAGGATTCAACTCTCCCAAGCTGGCACTCCATGCCAACTGCAAAATCTTCAATCTATTGACCCTCTCAGAATACATAGCACTTTGGAGAACTCAGTGGAAGTAAAACCATAAATTAATTTATTAGACTGGATCCTGAGAGCATCCATCAGCTCAGATTTGTCAGATGGAGTTCTTCAACTTGCATTCAACCTTGGGTTTCCACCAAACCACAAAGGAACCTATCCTGTATGATGTGTAGAACTCTAGACAGCTTGGTCTTTTATGATCAAGTTGAATGAAGGAGTTAACAGGGAACACAAAATGATCATCTACCTCTCTGTTCTTTCCCGGAAAAGGTGCTGACATTTCCAAAGTTACTAGTACTCCTCTGCTGGGTATAGCTTTCTATATAATAATACTAAATTATCACTAACATTTATATAGCACTTTAAGGTTCACACAGTGCTTTACAAATATTATCTCAATTTATTTATCTCACAGCAACCCTGAGAGATAGGTACTATTACTATTTCCAAGTTACAGATAAGTAAACTGAGGATATGACTTGTCAAAGGCCACACAGTCAAGGAAATACCCGAGGTAAGATTTGAATTCAGGTCTTCCTGACTCCAGATCCACTCTATCTACTTCACCACCTATATGTCTCATGTATATGCAAATTAGGTTGCCAAACACTGTGCCAACTGTCACAGTCTAGCCCTGGGGGTACTGCCAATCAAACAGGGACTCTGCTTTAAAATGTTAAGGAAAATAGTGGAGTCTGGAGCAACAGAGTTCCAAAGACATGTTTGATGTTGGACAAGCAGAGTGGTGGCTGGTATGTTTTCTGCCAGGGAGTGAGTGACATGGGGTGAGGGTGACAGTGCCATAGGAAGAGTGAGGATGGAGGGAGGGTGAGGAGAAATCATGGGATTAAACAGTCTAGGAGCTACTGGCAAAAATGTAAGCGAAGAATTTTGAATGACTAAGCCCTATTTGGAGATTGGCTCCAACTAAGAGCCTTAAAGTTTGTGAGTGGGATTAAAAGGATGAGTTTTCAGATCCCATTAAAGAAATTATTTTTAGAAACTAGAATCATCATGAGCATTTAGAGTAAATCCTGCTCTCTCTGGTGCTGGGTGCATAACAATGCAAACAACATACCTAAAGAGGTCCTCAGAGGTGGAAACACCAAGCTGGAAATAAGAAAGTCTGGGTTCTATTCCTAATTCTGTCTCTAACTATCTGTGAGATCTTGGGCAAGTAGCTTAGCCTCTCTGACCCTCACTTTCTTCATCTGAAAAAATGTAGGGGTCGGACTAACCCATCTCTAAGGTCTCTTCCAGCTCTGATTAGGTTACTAATGAATCTCCATAGATAATTGTAAGATTCTTTTTCAGGGTTATTAATTAGTGAAGCAGGGTCAGGCTAGTGTATGTGGTCAGGAATCCTAGAGTTTGTTGGAGGATAATCATAAGACAAGATTCAATAACTAAGGGGCAAGTCATAATCAGGGGCTGGTCCATCAGTAGGACCAGATAGACTGGTGCTAGTGACCTCCCTGGCTTCTCAATCTCCTTACACAAAGCCATTAAATAACCAAAATCCAGGTCTAAGACACGAGGCAGGAGACACCCGTGAGAGAAGAAAAGATGAGCTCAAGTCAAAGCTGGTACAGAGATCAGAACAGGAGCATCCTTTGGGAAGGCTCACTACAGCCTGGAACCACGCCCCCTCCTCGTGAGAAGTACCCTCTACCCGTTCAGCATCCTCCCAGAACCTCCATTAAAGGAGGATGCCCAGACCAAGCATAGCTTCATTTCCCTCCATACTTCTCTACCATGCCCCTGTACTAGGTGCCTTGGTGTCCCCCATTCCCACTTTTTCAGCTCCCTTTTATGTGTTTTCTTCCCCCATTAGAATATAGACAACTTGAGGACAGGCACTGGCTTTCTTTCAAAGTCTTTCAGCTCTTGAAAGCCTGTGAGTCCTTTGTCAGGGAGACATTCTAGAGAGCAATTTGAAATTATGCCCAAAGGGCTATCAAATTATGCAGACCCTTTGATCCAGCATTACCACTGCTAGGTTGATATCCCAAAGACATCCCCCCAAACAGAAAAAGACCTATTTGTACAAAAATATTTATAGCAGCTCATTTTGTGGTGGCTAAGAATTAGAAATCAAAGGAATGCCTATCAATTGGGGAGTGGCTAAACAAGCTGTGGTATATGATGGTGATGGAATATTATTATGCTATAAGAAATGACAAGCAGGATGATTTCAGAAAGGCCTAGAAAAACCTGTATGAACTGATGTGTAGTGAAGTGAGCAGAACCAAGAGAACATTGTGCACAAAGACAGCAATATTGTTTGATGAAGAACTGTGAATGACAACTCTTCTCAGCAATACAATGATCCAACACAATCCCAAAGGACTAATGATAAAGCATACCATCCACACCCAAAGAAAGAACTGATATTGATGGAACACAGACTGAAGCATGCTATTTTTCCACTTTCTTTCATATTTCTTTTATTCAAGTTTTATCATACAAAATTACTAATATGGTAATGTTTCACATAATTGAACATGTATAACCTATATCTGATTGCTTACCACTTCAGGGAGTAGGGAAGGGAAGGGTTGAAGGAGAGATAGAATTTGGAACTCAAAACTTTAAATAAAAATGTTTATCACTATTTTTAAGAATAAATGAATAAAACTACCCCACTAGAAAAAAAATTAATAGATGGATACATGGATATATAAATTAATTGACTAATTGATTAATAAAGGAATTAATGAATAAATAAATAAATGAAGTGTTGATGAGTGAGTGAATGAATTAATAGATAGATGAATGAATGAATGGAATGAATGAATGAACAATTGGATAAATGAATAAATAAATAGATGACAGATAGATAGATAAATGAGATACAAATAAAGAGATTCTCAGGAAGCTTGGGAGCCTCTCCAATGAGTAAAATTTATGGGAGTCTATGCATAGACTTTGCCCTGTCTACTTTAGCTGCATTTTTAAAGGGAAAATAAACAATACTGTGTTTTTACACACAAAAGTGTGTTGTAATGAGCACAGACTGGGCTTCAAGTTGCATGTAGGAATGGCTGTTTAGAAGTGCCAGATGCAGATCCTGAATTGAAAGGTGGTAATCAATTGTAAGCTATTTAAGGATGGGCTCTGGTGGCAGAAACTGCTAGTGTTGTCTAAACTGGCTGACATCATTCTGCGGCAGCATGGTGACATATGCTGCTATTATAAGAGACGGAATTGCAAGTGGTCTCTGACAGAAACAAACCAACCTGGTTACCATAGTCCTTAGGGGTCCTAGGGCCCTTTCCTTCTGTTTAAGTTTCCTGTGGCTCCCGATGGCATCTCTTGGCTCATGTGGATGCCTCGATTGTGTCCTACTGGGTATGTATGAGCTCCCTGGGGCACTACTAGTCTTATATGTCTGGATACAAAGAAATAAGCAGCACAGGAATTCAGTCGAGAAAACACCAGGAGAAGAGGCCTATGAGGAAATGAATGCTCAGAGACTCTAGGATCTGTTGCTTGTCTAAAGCTTCCTATTGAGACCTTTTCCTTTCCTTTCCCCAGAAGTCTTAGCCTCTAACAACGGACTGAGGAAGATACTAATTAATGTAGTAACTCAGACCCTGTCCCATTGGCACCACACCCTTTAATGGTGTTTTTCTATCCATCATATAGTGAGTCATTCTCTTCCAAGTGCTGAATCTGACATCACTGTGTGCCAGCTTCTGCTGCTGACCATGCTGTATAAGCCACCATTAAGGCATCCACTTGATTACAAAACTTAGGTCATCCTTGGATGGGGTAGGTGGCCCTGTGGAACTGGTTACTACTGAGTCAGTCAGTCAGGACTTCTGGGAATGAGGCCACCCACGACAGTGCCTCCGCAAGACTTTCTGTTTAGTACACAGAGGCAAAGGAAACCACAGATCCAAAGAGTGACATCCTGCCTATATGTGTCCCTTCACTGTCCTCATCACTGTTCCAGAATGATGCATGACTCAGCATCATTACATCAGCATCTTATTGTGCTCCAGTCTGGGGGAGTAGGGGTAATTCTGGTGGACTTCCTGATCTATGCTTGTTCATGGTCGGCCTCAGCCCCATGAATGAACATATTCTGAGCTTCCCTGGTGCTTAAAGAACTACCCTGAGCACCCTTAGTGCCATTTTAACAGAGTCACAGAGAGACTGGAGTCCTTTTGGTTCTATTCATTTCCCAGCATCACATAGAGGGTCAGGGAACCATAGATATAGAGCTGAAAGGATCTTAAATGTCAACTAATCCAAACCCCTTGTTCTACAGGGGAGGAAGCTGAAGACCAGGGTACTTATGTGACTTCCCAAGGTCATGCCAGTACTATGTGGCAGAGAGAGGATTTGAATCATTGGAACTCCCATTCCAAATCCATTCTTCTTTCTGAGCCCATCTGTAGACACACAAGTTACATCTGGGAATTGGTCTTCTGAATACTCTTTCCCATAGCCACCTGCCATGTTAGTCTGATTATCAGCATGGTATCCCAGCTGCTTTGTAATACTCATTTTGCACTTAAACAAGTCCTTTGGCCCTTTTTCTTACTCTCTTTTATATTGAATAATTTGTGAAGATGTCTTCTCCCTACTCCACTAGATATTAAGGTTCTTGAGGATGGGGTCTCTGTTATACATAGCTTAGATATATACATGCTAAATACAGTGTCTTGGATGTGTGGTGACACATGAAGGCATCGAAATTTCATTGGTTGTAGAACTCCCTCTGACAATGGAGGTCATAACTTACCTATAGTTAAGTCTCAGGAAGTCTCCTGATTCTTAGAAAGATTAAGTAACTTACCAGTGGTCAAAGAGCTAATGTGAAATGTGGGCTTTGTGCACAGTAGGTGTTTAGTTTGCTAAACTGAATTAAATATAACTCCTCATAACACTCCCCATACATAGGAAAGTAGGTCTTTCCACAGAATGAAACTGAAGCCTAAAGAAATTAAATGATTTGTCCCCAAAGTTACACAGGGCATTTGGCAGCAGAACTGGAAAAATCACAATAATAACTCAAGGTTATCTTATATTGTGGTTTCCTTAAAATAACTCCATAAAGAGGGGCAGCTAGATGGCGCAGTGGATAGAGCACCGGCCCTGGAGTCAGGAGTACCTGAGTTCAAATCCGACCTCATACACTTAACACTTACTAGCTGTGTGACCCTGGGCAAGTCACTTAACCCCAATTGCCTCACTAAAAAAATAAATAAATAAAAATAACTCCATAAAGATCATGGCACAAGTTTTAATATGTCCATTTGACAGATGAGAAAATGAAGGCTTGGAGAGATAAATTGACTTGCTAGATGGCGAAGTGGATAAAAGCATTGACCTGTATTCAAATACAACCTGAGTTCAAATCTAGCCTCTGACACTTACTACTTGTGTGACCCTGGGAAAGTCACTTTACTTCTATTGACCTCAGTTTTCTTATTTGTCAAATGGGGATAATAAAAGTATTTGCCTTCCAGGGTTGTTGTGAGGATCAAATGAGATAATAATTGTCACTGGTCACAAGTCATAAAGTTCATGTTGGACCCATGACTCAAAATCATATCTGCTTCTAAGGAAAACCCTACCCCCTCATTTCTAGCCAATATTATAATACATACACACATACACACACACATCCTTGAAGCATTCTTTATCTACTCTGCCTTAGACTGTTTAGCTTCCATTCACCATATAATACATATTGGTTTATATTATTATCTAACTGTTCCATGTACATAAATCTTGTCTCTCTTACAAAAACTGAAAAAGATCTGTAGGGCTTAGTGGAACTGCAAGCTCAATATGAATCAATGGTATGACATGGAAGCCAAAAAAAGAGTGATATGATCTTGGACTAATTAAAAGAGGCTTAGCTTCCAAGGATAAGGAAACATCCATACTGCTATACTCCAGCTCTTGGTTAGACCACATAGCTGGAGCATTATGTCCAGTTCTGGGGGTCACATTTCAGGATGGGCTTTGACAAGCTGGAGAGCATCCAGAGTATGCTCTGGATGGTTGAGGGGCTTAAGTTTATATCATATGAGTATTGGTTGAAGGAACTCAGTGTATTTAGACAAGAGAAGACTTGCCAAAGATATACTAGCTATCTTCAGGTATCTAAATTCAGGGTTACCTTATTTATGGAAGAGGAAGACTAGATCTGCTTGGTCCCAGAGGAGCAATGGACAGGAGTTTAAAAGGCAGATTCTGATTCTAACTATACTTGGGAATAGAGATCTTTCTGGTATTTCTTTCATATTCTCCCAAAGCATATAGTAGATGCACAACAAATGTTTCTTGCTTTGGGTCATTCTGTGGTTGCCCATCCTGCCCTATGTCATGGACAGAATTTCAATAAGACTGGTACCTACATTCTGGATTCCAAGATGTCAAAAGCTCATCTTCCTAACCCAGACCTCCTGATTCCTATGATCTCAGGACCCCCTTATACTCTCAAAAATTATGGAGGGCCCCAAAGAGCTTTTGTTTATGTGGGCCATATCTATTGATATTTCCCATATTAGACATTAAGACATTTTAATATTATCATGACAATGTTTTGACCTCACAGACACTATCAAGAAAAAGTCTTGAGGACATCTAGGAGTCCTTAGACCACCATTTTAGAACTCCCGCTATACAGAAATACTCTGCAGTCAGAAATGATCCTCTGTTACAGGGCTATTATGTTATTTCCTTTGTACTTTCCTATGCATTTATTTGATTCTATTTTATATTATAGTTATTTGGATACGTGGCATATGTCTTCCACACAGTTGCCTAATACAGACTGTAGGTTTCAAGGGGGAAAGAGCAATGTCTTATTCATCTCTTCCCCAGAACCTAACATAGTTAGGTTCTATACATAGGAGGCAGTTGTTGGGTTTGGTTTTTTTATTTAATTGAAGAGAAATGAACTGAAGTTTAGTCTCACCTCTGACACTAAATAGCTGTGTGACCTTGGAGGCAGGAAAAACAATGCTGGTGTAATAAAAGAATGTTGTATTTGAAGTCAGAAGATTGTGGCAATATCATAGCATTCAGAGGTGGATGAAGCTTAGAGGTTATGGAATTCAACCTCCTCATTTTATAAATGAGGCGCTAAGGTCCAGGGAGTAGAAATGACTTGCCCAAAGTCATACAGGTTACAAGGAGCAGAGCTAAGATTCAAACCCAATTCTTCTGACTCAAAATCCAGCACTCTTTCCACTATGTACCATACTGGGTTCCAATCTTGCTTTGGTCATTTACGATTCACGAATTTGTGTGTCATCCTTGTGCATGGGCCATGCTAATCTTCTCTGTATCATTCCAATTTTAGTATGTGTGCAGCCGAAGTAAGCACAGCCTTGGTCATTTACAACCTGGGTGACCTTGGGCAAATCCCTTGATTTCTTTGGGTTATAGTCTCCCCATTTCTAAAAAAAAAAAAAAAAAAAAAAAAAGAGGTTTGGACAAAATCTCAGTGGTCCCCTCCAGGTCTACCATTCTTTGATTCCATTCCAGAGTTGACATCACAGGGATGTTTTCTGATGAGTCAGGAATCTGAAGGTTTCCCAGGCTGTCTAGGTGTTTGTGCATTGCTCATGGATGGGGATCATTTTCTTGACCACATTTTGTGCCCTTTTTTTATGGAAGCCCTCTGAGTACTTTCTTTGTTTTGATTTCTCAGCTCCCATAGTTGAATGATGATTTATGTGGCTTTCAGATTAGAAGGGCTGAAAGGCCTAATTGTGTGTGTGGCTTCTTGGGTTGTTTGAGCTTATGAATATTTTAATAGGATTTTGATTCCTTCAAAACAAATATCTAAGAAAACTTTGCACCAGGAGCAAATTGCATGATTTTCTCCCTTACAAACATACCTACGAAGGAGAAAAAAAAACAAAAACCAGAATTGTCACAATTTCAAAAGCCCCCCACAAGTTTACAATATTCATACTCTTTACTAGTATTAGACTTAAAATGTCCCTCTAACAACAAGATAATCTTACCATAAGGCTAAAATGTTTATTTGTCATTGTTAACTCCTTTTACAAAATTCACAGTTTACTCACTGGAGAAAATGAAGCACTGATGCATTTTTGTACGACATTAAGTCTTGAATCTAGGTAACCATCATTACTTCATATGCCAGACAGCAGCACCTATGGATTGAGTGTGACATTGCAGCTCAGCTCTATGACATAGTGTAACTATCCAGACAAAAGAAGAGATAAGTTAAGTCCTGGAAAGAGTACATGGATGCAAAGATGAAATTATGGGTGGAACTGGTTCCCATAATGATAGTAACTTACATTTATATGGCACTTTACAATTACAAAGCTCTGCATATACATTATCTCATTGGATCTTCATTACAACCCTATGAGGTAAGTAGTTCAAGTATCATCATTCCCATTTTATGGATGAAGCAACTGGAACTCAAAGTGGGAATGTGATTTGCCTGAGCCATGTAATCCCACAGATTCAATGGAGTTAGAGAAGGCATGCTGCCCATATGGAGCAATGCTATGTTGGTTAGCAGTATCTTACAGACTACCCTATCATCATACTGAAGCCCCCTGGCTCATCTTTGCAGGACATTCACTCAGACAAGCACTAGACAGACTCCCAGGCTATGGTTAGAATCCCTCCTCTGAGGTGGACTCCTACTTCCTAGCTTGCTTTATTTTGTATTTTGCTGAACTCTGCATGGATGCTGGTTTGTTTTCTCTGATCAACACTTACACCACCCCTTCTTTTCCCAAGAAGGTTCTTTCCTCAGGAACTAATGATTGTCCTGAATCATCAGCTTCATCCTCATTCCACCCCACCACATCCCAGGGGCCAAGGATTCTACCCAAGGTCCCACAGCTAATAAGGAGTGATTGACGTGAGACAAGAACTCAGATCTCTTAAGTCCACAAGTTCTACTACACGATATGGCCTCTAAGAAGATAAATGTGATCATGAATGTGAAAGAGCTTTATGCAATATAACATGCTTTATTTTTTAAAGTATTCTTTTATTAAGATAATGCCACATATATATTTCATTATATATATGAATACACATATATTTAATTCCATAGCTATTTGTATCCGTTTATTGCTTATTAAGGTGCTTACCATTTAGATGCATCCTTTTATTTGAAGGATTTAGTTTTGCAAAAGGTTGCAGATTTTCTTCCCCCTCCCCATCCCATCCAGGCTAGGAGGTGCTTTTTAGAGCCCTTCTCCTTATGCTGAATCTAACCTCTCACAAGATCTTCCCCATCAGCTCGGTATTCTCATGCCATATATACATGATGTCAATCATTTGAATGAAAACTGACAAGTTCAGCCTATTCCAAATACAGGCATACCCCACATAATGTTCTTACTGGCTCTGGGGAAACACAGGAGGTGAAAGAACATTATAGGGGGCAGTTAGCTCCATGGAACAATGTTATAAATGGGTCACTGGCTGAATTGTGTTATAGAGGGCTTTTGTGATTTTTATGGGTTGGTTATAACATATAAATTATGCTATTATAAAATGGCATTGGTCAGGGCCATTTTATTCAAGGTACACTTATTTCCAGATAGCATCCTGAGGATGCAGGGTCTGACTTAAATTCCTTGTCTGTATGAAGAGTACCAAGAATAAAATATGTATACATGTACTGCATATTAACATAATGACACACATATGAATAAATACTGTCTGGCCTTGAATACCATAATAGTAAAATGTAATATTTTCCCCAGAGCCACTCAGATAATGTTATGATGCCAGAGCCAAAAGATGACAGCATAATTGAACTAATGCCCAAAGGCAATTACTGATTACAATGGATTATTTCTACAAAGAAAGTTGACCAATAGATTAGTTGTCACATAGCAGGCAGAATTGTCCAATCCTGCTGCCATTGTTAAAGAGACTGAGCTATCCAGTATTACTAGTAGATACATAGCATTAAGCCTTAAGCATTTCTCTAGATTCAGGTCTAAAAATCTAAGGATGATGTGACTTTGATGCAACAACTGAGTGTTCTATAACTACCCTATTTTTGTAGGGTAGTTATAGGACTGAGGTTCAAATCCCACATCTCAAGAAGAAATGCATCTTCCTGAGTTCAAATCTTGGTTCAGATACTGGCCCTGGACAAGTCACTTAACCCCATTTGCCTCAGTTTTCTCATCCGTAAAATGGGCTGGAGAAGGAAGGGGAAATCATTCCAGTCTCTTGGCCAAGAAAACCCCAAATGGGGTCTGAAGAGTTGGACACGACTGAAACAGCCAAACAACAATACCTATATGACCTTGAACAAACCACTTCACCTCCCTCAGTTTCTCAATCAGGAAAATGAGGAGGTTGGGGGAAATGGCCACCAAGGTCCCCTCTAGCCCCGAATCTATGATCCTTTGTCCATAGTCTTATGGCATGTTTTGCTTTCATATATTTACTCTCTGTGTTCAGGTAGAATAAAAATTATGCCATCCCCCATCACGACATTTGGGATCTGAGTAAGTAATAAAAACCACAAATAGATACAGCTTTCTATATTCCTTTTAAAAAAAAGAGGTGATTATTAACCATACAGAGAGCTTTTTGCACATACACAGTAAAGCAATGGCAAATAATATGGAACTAAGTGCCTGAAAGTAGTTGGGATGGTTTATTTTATTTGGGAAATTACCAGTTTTAGCATTGCCTTTATAGAAATTTTGCCTAAGGTATCTATATCCATTACACAGTATATACTTATTAGCTAATAGCCAAGCTGAATCAAAGTACCACATTTCACAATTTCAAAATTGCCTTCAAGCCCATTGATGCACCAGAGTGAAGAGACAAACTCATGCACAGGACAGAGATATGGTTTTAACAAATGAGGTCCAACATTCCTGACTGGACTAATATAAAGTATTTCCCAATCACTGCCACAACTTAACCAGTCTCCCTTCTCCAAACCCACCCCCCCCCAAAAAAAAGAACAAGAAAAGAAAAGAAAAAACAGGGTATAAATATGTCAAGAAAAGAAAGAAAACATGTATACAACATTCAAAAATTGGCTGCCAATGGAAACAAACAAGAGAGTTGAAAACAATCCCACACATACTTTGCCTGCTACCATGGACCACGGAATTCAGCGGTTACCATGGTGGACCCTGGCTGGAAGGTGGACTCTAGAGGGCAAGCTTTGTTTCTGATCTGCCCAAACAGACGGCCCGGATTCAGTCTGTTAGTTTGTGTACTTTGGGGTAAGCCATCCTCACAGTGAAAAAGCCAAGGGGAGATCATTTTAGCTTGACTCTATCTCATACCTTTGGGTTTCTCTTGGCATCCTGCCCTCCCCCTCCTTCTTGCCTTACCTCAGGTCTTGCCTTCCCACCCCTAATTCATAAACTTCTTTCCCTCCATCTATGGGCATATGACATTTGGGAATCTAGAGGGAGGAAATCAATTAGGATGCTCTCCTCACACTGAACATACTGTTAAGAGGAATGGGATGGATGCTGGGAACAAATGGGTGGGTGTAGAAATCAAAGTTCAGGATCTAACTCTTCCCCCTTTCCAACTCTACTCCACCCCCTTCCCCAAAATGGATTCAGAACTTAATGAAACACCTGAGTCAGAAAGCACTTCTGGTACCCTTTAATTTAATTTTTTAAATAATAATAATAATATCTACACTAGAATAGGGTTAATTGCTAATAGAAGTACAATGTAGTTGTAAGAGCTGAACTGGGAGTCAAGAGATCTGGGTTCTAATCCTGGCTCTTCCATTCACTAAAATATTCTAAGCCCTAGTTTCTTCATTTGTCAAGTGATAATAGTTAAAAAGAGAATCAAATGAAATAACAAATGAGAAAACACTTTGGAAAATACAAAGTACAATTAAAACTAAAACGGGTGAATAAAAATATTTTAATTAAGTTCTTACTAAACCCCAGGGACACAAATACAGAGTTAGATACAGTTCCTGCCTGCAGTGAGCTTATATCCTAATGGTAGAGAGACGATATTTAGGGAACTAGTGACCAGGGAGAGGCATTATGGTTTGAAAAGGTAGAAAGATGGTGAGTAGAGCCATAGAGGAATAGATCAACATGCCCTTTCCAGTAGCTAACTCCTTTTGCTATTGGAAAGGCAAGAAGCTATTAGTTGAACAACAACAACAACAATTACAATAATATTCCTCCCATGCTAGTGTACACTTTCTCCTTGGAGAGAAGGAGCTCAGATCTCAAGAACAACAGTAGTGAGGGGCTTACATAGAGAACACTGGTGGCCCAAAGATATCATCAGACTCGTTCGAACACAAGATCATAGACCTGGAGCTGGAAGGCCATCAAATTCATCTTCCTCATATTACAGATGAAGAAACTGAGGTCATGAGAGGTGAAGTGATTTGTCTTGGGGCACACAGCTGGAAAAGGTCTGAAGAAGGATTTAAACTCATGTCATCCAGACTCCAAGCCCAGTGCTCTATAAACCATACCACCTAGCTTATTCCCAGATCTCACAGTCCTTTCCTCCCTTTGTGCAATCCCCATGAGGTTCCCCCATAACTCTCTGCTGACCTGTGTGAATTGGTACCTTTTTAGAATCCATTCCTCATCACTAAAAGGGGCCATGATTCCTGAAGTTGCCAGCATCCTCAGAGGAATATCTTTCCACGTCTGTTTGCAAGTGTCATGGTCCATGACTGCTCTAATGGGTTCTCTTACCAACTCCAGTTGCCAGTGGCATCTCTGATGGTTCTGATGGATCTCCTGGTTGCCTAGGCATCTGGAGCAGTCACCTTGGTGTACTCATTCATATAAGATCATGGAAAAAATAAATACAAAAAAAGATGGCATGGACTCATGAAAACAGATGGCATACATGGGATTTCTATTGCCATGAATGGGTGGGAGACATGACAGTGGACAATGGCCTCCTCCAATGCCATCTTGCAGCAACCTCACAGCAGTTCTACCTCACTTTCCACTGGGAAGAGTTTTCAAATTTTTCATATACATTGTTTCTTATGGTATCATAATAGCACCTTATTTTCATATGCTACAATTTGTTCATTAATTCTTCATTCAAGAGTCACACATTTGTACTTCTTTGCCACCATCAAACATGCTGCTATAAATACCTGTGTATATATGGGACTTTTCCCTTTGACTTTGCCTTCCTTGGGGCATATGTCTATAGTACTATCCCTGGGTCTAAGATTGTATGCAGTTTAGTGGTTTTTCTAGTGTAGTTCCAAATTGTTGTACAAAAGAGCATTGCCTGGTCTTCTGGAGTAGTACCCTTGAAGGTCCATTTCACAGAATGCTACTGGTTTCTTTGGCGGCTCATTAGACTGGAAGGAACCCAGTCTGTCAAGAAATATTTGTTGAATATTAGTTGTATATGGGGTGCCCTGCTAGGTGCTAAGAAGAAATACAAAGAAATATGAGACAATCTCTAGCCTAATAGAACTTAGAGTCCAGTTCCAGAGACAAGGCATATACATATGCCAAGTTAAACAACAATTCAAAAGTTTGATGACAATAGATGAAATGCCACAAGGCAGTACAGAATCAATTGCTTGCAAAGTTAATGAGTAGAACACACAATGTGTTCTAAATTTGAAGGAAATCACTTGGGATTCGAATGAGTAAGAAGACGTAAAGAAGATGGAAGGCCTTGAACTGGACCTTGAAGGATGGGTAGGATTCAAAGAGAAAAAGAGAAAGAAAATTGGCTTTCTGAGCCAAGGTGGTGGGAAAACTGAGGATTTTTGAGGATACAATGACTAGCCCAGTGTGGTTGGAGCAGATGATTTGTGAAGGAGAGTGGTAGGACATAAATGCTTAAGTGACACAAATGCAGGGAGAGTGATGTATGGGAAATGTATTATCCATGGGCAAGTCAACAATGAATGGTAATAACTAGAGAAAACATTAGAGTGAGGCGGAAAGTATTTCCACTGTGGGGCCCAAACTAGATACCACTTGAATAGACAACAATGAATAATGCCTATACAGTGGCCTTCAACTGAGTACAATTCAATCCATGGGACAGTGTGATATAGCAGAAAGAGCCCTGGGTTTGCGTCCCATCACTGTCACTTATCAGCTGCGCGACATTGAACAAGTCCTCTAATTTCTCTGAGACTCTTTTGCAAAATAGGGCTGTTGTGATATCAAATATAGTGGGAAGAATGGTGGACTTAAAATCAAAAGATCTGAGTTTGAATCCTGACTCTGCAACTATCTGTGTTGACCTTGAGCAAGTGATTTCATTTGTCTGAGACAGTATCTTCACCTATGAAATATGGGAGTTAAGGGGCAGCTAGGTGGTACAGTGGATGGAACACTGGCCCTGGAGTCAGGAGGACCTGAGTTCAAATCCAGCCTTAGACTTACCAGCTGTGTGACCCTGGGCAAGTCACTTAAACACAGTTGCATGGGGAAAAAAACCCACAGGAGTTAAATTTGCTTTTGGATCACAGTACCTGTCATACAGTACTATCTTAATAAATACTTATTGATTTATTATGGTCTTTCTGACCCTACATGAGATTATGTTTGTGAAAGAACTTTGAAAACCATGAAGTACTATATAGATATTTGTAATTATCTATAATAACAATAATAATATTGCTCATCTTTATGTAGTGCTTTCAGGTTTACAAAGTACTTTATACATATTGACTTATTTAATCCTCACAACAACCCTGGAAGATAGGGCCTATTATTATCCCCATTTCCCAGGTGAGGAAACCAAGGCACATAAAGGTTAAGTGACTTGCCTAAGATCACACACGTAGTAAGTACCTGAGGTGGGGGTCAAATTTATCGCCACTATGTACCCAGAAAAGAATAAGACACCCTGGCTGCCATCGGAGTATTTAACACTCATAGGAGAGAGAAATTTTGACATGAAAGAATCAGAGAACAAAATAATATGAAATCAAGGGTACAATTTAATAGAATTAATGATAAGTTGAAAAGTCCAGAGAAGAGGTGTCATATACAAGACCCAAAGGCCACAAACCACCCACAATACTCCCAGATGCAGCTTAAGCCAGATTGAAATATAATTGGGAAATATTTAACAAAATAAACTAAAATGCAGTAAAATCTAGATAATATGACATTTTACAGTTAAGTTACCATGAAGCCCTGAGGGATCCTTGGGTATCTCTTATTGGCCCCTCCTTCTATTGAAAGTTGACACCACTGGTTCAGAGAATAGTTGCTAAGTAGTATCAGTGCTGGATGGAGATTTCATGATGTGTTTCATGTAGGAGGTGGGACTTGGGATAGACCTTGAGGGACTGAGTGGACTTTTCCTTACAGTGACCCAGTTTTTTGTTTGGATTTTTATCATTTACAAATGGTTAGTACCCGCAATTGGTCAGAAAAATGTGTTTAAAATCCTGACAAAGTCAGGAAAACCAGTTGCTGAAATAGAATCAAGTATAAGTGCTCCCTTTCTAGGAAGCCTCAACCTTTTGTTTTGGTAGACACATCAGACACACAAAACTGTATTAACAAGGTCTGATTAAAAAAAAAGAAAAAGAAAAAAGTCACCTAGATTTATGCCCTGTCAAAGTGCTGAAAGAAGGTCAGGTAAGAATAACAATGACTGCTTCCTAAAAGCCTTGGGGTGGGGGAGGGAGGGGAAGGACACTGAGATACTGGCTTTGCCTTGTTTTCCACAGGCATCTCCCTTGTTATAAAATGCCAAACATTGTGGGGCATGTTTTCTTAAATGTATGTTCAGAAGTCTTGGTCAGAGAGGTTAGATTTAGGGGTTCAGTTGTAGAAAATGTCTTCCTCATTTAAAGATTTCTATTCTTTGCCTTCTTCCTTTCTATGGTAATCTTAGAAAATCAGTAGTTCAAGGAATTGTTGAAAGGCATGTCCTTGGAAAATAGTAAGAAATCTCTTCCACTGAAATACGAGTTTGTGGCTATTGGGTGGAGGACACTAGCTATTTTGCACAAATGAGGGCTGTTTGGTACATTGTTAAATTCTTAAATTATCTATTCATGTACTTCATTCATTCATTCAACAAACAAATAAAGTATTTACTATGAGACAGAGAGAGACAGAGTGAGACAGAGAGACAGAGTCATAGAGACAGAGAGAGAGAAAGTGGACAAATAGGTTTATAAATGAATAGATAAATGGATGGATGGATGGGTGCATGGGTGGATGGATGGGTAGATGGGTGGATGGGTGGGTGGATGGGTGGATGGGTGGATGGGTGGATGGGTGGATGGGTGGATGGGTGGGTGGGTGGGTGGAAGGATGGATGGATGAGTAAATCGTCCCAGTCCTGGAGGAGTCTATGTTCTAAAGGGGGAGGAGTGGAAGGCAGGAAACAGGCCCAGTATGGACTTCAGCAAAGTTGGGAGTTGTAAGGGGCAAAGACAGACAATTTACACCTTCCAGGTGTAAAAGAAGTGTCCCATACCTTGGAAGGGGTTCTGAGGCTTTGGGTAAATTGTGCATATGAAAATGCCAGTGGAGACAAAGACTTGCTCCAGAATACAGCCACTCATTTTACATAAGACCCAGAAGGAATCTGAAGAATGTAACTGAATGGCCACCATAAGTTAGGGTGGGGTCCAATTCCCCTATTGGTTGGAACTGGAGTTTTGACCTGCTCCATTTCCAGTCTGGGCCTGTATGACTACTAAAGCAACACAGTGGCCCCTGATCCCAGGGCTCACCATATTGATGTTAAACTCACTGTGGACATCTGATCCACAGAGCTCTCTGCAGTTCAGAGCTCCTAAGCTCAAGAGACTGTCAACCTGCTGGTATTTTAAATATTTGCCATCACACAGGCCTACTCTTCTTATGTAAGGCTAGACTGGCTAATTGGGTCACTGGCATCTTATTTCTGTTTCTACCTTAATATTCTATATGTAGACTACGCCAGCAGTGACTAGGAAAATCACTAAAAGGGTACTTGGGGAAATGATGCGTACAGCCACAGAACACACCCCTGTGCCGGTCAGTGTTTTATGGAAAGAAATTAGATTGCAATACAGTCTCTACTGAGCCAAAATCTTGGTATTTCAGGTCCATTCTTTAATCCAGAAAGGAGGGGGTATTTTCCCTGCATATTAGGATAGCTTCCATTTTACACTACCCATAAAGTAACTCTACTATACTATAGTAGGAAGAGCACTCACTAACTACATGGCCTTGAGCAAGTAGCTTCATCTCTCTTGGCCTCAGTTTCCTCAACTGTAAAATAAGTAGATGTGATTTACTCCAATTCTATTCAATAAGCATTTATACTTGTTGGCACATGCCATATGCTGGCACCATGCTGGATTTGGGGCATATGAATATGCACACATGCATCTATATGAACACACATGCATATAAACACACACAAAGTTTCTGCTCTCAGGTAACTGATGTTCTACTTCAAGCATACAACATGTAAAGATAAATAGGTATGGGCCAGCTAGGTGTTGCAGTGGATAAAGCACTGGCCCTGGATTCAGGAGGACCTGAGTTCAAATCTGACCTCAAACACTTGACACTCACTAGCTGTTGCACCCTGGGCAAGTCACTTAACCCTCATTGTCCCACCAAAAAAAAAAAAAAAAAAGATAAATAGGTGCTTTCTTGATATATACAAAATAAACATAATGTAATTTCCAACATGGCAGGGGAGATGGGGGGGACACTAATATTGAAGAGAATAAGGAAAGGTCTCATATAACAAGTAGCACTTGAGCTGAGCCCTAAAGGGAGCTAGGGGTTCCAAGAAATGGAAGAAGGAGCGTTCCAAATCTGGGGAACAGTTTGTGAAAAGACATCAGGATGGAAGATGAAATGTCATGGAAAGGGAACTTCAAGTAGGCCAGTTTGGCCAAAATGGAGAGTTTACAAAAGGAAGTAAAGTGAAATTAGATCAGACAGGTAGGTGGGAGCCAGATTTTTTTTTAATGTATTGCTTATTTATTTTTAATATTCTTTTTAAATTTGAGTTCCAAATTCTCTCCCTCCCTCCCACCCCCTCTCCTCCATACTGAAAGGGCAAGCTATTGATTACATCAATTATATATGTGGAATCATGCAAAACATATTTCCATGTTAGCCATTTTTTTTAATGCAAGAAAAATAGTGAGAAAACTATACTTCAATCTGCATTTAGCATTCATCAGTTCTCTCTCTTTGTAGGTGGATAGCATTTTTTCATAATGAGTCCTTTGGAATTGTCTTGGATCATTGTATTGATCAAGAGTAGCCAAGTCTTTCACAGTCGATCATCATTACTGCACTGCTGTTAGTATGTACAATGATCTCCCAGTTCTTCTCACCTCACTTTTCATCAGTTAATATGGGTCTTGCCATGTTTTTCTGAAACTATTCCTCTTGTCATTTCTCATAGGACACTAACTAGTACTCCATCACAATCATATGCCACCACTTGTTCAGCCATTCTCCAGTTGATAGGCATCCCCTCAATTTCCAATTCTTTGCCACCACAAAAATAGCTGCTAAAATATTTTGTACATATAGGTCCTTTTCCTCTCCTTTTATCTCTTTGGGATACCAACATAGTAGTGGTATTGCTAGGTCAAAGGGTATGTACAATTTTATAGCCTTTTGGGTATAGTTCCACATCATCATCTGATACGGTTGTACCAATTCACTACTCTACCAACAGTTCATTAGTGTCCCTATTTTCACCCCCCTCCCCTCCAGCCTTTGTGATTTCTGATAGGTATGAGGTGACACCTCATACTTGTTTTAATTTGTCTTTCTTTAATCAATAGTGATTTAGAGGGGCAGCTAGATGGTGCAGTGGTTAAAGCACCGGCCCTGGAGTCAGGAGTACCTGAGTTCAAATCCGGCCTCAGACACTTAACACTTACTAGCTGTGTGACCCTGGGCAAGTCACTTAACCCCCATTGCCCCGCAAAACAAAAAACAAAAAAATAGTGATTTAGAGCATTTTATATGACTATAGATACTTTTTATTTCTTCTGAAAACTGTTCCTATCCTTTGACCATTTAATAATTGGGGAATGGCTCTTATTTTTATAAATTTGACTCTGTTCTATACTCAGTATATATTTGAAAAATGAAGACTTTATCAGAGAAACTTTCTGTTAAAACTTTATATATCCCTTCACTGTCTATGGTGCCTTTTATCATAATGTTCTTTCCCTGATTATCCCTTTTAACTAGGTATATTTTTGGTTTTGCTATATCTGATATGATTACTACTCCTACCTTCACTACTTCAGCTGAAGCATATTAGATTCTGCTCTAGCCCTTTATTTTATTTTGTTTTGTTTTATTTTATTTTTGTGGGGCAATGAAAGTTAAGTGACTTACCCAGGGTCACACAGCTAGTAAGTGTCAAGTATCTGAGGCTGGATTTGAACTCAGGTCCTTCTGAATCCAGTGCCAGTGCTTTATCTACTGTGCCAGCTAGCTGCCCCGTAGCCCTCTATTTTAATTCTGTGTATGTTTTTCTATTTCAAGTGAGTGTCTTGTAAACAACATATTATTGGATTCTGGTTTCTAATTCATTTTGCTATTCACTTCCATTTTATGGGAGAGCCCATCCTATTCATATTCACAGTTATGATTACTGTATATTTCCCTCCATTCCATTTTCTTCTGTTTCTTCCTCTCTCCCTATCTCTTTCATCCCTCCTCAAAAGTCTATTTTGCTCCTAACCACTGCCTTCCTTAATCCATCCTTTCCTTTATTCTCCACCCCCTTCTCTTATTCCCATTTACCTTGTATTCCTCTTTTGACTGTTATATTTTGATACACAGTTGAGTGTGGGTATGTGTGGGTATTCTTCTCTTTTTGAACTAATTCTGATAAGAGTGAGGTTAAAGTATTTCCATTCCCCCCCCCTCCAATTTTCCCTTCCATTGTAAAAGCTTTTCCTCATTCTGACTCTCCCTTCCCCATTCTCCCAGTACATAACTCTTTCTCATCCCCTTTTTAGTGGTCATTCCAACATTATCAGCTCATACCCATGAACTCTGTCTCTGTAAACTCTTTTAACTGATCTAATAATGATAAAAGTTCTTAGGATTTACATGAATCATCTTCCCATATAGGAGAATAGACAATTTCAATTTATCAAGTCCCTTGTGTTTATGTTATTCTTTCATGTTTACCTTTTTATGCTTCTCTTGAGTCTTGTATTTGAAAGTAAATTTTTCCATTCAACTCTGGTTGTTTCATCAGGAATGCTTGAAAGTCCCTCCATTTCATTAAATATCCATTTTTTCCCTGGAGGATTACACTAAGTTTTGCTGAGTAGATGATTCTTGGTTGTAATCCTAGCTCTTTTGCCTTTCAGAATATGATATTCCAAGCTCATATGCTCCTTTAATATGGAAGCTGCTAAATCTTGTGTGATCCTAACTGTGGCTGCATGATATTTTAATTGTTTTTTTAATTGCTTGAAGTATTTTCTTTTTGGCCTGGGGGCTCTGAAATTTGATTATAATATTCCTGGGAGTTTTCATTTTGGGATCTCTTTCAAGAGGTGATCAGTAGATTCTTTTCATTTCTATTTTATCCTTTGGATTTCAGATATCTGGACCATTTTCCTTGATAATTTCTTGAAATTTGATGTCTAGACTTTCTCTTTGATCATAATTTCAGGTAGCCCAATCATTCTTAAATTATCACTCCTCAAATACTTTCCAAGTCAATTATTTTTCCAATGAGATATTTCACATATTCTTCTACTTTTTTCCATTCTTTTAACTTTGTTTTATTGTTTCTTGGTTCTCATGGAGTAATTGGCTTCTACTTACCTAATTGTGATTTTGGGGGGGGGGTGAGGCAATTGGGGTTAAGTGACTTGTCCAGGGTCACACAACTATTAAGTGTCAAGTGTCTGAGGTTGGATTTGAACTCAAGTCCTCCTGAATCCAGGGCCAGTGCTCTATTCACTGTGCCACCTAGCTGCCCTTCCAATTGTGATTTTTAAGGAATTATTTTCTTCAATGAGATTTTGCACCTCTTTATTCATTTGGACAATTCAATTTTTAACTAGTTCTTTTCTTCTACCTCCTTTTCCATTTGGCCAATTCTGCTTTTTAAGGAGTTCTCTTCAGTGGGTTTTGTGCCTCTTTTGTCTTTTGGCCAATGCTATTTTTTTTTTGGTGAGGCAGTTGGGGTTAAGTGACTTGCTCAGGGTCACACAGCTAGTAAGTGTCAAGTGTCTGAGGCTGGATTTGAACTCAGGTCCTCCTGACTCCAAGGCTGGTTCTCTATCCACTGTGTCACCTAGCTGCCCCATCCAATGCTATTTTTAAGGCATTATTTTCTTCAGTATGTTTGTCCCTCTTTTACCAAGCTTCTAATTCCTTTTCCATAATTTTCTTGCATCACTCTCATTTTTTCCCCAATTTTCCCTCTACCACCCTTATCTTTTTCTTTAACTCTTCCAGGAATTCTTGTTGGTTTGGGGCTCAATTAATCTTTTTTCTTTGAGGTTTGTTTGTAGCTGTTTTTACATTGTCTTCTGAGTTTATGTCTTCATCTTCCCTGCCAACATAGTAGCTTTTCATAGTCAAATTCTTTTACTGTTTGCTCATTTTTCTAGATAATTTTTTTAACTTTGAATTTTACATTAAAATTGAACTCTGTTCACCTGAGAGTGGGGAGGCACTGTCCCAAGCTTCATGCTGCTGTTTTCAGAGCTAGTTCTGGGGGGTCTGCAAGCTTTTGGTAATTCCAAGGTGGTGTGATCCTGGAAGAGGTGTGTGACCCAGAACTGCATATGGGCAATAGAGTTGCCAATCAGCACCAACTGTATACCCAGTGCCAGCAAAGGGTCCCCTGTATTCTTTATGATCAGTTGTCTCACCCCCTTAGTGTTTCTGCACTGAGAACTTCCAAAGCTTCTGCCACAGCTGCTATGACTACTGTTGCTGAGGCCATATGTGTGGGCTCTGGACAGACCTCAACTTGCTCCCCTCCCCCCATCAAAAAGTTCTCCTGCTCACTGCTTAAGTTTTCTTAGGCTGGAAAAATGTCTCTCCCCAACCTTTTGTTGGTTCTGCTAATCTATAATTTGATTTGAGGCATTATTGTAAAGTTGTTTGGAGGGGAATGTTAGAAGAGTTCAGCAGGGTAGCTGTCCCTAATCCATCACCTTGGCTTTGCCCTTCTCAGGAGCCAGATTTTAGAAAGTTTTAAATGCCAAAAATAGAAGTATGCATTTTATTTTAGAGACAATAGGAAGCCACTGAGATTCCTAAAGTAAGGGAATAATAGACAGATCTATGCTTAAGGAATATCAGCTATGTTCAGGTATGTTGTAAATGGCTTAGGAAGAAATAGATGGATGCACATCAAGGCCAATTAGAAGACTATTGCAAAAGTAGGCGTAAAGTGGTGAGCGCCTAAATTAGAGTGGCTGGAGTATAAGTGGAAAGAAGGGAACAGACACAAGAGACGCTAAGGAATGAAAATCAATAAATGTTGGTGACTGATAGGATATGGGGAGGATGAAGGAGAGTGAAGAATCAATGGTTTCGACTCCTGGGTTTCAAACCTAAGTAACAGAATGATAGCATCCTCAAATCAAATAGGGAGGTTATAGGGAGAAGAGACTTTGTTGAAAGGATAATGAGTTCCATTTTTAATACATTAAGTTTGCAATGGCTATGACAAATGAAGATGCCCCCTGGGAAGCTGGAGATGCAGGACTAGATATTCTTTTCTATGATTTCTTCTAAATCTAAAATCCTATCATTCTCCCCAGCAGCTTGGCCCTATGAATCAGAGTCCATCACCAAACTACCTGCTGAAGAACATCCTTAAAATAAGAAGAAAAAGACAATGCTAAAACTCAAGTGAAGTGCTATGATCCCTTTTCCAATTATTAAAAATATAATAAAGGAAATGTATAGGAATTTCAAGTAATAGGGAAGAAGGAAGCTTAGAGAGACTTTGGTAAGTGGAGGAATGAGATATAGATGGGATAGATCTGGGGAACAGAGACACAAACTTTCTTGCAGATGGGCAGAAAAGGATGCCCAAGATTCCTGGACATTTAAATAAAAACAAAAGCTTTCCTTTTATTCTAGTTTCCTTAGTACAATCCATGGTAGAAAATGGCAGCTCCAGCCTTGATTAATTGACTATTTAATTTTACTCCCAAAAAGAAATGGTCCTTGTATTTCTATGTGTCAGGGTTACACATTTTTTTTTCTAGAGAACATTTGGACAGAGGCTGCAGTGATGATGTAAGCACAGTGCTGAATGCCAACAAGGGTCATGGCTATCCCCACCCCACCTCCGTTCTTATAGAGAAGAACTTGAGCTTTGTCAAAATAAAGGGCAAAAGGGACAGGCCACCTGGCAAAGAAGAGATGGAGAAACAGTGGGTTATTTGGCTCCTCTGGTTTTCACTCATTCAAGCTGGGGAAAAAGAGGCAGGTGGAGAGTCAGGAATTCTTCTGCTCAGGCTCAGGGCTAGCTCACTGGCCACAGGAGGATAATTGCATGGCAACCTTTTGAAGATTCGCTGTCATGAAAACTTGATGTTTTTCCTCTTTTGGCCTGGTTCTTCTCATCATCATCAAGATACCAACCTAATTTAGCTATCTGTGCCCACTCTAGGCAAAAATGGCAAAAAGGCTCATTTGTTTCAGTTCTGCCCACCCTGCACCCTTGGCCCCCGTAAGGAGCATCCTGTGTCCCAGCCAAAGTACCCTTTGCACTCTTCTCAAAAAACCACTCTCAACCTACTCTCAAAAAACCAACAGTCAATCAACCAATATACATTTATCGAGTGTTTACTATATACTGGCTGCTGTATTAAACGCTGGAGATGCAAGAGTAAAACATCCTATTGGGGAAGATGCATATATGAAAAAGACACTATAACACTTAGACCTGCTCTTTCCTACCTATGGAGGACCCAAGGGCCCCCACCCCTGGGTGCACCCAGGGGCCTACAGAAACTCCTGCCCATCACTCAAAAGCAGGAAAGAAAACAAGGTCAAGGGGGCAGCTAGGTGGTGCAGTGGATAAAGCACTGGCCCTGGATTCAGGAGGACCTGAGTTCAAATCCAGCCTCAGACATTTGACACTTACTAGCTGTGGGACCCTGGGCAAGTCACTTAACCCCCCCATTGCCCCACAAAAAAAAACCCCACAAACAAACAAGGTCAAGTCTTTGGGGCCTTTTGTATGCATACTTAGTTCCAGCGTGGAAGCCAGCCTGCCTTTCCTCACTCACATGGAGTAAGTGGACCAAAATATAGAATACCAGTGCATCCTCCCAAGTTCCACGTGGGGGACTAGCTGAACCTTCTTGGGATGCTAATGAGGACTGGACTCTCACTGTTGAGTCCTCCATTATATATGTATATACAAAAAAGGAAGAGGAGGAGAGGAGAGGGGAGGGGAGGAGAGAAGAAACAAGGTAATTTGAGTTGGAGGAAGAGCATGAGAAACTCAGACACCTGAAAAGGGTGATAAAAGTTGAGGCATGATTTGGGTCTAAGGAATCCTAATAGATTGCAGTGAAGAGAGAGACTGTATTCCAGGTATGGGAGGAAGCCAGTAAAAAAAAAGCATAGAGGGGCAGGTAGGTGGTGTAGTGGATAAAGCACCAGCCCTGGATTCAGAAGGACTTCAGTTCAAATGCGGCCCAGACACTTGACACTTACTAGCTGTGTGACCCTGGGCAAGTCACTTAACCCTCATTGCCCACCAAAAAAAATTTTTTTAAAGGGCATAGAGACAGGAGGTCAGGTTGACTTGAGTATGCAAAAGTATATAATATGTAACAAGGTTGCAAAAATAAGTTGGAGCCAAGTTGTAAGGGGTTATAAATGACAGAGCAATTTGTATTTGTTACCAGAAGACATAGGGAGCCACTGGCATTTTTTGAGTGTGGGAATAACATGGTCAGATATGCAACTCTAGGAAAATCATTTTGACAGCTATATGAATGGATTGCAGTGGGCAGAAATTTGTGAAAAGGAAACAAATTAGGAGACTATCACAATAGATCAGGTGAAAGGTGATGAGGGCTGGACCAGGGTAGTTGTTATGTGGGTGGAGAGAAGGAAATGAAGATGCAGTGCAGGTAGAAATGATAAGATCTGGCAACTGATTAAATATGTGAGTTGAGAGTGAGAGCCAAGGATAACAATGATATTGTGAACAAGGTCACCTGGAAGAATGGTAGTGCCCTAAACAGAAATGGGAAAGTCTAGAAGACAGATGGGTTTGGGAGGGGGAAGATAATGACTTCTGTTTTGGACATGTTGGGTTAGAGATTCCTATGTGGCATTGGATTCTAATGGTACAATAATGGGCAGTTTGTGAGGCAGGACTGGAGATCAAGAGAGAGGTTAGGGCAGCATCTATAGATCTGGGTGTCACCTGCAGAGAAAGAATCATTAAACCCACAGAAGTGATGAGATCACCAAATGAAGGAGTCTGGTGAGAGAGGAAGGGAGAGTCAAAATAGGGGCTTGAAGTAAACCAACAGTATCTGAAACTCTTATAGCCTTAAAAGAGGGATGCCCAAGCAAGAGATCAGACTTTCCTGGTGGACTACCATTGAGATGCTGGTCTCCTCACCATCACCCCTTTTCCATGATTTCTCAGGATTTCCAGAAGTGAGAGGGAAGACTCCATGAGAGTCCTCTCCTGCCAGCAGACATCCTTGGGGACTAACCATCAGCATCTCTCTTTCTATTTCCACAGGTAACCTCAAGGCTTGAGGCAACTGAGGAATAACTTATCTTCACAGAAAGTTTAGGGACTTCCGTTCAAATGAAAATCTTAAAAATTTAATCTTTCTCGGAAGCACCCACATCATACTATGGAAAAGGGTCTCATAGGATTTAAATTCACAAGAAATAAAAACAGCCGCTCACAACTATTTACTGCCTGAAATACATTATCTCATCTATGCCATTGTACTATTCTATACTATCATGTATTATACTATTGTACCAGAGGTAAATAGTAGAAGTATTATAATAATTTCTATTTTACAGATGAAGAAAGTGAGGCTTAGACAGGCCAAATGACTTCCCTGTGGCCATACAGCGGATACTGTCTGACCCAGGATTCAAACCTGGGATTTCTTGACTCCAGGTGCAATAGGCTATGTCACCAACTGCTCTAGACTTTCTCTCTAAGGAACCTTGAAGGATACTTTGGCAGAAAATCATAATCATAATAGAATGAGATTATAATAATAACTGATGTTATATTACATCTTCAAGTTTGCAGAGTGATATACACAAGTGTCACCCACCACCTGTGTAAGGGAATTACTTAGGAGAGGGTTGGGACAACATTCATGACTTCATCAGTGAAAGAAGTACCTGGCGAAGACTATCTTCTACCAAACTTCCTCTGCTGCTGGTGTTATTATCCCCATTTTACAAATCAAAAAACTGAGGCCAGTGAGATTCAATGACTTGCATTGAATGTAGGAAATGCAACAACTGGATGAAAATCCAAGACTTCTGACTCTAAAGCCAGTATTCCTTCTACCATAGTACATTGTCTCAAAGTTAAGGAATCAAGCTCTGGCAGAGTAAATTGAAGCTTAACAGGGAAAGGAGGGAATTGAGAGGGCAATAAGGCGGGTCTTCCCAGCATTCCCCAAATCATAATATGCTTGTGATAGGTAGATGGATGAATGGATGGATGGATGGGTGGATGGATGAGTGGGTGGAGAGAGAGAGAGAGAGAGAGAGAGAGAGAGAGAGAGAGAGAGAGAGAAACTTCCTGCTCTTCTTATGTGTAAAGTCAATACTGGTAGGGCTGATTGGTGCCTTTGTGATTATATCCGTTTTTAAAACGTATCCTGGTCTTTATTCTCTCTAGGGAAACAAAATAGAGGCATAGTCATAGCAGGAACTGGTTTCTGTATCCTCAGTGCTTAGCACAGTACCTGGCTCATAGTAGGCACTTAACAAGTGTTTATTGACTGACTGGCTAGGCCCAGTAGGAGTATCCCCAGTAACCTCTGAAACTAAATGCCAGTTGTGGGCTTACCTGGGTAGGAAGTGCTTTCATCTTTCCCTTTCTGGAAAGTTCAGGAGTGTGTGTAACCCTACACAATACTAGAGAAACATGACATCAGTGTGTATCTACCCAGTTATAAGAACTCTGCTCTGCCACCAGCTCCCTGCTGCATATAGGAATCTAAGTTCCCCTCCTTTTCTCTGTGTATTTACAACATCTAAGGGTGCTGAGCTGACATATCATGTCACCAGCCCTGGGGAGGGGATGGGTGGGTGGGTGTCACAGAATGAAGATTTAGAGTTGAAAAAGAGACCTCAAAAATCATCTAGCCAATCCCCTCATTTCACAGTTGAGAAAACTGAGACCCAAAGAGGCAAATATATTCACCCAAAGGGCAGAGAAGGGTATCAGCACCCAACTAGCAATGTCTTTAAATCAGAAAATCCCTTAAGCTTGAGATTTGAGGGTTATATAAGATTAACTAATTCCTCCCAGTCAGTTTTGTAGCCTCCTTCCCAAGTTTATTTAAACTCTTATACTCGGTAAAGATAAGGGAGGGGCCTGTACTTTCAACACATGTGCACAAGGCAGCATATTTCAAGTTGAGTGTTCATCCTTAATTATTTCCTGCCTTTGTTGGCCTATTATTTCAAGGGGCCTCTTATATTTGTCACTAACTAGCTGTGTGGCCTTAAGCAAGTCACTTAGCCTATATCTTAGTCTCCTTATCTTTAAAATGGAAACCTGCCTGACCTACTTCACCAGATTGTTGTGTGGCTCAGATGAGATCATATATATGAAGGCGTTTTGAAAAGAATAAAGCATTATTATCAAAAAGTAAGGTTTATGATCATACTGGCCTTAAGTTGCTAGTTTGGGTCTCCCTTCCTATGAGGGTAAGGAAGATCCACTTAAAATCATAGATCATAAGCCTCAAGAGTGCATTTTTTCTAATAAAGGTATTGTTATTCCCATTTTACAAATCAGGAAACTGAGACCCAAGAATGTTAAAGCAGTTTTTCCAACCAGTATTATGTGGGAGTGTATGTGTGTGTGTATGTGTTGGGGGGAGGGGGAAGAGGGAGAGTCTTTGTGTGTTTGTGTGTGCAAGAAGAAGGGAGAGAGAGAGAGAGAGAGAGTAGGAAATCAGGACTAAAATTCAGGTTTCCTACCTTCTGGTGCAGTATATTTTCTGCCAAAACCACATCGTCCCTCAATATACAGTTATCCAGCAAACCCCGTATAAACACACACTGTAGGACCAAACAGAACCAAAGCTCTTCTCGCCAACCCAGGCAACAATAGAACCATTTACCCCAGTACAAGTGGGAATGAGAGGCCAGCTCCCCAGGTACTACTGCTCCTGACTAATCTCTGTGGCAGTAGCAATGGGATAATGAGAAGTCCCTTCTGTCGACTGAACTCCTGCTGGCCAGCTGGCCTCTGGAATGGAAGGATCTACAACAACTACCACAGCCTCTCACTTTAGTGGGAGTCAGAATGAAAGGAGGGCACTACTTGCTGGGTTCTCAGCCACAGCTAATGAAGAGCCAGCCACTGCCACCCACCAATGGGGGATTCTCCCATGTAGTCTAAAGTGCTTCACATATTTTTTGACCTGGTAGTGTGGGAAGAAGATCAGACCCAACAAGAACCATTTGCAGGGCTTGGCTGTTTAAGACAGCCACCTTATTCCTACTAAGCCCAAGGGCCCAGTGCTTAACCTCTTCCCAGGAAACATGGAGGAAAGATGGTATCCAGCATAAAGCTGGGTAGGCATGGAGGGACAGGGGTTCCAACCTCAGGTTTGTTACTGAGTACCTATATTTTTAAAAAAGGTTTATTAGGATCATCACTCTGGAGCTAAAAATACCTCAGGGAACAATTAGTAAAAATTCCCTCATTTTACATATGAAGAAACTAAGTCCTAGGGAAGTAAAGCCATTTCCTTAAGGCTCCAATGTTAATAAGTATCCAAGACAGGATTTGACTCCAGTTCCTTTGAAGCCCAGAGCCACCGTTCCTTCTCCTCGGTAGCATACTGTCAGCTCTTTGAGTTGAAGAATTGTTTCATTTTTGTCTTTGCATTCTCATTGCCTTTGTTTCAAAGATGGACAACCAATGGGACCCAACTAACCAGAAGAAAAGAAAGCTGGCCTGCCTTTAGAAATTGCCAAATTTCTTTAATGACTCCAAGTTTCCCATGAAAGCAAAGGTCCATCTTTTTTAATACCAACATTCTACCAATATTTCTGTGTGGCAGAGATATGTAATCACTCTCTCCAAAGAATCAAAAATTAACATCAGAAAAAATGCAATGGAGAATCACCTGTTGGGTGTGAGGAGGCTGCAAGAAATAATCACTAAGAAACTCAGAAGAAAAAAGAGTAAAAGATGTTACCAAGGAATTGTATGAAAGGAATGGCCTGGTCCTATATCAAGATGAGAGATGGATAGCCAGAGCATTCCCATAGTACCCTTATGATGTAAGAAGAAATTGAGGAAGGCCTCTAACACATTGGGTGAACACCCTATGGCAAACATGGAGAAAGATGCGGAGCAGAGTGGAACAGAATTGGCAGATGTGAATGAGCTGCTATCTGCACTGTTAGAGGGACCTTCAAAATCTGAGATCACAGATCTACTGGAGCATCCTCAGCCTAACCTAGTGCAGGGCCTGGAACATAGCTGGAGCCTGCTAAATGCTTGTGCATTGATCGATACACAAAATTAGAGGGTTGGACTTGTAACCAAAGGTTCTTAAACTGGGTTCTGTGAACTTCTTTCTTTAATCATTTGTTAATTGTATTTCAATATAATTGGTTTCTTTTTCATCCTAGGCATGATATCTTATTCATTTAACATTAATCTGAGAAGGGATCCATAGACTTTACCAGGCTACCAAAAGGGTCCAAGACACAAAAAATGTTTGAAATAAAAAAACTTCTGGACTCTATTATCTCTACATTCTCTGATCTTGGGGATTGCCATGGGTAAATGATGCCAAAGTTATAAGCTCAGTAGTCCTTCTTGGATCAATGATTTCATTAGTGTATTTCTGTCACCAATAAAAAATTGTTACCCCTTGGTAGACAATCTCCAAAAGCCAACTGTCATCCAGACTGGAAGGCAAGCCAATCCTGCTGAATCAATTAGGCACCCTAAGAGAAAGTCAAATGACTACCAACACTTCAACAACCATCTCCCCTCAGACCCCAATATTGGCAGTCCAGGACCCTGAGCCCAAGAGTTTTGGAAATAGCAATGCTTCCAGACCAGTGCCCTCAACCATCATCAAGTCATCATTCTGGGAAACAATCCTTGTAGAAATGTAGCCTGGCATCTGTTCCTATAAGTTCTACAACCAAGCTTTTAAAGACCTAGAAAAGAGAGTTCTTACCACCAAAATCCTTGGCGCTATGGAACAGTTCAATGTCAGAAACTGATATAATGGCATTCAAGAAGAGGCATTAATGTCAGCTTTACTATGGCCCCTTTCCATCTGACTAGAATCTGAAAGCTTCCATACTAGGATGCACACTACTTGAATAGTTGTCTCTTTGTATCACATGGTAAGTGCTTAATAAATGCTTTAGCTATTCATTTAGTCATTGCTGTAGTAAAAGGGAAAAAAAGGCAGAACAGTATCCTATCTTGGATGATGAGCCTTTTAAAACTTATCTAGGTCCTTTGTTGACAGAAGCACTTTTTAGCTTGGTAGGACCATCCAGGACTTCCTTCTGCTGGTCTAGCCTTAGAGAACCCACTGTCACCTCTACCCCATACTTCACTATTTTAACAGAGGTAGGGGTCGGTTGCATTCCTCAGAACTGCATATGAGGCAGTTCTGAGTGGAGTGTGGAGGGAAAGGTTAGAAAGAGAAGGAAAAAGAGGCAATGAAGCTTGAGGCAAGACTGAGAAAGTCATTACTGAAGGGAAGGAGAATGTGCAGAGGTAACTGAGAGATACCAAAGGGGAGGAGGATGGTCTATCAAAGTGTAAATGTAAAGCTGGAGCTGAAGACTAGGGAATGGAGGGAAATGAAGGGAAGGAATGGATCACTTCAGCATAAATCCCATGGGACAGAGATAGTGCAGGTGCCATGATGTTGCTACCATAAATGAAGAAGGTGGTGGGAGTGAGAGGACCAGTCTGTCTGTCTTTCCAAGGCTTTCCATGATAAAGGTCAGCCCATCTTCTCAGGGCCTCCAGGTTATCTTAGGCACCTTGTTCTGGTTTAGAAAACTAGACCAAGGCTTGAGCCCTCCATGTTTATTAATCTGAAGGCAGAGTGAGGGGGCCATCTAGTGTCTGGGGCTGGAAGGGGGAGACAGAAGGAGCTGTCCCAAGGAAGGGCGCCATCTGGGGGACTGGGGGTAGAACACAGAGGGAGGTCCTCTAGTGGGATGGATGGATGGGATGGATGGATGGATGGATGGAGAAAACCCAGGTGTATTGGAAGCAGAGAATGGGACTTGGCTGACAGAGGGAGTAGGCTGGGATTTGGGGCTGACAGTCAGGCAAAGGGAGGGGCCTGGCTTGTCTGGAAGTGGGTGGGGGAGGCAAAGGGAGAGAGCCATCTGGTGTCTGGAGGTGGAAGACAGAGAGAGTGTCTGGTGTCTGGGAAATGGGAAGGGTGTCGGTGAGATGAAAGGGAGGGGGGAGAGAGACCGTAGGGGGAGGGGATCTGGGACGAAGAGGAACTGTTTGCCCCTGCTTCGTCCAGCACTTTGGCTGAAAGTCTTTCCCAAGAAACTGAACCACAGCATCGGTTTTCTTAGACAATGAGATTGTGGGCATTAAGGGTTTTGTTTTGTTTTTCTTGTCTCTTTTTACCCCCAATTCATGAGGGGGAGATGAATGCAACTGAAGAAGGCATCTTCGTTATCCTCATCATTTTAAGACTTGACAATCCATCCAGCTCCTGACATCATTCTTTCCCGGTTTAGGGAAAGGTGGGGGAGAAGAAGATACAGGGAGGTAGGGTTCGGAAGAAGCCAGGGATGTCGCATTGCTACCGACAGAAGACGTGAGCGATCCTGGCGGCTTTAAATCAACCTTTGCGCAATCCGATGGGCCACGCCAAGCCAGGTCCCCTTCCTGTTCTCCCCCTAGGGAGGCGGAGAAGGAAAAGGCAATGAAGGAGCACTTCAACATTATAGTTGTACTTCTTCTAGATCTGGGAGAATCTGGTCTAGGCACCCGAATTGAAACTGCATCGTGCTCAACCCCGACCCTTTCCCCTCCCACCCAGACCTCTGCTTTCTCTTAACTTCTGACTTGAGATAAGACTCTTGGTTTAAAACACACACACACACACACACACACACACACACACACACACACGCGTAATTTTTTTTTTTAAGCCAACCCTCTATGTTGTCGGTTTGGGGTTTTTCCACGTGCATTTATGATTTGCATTTAATTAATTCCTCCTCTGTGTTTCCTTGCCTGTTGCTCTCCGGCTGACTGCTTTGTATATATGGAAAGCCGGCTAATGAGGAGGTTCCCCGGGACTCTAGACTTCACTCCTTCACTGCCGGGCTCGCGAATGTAGTGGCCAGCGGGGAAAGCGATCCAGTAATGTGTTTATTAATTAATTTATTTATTTGTGAAGTTGGGGGTGGAAGCGAGGGTAGAAAAAGGGAGGGGAAGGGAAGAGAGACGTGCCAGGGCGGGGGAGGGTGATCAAAAGGTGTGCAATATTCCACACAGGCAGGATCACTTCTTATTCCCTGGCATTATTTAATCATATTACATCAACACGTGCTGCGCCAGGTAACCACATCAAACGACCCTAGCTTCTTTGGGATATAACGTTATATCTTTCTTGTATCTATTTTCACGAGTTGAGTGTACACACACACACACACACACACACACACACACACACACACACACACACACACACTACAAAAAGTTAAAACAGCGACTTGTCAGCTGAGGTCTGTCTGTCTGGAGCTAACCCGGGGAACTTTTAGTACTGATCAGTCCTTTACTTGATAAAGTTGGGAGGTGTTTTCCAGTTGCCCAAGGCCTGATCAGATCTCTTCCTGAGTCTTAGAAAAGGGGTTACCGTAGGATAGGGGGACCAGGCTTTGTACTTTGTAAAGACCTGAATGGAGGGGACTATGAGGGGGAAGAAAAAGGGAGGAGGGAGAAAGCAAGAGCTTGTGTCCCATTTGGCAATATCATGAGTCTTAATTTTCACCACACCCCCACCCCAAAAGTTATTACGATGGAATATTTCATAGACCTACCCAACATACCACATTGCCGAGGGAGTTAAAACTTCAAGGTTTGGGAAAACTTTACTTACTTTCTTCTCCTTATCCCAGATAGCTGGGGTTCGGTTCTTTTTTTATCTCATCTCTTTAAGGGTATCTGATTATTTCTTAGTTTATGGCTCTGCCTCTTATATGTATTCCTACGACCCTACTCCACCCCGCAGTTCCTTCCACTCCAATAGATTACTTTAAAAAAAAAAAGGAAATAAGAAACGTCATGTTCTGCAAAGGGGACACTTTAAACCCCCATGTTTTTTTTTTAATTTAGATGAAATTTTCTCTGCGATATGTGTGGAGGTACAGGGAACTGACTTTGAATATTCAGAAATCTAAGACCAATGCTACTGGTTTGGGAGTTGTTTCTTGTAAAGGGACATGACTGTTCCTTAGAGAAAATGATTTTGAATTGAGCCTCCTCTTGCCCCCCACCCCAACTCCGGTTCCCAGCGACCCGGCTTGTCTCTAGTCACCTCAGGTCTGGCAAATAATTTGGGGAGCCCAGAATAAAGACATCACTACACACCTCTGAAGAGAGCCCTGAATTTAACATTAAACTCGTCTCCGTACCCTGCACTTTGCTCCGATCGATCTGTGGGGCTGTTTGTGAAGCCCAACCAAAAGACTGCTGTCCTTCAAGAGGAAATTACTCTCTTCCCACACCGCTTCCCTCCCCTCCCCACACCCCACCTCATATTCCCTTCTTCATGGAGCTGCGGGGGGGGGGGGGTCCAGTTCCCTACTACCTATCAGCCTGAACACACCACTTTAGTCTGGACACTGGTAGTGTGATCTGGTCCCAGTGCATCTGTTTCTCACTCTTCTCTTCTGCAAGGTTTGAAGAGGTCTACACCTATTTCAACTTTGACTGTGTTTCAAGCATTTTGTGTAACAGTTAAAGTATTTCAAGTAAGAGTCCTCTAAGATATTGCCAGTTATAATTACCCTCCTCCCACCCCCCAACACACAGACTTCTAAGTCCACAGCTAACCTTATTCTACTTCCAAAGATGCTTGCTTCAGTGCCCAAAGCCTCTTCCCTCTCTGGAAAGAGAGCTGGTGTTGTTTCTTTTAAAATAGAGAGGGAGAGAGGAGAGAGGAGAAGAGAGGAAAGAGGAGAGGAGAGGAAAGGAGATAAAGGTTTGACTGGGGGGGGGTATAAAGGAACGACAGAGAAGGGAGAATGAACTGTCCTTAAAAACTGCAGTCGTATCGAACTTCCTAAAAGGTTGTCTAACTGAAGCATCTATTACTTTGCTTGACAAATTTACCTTTCCCAAGAAAGTTTAAGAGGGAAAACCATGTAATTTATGTTATCCTAATAAACCAGATTCTACCTCGCTGCTATACAACCCTCTTTGTGTTCTCCCCCTCCCCCTTTCTTTTCTTTTTTTCTTTCTCCCCCCCCCCACCCCCCACCCCCATCCCCCGCCCCAGCCCTCAGGTGAAAGTGCGGCGGCAGCAGCAGCAGCAGCAAGCTGCAGCAGCAGCAACAGAAGAAACATTTTGTTGCCTTTTTGAGGGTTAAATCAGAAGACAGGCTGTCTCGCCTCGGCCAATCAGATGTGGTCCCTGCCAGCTATAATATAGTGCTAAAGGCAGGCTTCTCTCACAAGCGTTTCTAGGCTTGCTACCATTAAAATCAGACTCTTTTTGTCTTTTGATTGCTGTCTCGCGACCCAACTCCGATGTGTTCCGTTATCAGCGACCGGCAGCCTGCCATTTCAGCACCTGTCTGGATAGGGATCGGTGGATAGTTGAAGGAATCAGCAAGGAAGCAAAGGCTTATTGAGAGAGAGAAAAGGAGAAAAGAGAAAAGGGAAGAGAAGAGAAGGAGGAAGGGAAGGAGAGAGAGAGAGAGAGAGAGAGAGAGAGAGAGAGAGAGAGAGAGAGAGAGAGAGAGACCGACCTAGGCAGACAGTCTGAGATAGACACGCGCACAGGCGCGCACACACATATACACACACACACAGATACACACAGACCAAGGAAGCTTTGAAGTAACTGGATTCAATGGACGAGATGCTGCTACTGACGAGATTTCTGCTGGTGGTCCTCGTCTCTTCTCTCTTGATGTCCTCGGGGTTGGCATGCGGACCTGGCAGGGGATTTGGGAAGAGGCGGCACCCCAAGAAGCTGACCCCCTTAGCCTACAAGCAGTTTATTCCCAACGTGGCGGAGAAGACCCTAGGGGCTAGTGGAAGATACGAAGGGAAGATCTCCAGAAACTCCGAGCGATTTAAAGAACTCACCCCCAATTACAATCCTGACATTATATTTAAGGATGAAGAGAACACCGGAGCGGACCGGCTGATGACTCAGGTAGAAACCCATCCATCCATGTGTGGCGTTTAATATGTTTCTTTGAAAGGCAAGGAAAACGTGTAAGAAAGCGCTCACAGAATGAACCTCTGTCCTTTTTTTTTTTCCTTCTTCTAAATTTTAAGATAATATCCCTCTCCCTCCTCACCCACCTACCCCATCAACCTTCCTTTCTCAAAGAATCCATATTATGAGTACAGCTAGAGAAGTTTGGGGGTAGGGATGGGGGTGGGGAGAGTGGCAGTTGAGCTTGGGTTTTATGTCATTGATTTGATTTCTGTGTTATTGGTCTGCTACTCCCTATCCTGTCTCAGCCCTGTCATGCAACTTGCTAGAGAGAGCTCAGCTTTTAGGGCATTCGGCTCCTTAAGTCTGCCCTTGTTGCTTGGGGGAGGAGAGGAGGGGAGAGGGAATAGAAATCAGAGGGATGGGAGAAGGGGAAATCCGCCCCCCCCCCGTCAATATACAGTGACCACCAGATCACAATTACTGTCTCTTTGAGTATTAGATCTTAAGACACTTCTTATCTATCTCCTTATTAAAATGTCCTTTCTCACCCTCCCTCTTCCCACCTCCCAAATAAATTCTTAATTCGACAGGCCAGGGAGGCTGTTCTGACAAAAGGCAGTGTGGCTTCAGCCACAGCTATTGCTCTCCCATTTCTGTATTATGTAGCTTGTATTGCAATACCGTCTTTTGCAATTGTGCCCATCGGAGTGTGAATATATTGATATTTCTTTAAGGATGCTCTCTCTTTCTCCCGTCGCCCGTGGTACCTTAGGGGAGGGACTTATAACTTATTAGCATTGCATCACTCTCTTTTAAATCAGATTGCTCAAGAATTACAACCGAATAAATATTGGGTGGGGGATGGGGAAAGGGAATAGTGGAAAGATGGAATGCAGAACTACCTTAGGCTTGTTATTTATTTTATTTTTTTAAAAATGTAAAAAGGAAGGAAGGAAGAAACCGCAAAACAAACGTTCCTTCGTACCTCTTTTCCCACATCGAGATGTCTGAAAAGCAAATTCGACCGCCAGTCACGGAGTTTCTGAAACTCCATGGATCTAACAAGCTGGAAATGGTTTTCCTTGCAAATATAGGTCAATATCATTTTTATTGCCCTATTAAAATATTTAAGTCCCACCTTTGGTGCTAGTAACGCAATGAGGTTGGAGGAGCCGAACTAGTGGGGGTGGAAAGTTGGGGGGGGGTCGGAGTTGATAATGATCTCCCCGCATCCCTATTCAATCCCCCAAGCCCTTGATTTATTGAGGGGCAGGAAAAAGACTGCCCTAAAAGATGACTCTATTTTATGGGTGCCCTTGTCAGCCTCTCTTCCTCATCTGCTCTCGACCACCTTAAATCTTACCTAGAGCGTTGACGCGGGCTCTTGTAGCAGATAAAAGCGTGAGCCTCAATTATGTGCAGGCCACAGTGTGCAGGTTGAGTGCAGCGTGGTGGACTGAGTTTGCCAGCTTGGTTGGGCAGGATCTTCCACTCCCTCCGCCCCATCTCCAACCTCTGTCCCTAGCCTGCCTCTGGCTGCCCATAAACCCGCTGCGGGCGGGGGGGGGGGGGGATGGGGTGGGGTGAGATGGCTAAGGATCGGAGGTAGGATGGGGGGGGCGGGTGGGACGGATGAGGGAGAGCTGGAGGTTCCTGGCTCTGAACACTATTAACAGTTGCTCTTGTTTGTGGAAGACCGACTGACAGACTGGCCGAAAGCCCGTTTCACCCATCTCTAGCCCCCACTGCCCACCAGACCTCAGTTCCCCCTGCTTACAGTCCTCAGTCATCGCAGCCTTTTTGAAAAGCTGCAAGGCAGCGGAGCTGTGCGCCAAGTCAGACGCATTTTCAGCTCCACTTACTCCTCCTTTATCGATCGCCACGGCTAGGGTTTCAGCTTGTATCCTTTCTAATACGACAGAGGCTGCGGCTGCTTAGTGCTGCCTCCGCCGCCGCTGCCGCCGCCGCCGCCGCCGTCACCGTCACGGCTCCAGATTCTCTTAAACCCGAAGGAAAGAAACCCTTCCCCTCCCTTAAAAGATCACGCCCGTGAATTAGCTCCATAACTAGAACGATGGTGATGATGATAATAATATTATAATGATAATAATTAAATAACGCTTCTGGGGGAGGGGGGCTGACTAGGCGAGGGTTGTGGAGGAGCAGGCGGCGGCGGCAGGAGGAGGAGGAGGACGAGGAGGAGGAGGAGGAGGGAGGAGGTAGGAGGTAGGAGGGGTGTGGTGATGATGTTTTAAAGAGCTGTGTGGATAGCTGGAGAGGAACACCGAAGGAGTGCTGGTAATAGCGTATCTTTCTCTTTCACTCCTCTCCGTCTTGCTATTCTGTCCTTTCCCTTCTATCCTCTTATGTTTCCTCTTCCCCAGCCTCTTCTGACTCTTGGTCTTCTCTCCCTTTCAACCCCAGCTCACTAACTCTGCCCCCCCCCATTTCCTCGTCTACCTCTGCCTCTCCTTCCCCGCCCCCCCTAACTGCTTGCCCTTCCCAGGGAATTCAGAGCCTTGCTAGCTACAGGGTTGACCACTCTCGCTGCCATTGGCTGGCAGCATTTGAACTTCTGACCTTCTGTCAACTTCCCTCAGATGAACGAAACGAAAACAAATAAGTCCCCCCCACCTCCACACACACACGCACACCCGAGGATTGGCTATTCCTGTTCCCGACACAAAAGATGGGGGGAGGGAGCAAAAAGATGGGGGGAGGGAGCAACAGCCAGAAGGATCGCTGGAATGAGGGGAACCCAAGTCCCCGTAACACTGCCTCCAAGCTAGTACCCTAAAAATGCATCGTAGTGGGAAGTAAGAGATGAGGAATCAGTACAGTCACTTGGTTTCTCTCTCCCACCGTAGCTACTCCCATTCCTAACATTCTGTTCTTCAGGTTCCCCTTGGTGAAAAGTGTGATGGGGGGAGGGGGAAAGGAGTCGTTGTTGGGGTGTTGTTGGGAGAAATGATATCCTGTTGATTTGAAGGATAGAGAGATTGGAGGTGGGGGATGGGAAGACTGAAGTGATGAGTTTCTCTGCAGATTTATCTTTTGAACTGGGGTTCAGCAGGCGATCTCCCTGAGTTACACCCAACATCTCTCTCTCTCTCTCTCTCTCTCTCTCTCTCTCTCTCTCTCTCTCTCTCTCTCTCTCTCTCTCTCTCTCTCTCTCTCTCATTGTGTGTGTGTGTGTGTGTGTGTGTGTGTGTGTCGGCTGCTTCACAAGTCCTTCAACCATAGCGAGATCTTCCCTAGTGGAACTTTCAGAGCCGTTCCTGAACGCATTAGCTACTGGTTAATATTAACTCTAGGGAAGGGAAAAACGCAGACGTACTCACATGTACAGGCTCAGGCAGGTCAACTCCCCAGTCTCAGGGTGACAATGGTCTGAAAGGGGGATAGCGGGAAGCTAGTGGGGAAGCCGGATCTGGATAGAGGAAAGTGGCCTGAAACTGACGCATTCAGTAAATGTCCTGTCTGCTTTGCAACCAAGTTAGGGAAAGGAAATGTTGAAATATGGGGGCGGGAGGGGAGGTGGGGGGGGGGCTTTGATAGGAGGGGTGTTTTGTCTTAGTTAAGGAGAACAGGAGATTTATGTAGATTATGATTTGAGGGGCTGTGGATCTTTTCCAGTTTAGGGTCCCCCCTCATTGTGGGAAACCCACCAAGTTGTTTACAGTGACAGGTACATGCTAAGTGTTTCCTCGGAGCATTCATTTGTGTAGAGAGAGATTAGGCGTTTGGCAGAGAGCTGGGGCGTGTTGAACAACTTTGCCTCAGCTGACACAAAAGCCTGAGCTGAGGCGGCCCTGCTGGGCTTCACGGTGAGTGAACAGAATTGGGCTTGATTCGTGGCACACGACCCAGTGAATTAATAAATTGTCTGAGCTTCACGGCTTTTGACTCCGACAATCCAGCTCAGCCAGTACAGAGTGAGAGTCCTTCAGCCAGCAGCAGCAGCAGCAGCAGGAGGAGGAAGAGGAGGAAGAAGAGGAGGAGGAGGATTAGGAAGAGGAGGAGGAGGGAAAAAGAGGAGGAGGAGGTGGTGGTTGTGGTGGTGATGGTGGTGATGATGGTGGTTGAGGTTGCTGTGCTTCCCCTTTTGCCAGAAAGAATACAGAGGATACTGAGGGGCAAGGGGATTGGAAAAAAGCCCGAACCTGGCTTTCGCTATTTTCCCTGACGTTCCGCCCCCACTGCCTCTATCCACGCTCCCCACTCCACACCCCGAGCCTTCTCTCTGCTTGCGCCTCCTTGCGCAGATTTCTCATTTCCGAATGGCCCAGCTTAAGTTAGAGATCCCGACCTCTGGAGTGCGAGCATTTCCTCCCCACTTCCCTAGATTGTCTCCAGGGTGTTTCAAGCTTCACTGTCAAGTAGGGACAGAGAAGGTGTAGTGCGTTGGAAAAGACCCCGGGTTGGGAAGAGAACCTGTGCAGGGGGTATGCGTGTGTGTGTGCGCGCGCTCACGTGCACGCAAGACCGCGGGGCGGGCTTACCCTCCCAACCATAAATCACTCCTTGTTTCACCGCTTCTCTTCCACGTAAAGTGTATGTCATCCTCGTAGTGACCTTACTCAAATTCTCCTATTAAAAAAAAAAAGAAGAAAGAAAAACCACAACCAGCAGCCTCAGAGTCCTGCGAGGGCTAGCCTGTTTTTCTCCCTGCTGCTTCTTGTTTTTGTTTTATGTTTAACTCCCACTACTATATTACCGTTTTTATTGCTGCCAAATACACAGAACTTCTCCTGTTAAGCGATCACATCAAGTTCCCTTGAAAACTGGGGAGTAGGAATAATATAAGGATTCCTCGCCTCCTTCTACCTTCACCCCCCATTCCAACCCCAACTCTACACCCCCCCCCAAAAAAAGGCTTTGTAACAAGCTGTTGAAAAAGGGTCCTTTGTGGTGGGTGCTTTTACATAGTGGTAACCTCTTTGGGGAGAGTTGTCTGGGAGAAGGTCAAGCATCCTCTCTAGTCTTGGAAGAAGTTAACAGCAAACAGCCCTGGCAGCCAAAGAGGGCCAATACAGGCCCCTTAGCTAAAGTCACCTCCACTTCTCCCACAGTCTCTGCTTCTGTCCCCAGTTTCTGACTCTAGCTCCAAAAGAGACACCCCATCTTCTATCATCCAGAGATACAAAATTCACCATCACCAACCCTACTCAAACCTCACAATCATTATCCTCCAACACCAACTTCTCTTTCAATTTTCCCCACTCATTCAGCTAAACTTTCCCACAGCAGCCTTTTAGATATAGTTGTGGCCTAACTGAAGGAAGAGTGAAGTTAGGAAAGTTACTTGGGAACCCCAGCCCCTATACCTCAAAAGGATATTTCAGTCTTCCTCCATAATTCTCTTTGAACTGGGTCAAAACCAATATAACATTGTAATAATCACAAGGAAAGCATTGTGGCATAAGCTCTGTGTGTATGTGTGTGTGGATAGATAGATGATAGGTGATAGATAGATAGATACATAGATACATGATAGATAGATAGACAGAGACAGATAGATAGATACATGATAGATAGATAGACAGAGACAGATAGATTATTGATAGATAGATAGATAGATAGATAGATAGATAGATAGATAGATAGATAGATAGACAGACAGACAGACGGATGGATGGATGAATGGATGGATAGATGGTGGATGGATGGTGGATGGATGGAAGGAAAAGAAACAGAAAGAATATTTGTCTTTCTATTCTCTAGACTCTCTTGTGGAAACATTTTCCCTTCCTCACTCTCCAGCCTCCTTCCTACCCCCCCCAACTTGCAGCTTCATTCCTCTTCATACACAGAAACACCACCCCCTCCCTTAAACTCTTCAGTTTGCTCTTCAAACTTGCCAGACGTCATTCTAAACTGGGGCCAAGAGAACAAGAGGGGAGGGAAGAGAAGAGGTTAAAGAAAACAAGAAACACAATCAGAGCACAGAAAAGCCAGGCAGAAAAGAACTCCATAGAGTAAAAAGAATGTGGCTCTCCAGATAAAGAATGTTTGTCATCTCTGCCCTGGCCCATATGGAAAATTATAACTCACCTGGTTGCTTTTCCCCTCTCCTTTCTCTCTCCCCCTCCCCCTGCTAAACTTTGCTATCAACTTGCAAGCTTTACCTTCCTCTCTTACCTTTGGCTCAATCTTCACCTCAGAAAGTCTAGAGGTGGACAGGGAAGGTGCCAGAGATAAATCAGGACTTTTCATTCTTTAAGACGTGTACAGTGTATTTTTGGTCATGTCTCTGGTCTCACTGTATACTTCTAATTCTGGGGGCTTTAGGGAGTGCTTTGCTCTGAACAGAGGGTTGGTTTAGGGGAGTGAGTGGGAGTGGAGTGGGGAGAAGGACTCTCATTTGAGAGTCGACCCATCAGGGTCAGATAAAAGTCATGCAAATGTGTGGGAAACTGCTATGAATGGCCACACATGTATGGGAACCTTCAAAGGCAGATATGGCCGGAGAGCGAGCACCAGACAGTGGTTGGGGTACAAGGTCTGCTTTCTGAGGTCTCTGAAAATGTGAGGTGTTTGGATCTTCTTAAAGAGACTCCCCCTTTTTTAACTCCTCTGACTTCAAACTGTTGGCACAAAGCTGTGTGGTTGGGAAGGAAAGACCTTCATCTGGAGTCAACAGACCTAGTTGACCTTAGCCAAGGCTCTTGGGCCCAGTTCCTTCGTCTGTCTAAATTAAGAAGGTTGGACTAGGTGGACCCTTGAAGGGTTCTTTAAGGCCCCTTCTGCCTCAAAATCTTACTATTCTGGGACTGCTGTTTCAGTGCTTCAAAAAGCCATCCTTCCCAAGAGGGACTTGTTTTCTACACATTTGCATGCCCCATGACTACAAGTGTGTATTGTCTATTCTGGGCCCAAGGCCTCAGCTCCCCATTCCACCCCTAACACTCTGTCTTTTCCTACCCCATCCCCACCACACATACGCACATACCCCTGAACTGAGCTGACACAAAATGAGGCCTCCCTCTGACACTACCTAGACTTCCCAAATCAAGGAAGCTGTGCTACCTCAGAGGGCTGCACCTCTAATGACAGGAAGTTAAAGGGCTGCTTCCTGGGTGTCAGGAGCCACAAGCAAGAGAGGCTCTTGGAATGGGAGTGGGATCGGGAGAGGGAGGGTGCAAGAAGCAGGAAGAGTTCTCAGTCCTGTTAACAACCTCTTCATCTGTCTTCTCCCTCCTCTGTGACACCTCTCCCAATTCTATCCCCAGAGGTGTAAGGACAAACTGAATGCCCTGGCTATCTCTGTCATGAACCAGTGGCCCGGGGTGAAACTTCGGGTCACTGAGGGCTGGGATGAGGATGGCCACCACTCTGAAGAGTCGCTACACTATGAGGGCCGGGCAGTGGACATCACCACCTCAGACCGGGACCGAAGCAAATACGGCATGCTGGCCCGCCTGGCCGTGGAGGCAGGCTTCGACTGGGTCTATTACGAATCTAAAGCCCATATCCACTGCTCTGTGAAAGCAGGTAAGGGAGTAAGCAAGCCAGTCACTCACCTCACTCCCACCCCCACCCCTACCCTGGCTTCCCATCTCTCAACAATGTCCCCTCCCCTAATAAACCCTTTCTAGCACCATCAGATCTGCAACTGAGACTTCCTGAGCTATATTCTTGTCCTCTCCTGGACACTCTCTATGCTTAAGGCTTCTACTGGGCAAAGATAAGACGTGTGTGTGTGTGTGTGTGTGTGTGTGTGTGTGTCTATGAAAGAGAGAAAAAGAGACAGAGACTGAAAGACAAAGAGAGACAGGGAAAGAGAGACACAGAGAGAAATAGAGAAGAGACAAGAGAAGAAAGAGAGAATAGGAGAGAAATGCATCTGGTAAGGGGCTTGATATCATTGGGTAACATCTCCACTTGGAACATCTGACTTTCAACTTCCAGTCTCACCATTCTAGGAATTGCCCCCAACACCATGATTCTATAGTATGTAGATACCCAAACATCTAAACACAATTCTAATGGGTCCTTGGCATGGTAAGGAAGTTCCCATCCATCCATCCATCCATCCATCCATTCATCCATCCATCCCTCCTTTTCTTCCTCCTTCCCTTCCTCCCTCCCCTTTATCTGCCCATACTCTTCACTTCTGATTTCAAGCTTGCATTAAGCCAACTCTAGAAGAGGACAGGGATAGGAAAGAGGAGGAGATTGGGGCATTGCAGTAGAATGGATCTATCCCCTGGTGAAGGGAGATGACTACTGGTTCGAGGAAAGAACTATTAAGCAAAGGTATTAAAATAGCGATCAGGCTCAGTGCAGCTACTTAAAGAAAGCCCAGTCAGACTAGACAGAGTTTTTCCTTCTCTAAGAGGTTTAACAACCAACCTTCCACACTCAAGTCCACATACAGAGTGTTCCAGCGTATGGAGAAGGTGAGGCCCCAGAGTTTGCTTTTAAATGAACTCACACTCAAGTCTGTGGATTTAGAAACTAGCATAAATATATAAATGAATAAATAAATGGGAGAACTTTTGTGTGCGCCCAACAAACATTAGCGCTTCCAAACATCTGGATGGCCACACGCTCGGAAGCCCTGATTATTATTATTAGCTCTGCTAAGATTACTTACTGCTGTGGGTGAGGGCCAAGAACTTTGATTTCATCTTGTGGTCTGCAGCTGGTGTATCCCAACCAGAGTGTTGGGTTGTTATTTTTTTCCTTCTTCTACTTCTTTTTTTTTTTTTACGTGTGGTTTTTTTTTCCTCTGGGCTTGCAACGCCACATGCTGTTACAGAGGAGGAATAGCTATGGGGAAAAAGAAAAAAGGTGGGGGGGAGGGGGGAAGAAGAAGAAAAAGAAGAAGAGGGCTGGAGGGTGGGAGATGAAACCACCCAACCTCAACCCATCACTTAGGATCTCTTTTTAAAGGTTTCTGAACCTCTAAGCATAAGTTGACACATTTAGTGAAACAGTTAACAGTGAATTTCAGAAGAGTTGTTTTTCTCCACTTCCCTGGCTTTGCCTGCTTGGTTTCTAATCTGTATTTTAATGGCATCTTTTAGTTAAGAAACATTTTTAAAGTGTCAAGACACACTTGGTGGGAGAAGAAAATAATGACTTTTTTTTTTCAACAACTGAGAGTATGGGGAGGGGGGAACCTAAAAACGGAGGGTGGTAGCATGTGTATTTAAATAGAGCGAAAGGGTTCAACACCAGGAAAGACAATTAGAAATATTCACTTCCTTGGATCCAGAGATGAGAAATCTTCTCACTTCCAAAACTATTGCAATTGGGAAGGGTGGGCTTGGGTGGTATCTGAGTATGTTCACTCTGAAGGGGAACTGGTGAGCCTTTCTCTAGGCTATCCTGTCTAGACGATGAAATGACCTCTGAGGCCTTTTCTTTCTGTTTTTCATAATGGTTTTCCACCCTTTCCCCTGCTCTCTGTCCAAAGCATCTCCCCCAGGAATTTCTCTTCAAACCTCCTCCCAAATGTAAAGGCGTAATCTACCCTGTGGATTTTTCCTAGGGGGAGGAAGAATTCCGTGGGACTAGAAAGCTACTCATTGAAATTCCGAACACACTTGGGGTTTGGGGGTAATATCTAGTGCGTGTCAGGCAGGGTCGTGTGACTCTACTATGGGGTTTTCTAGAGACCAGGTCCCATTCCAGGGACTAAAGCTGGTTTCCAATGGTCAGAGGCTCACTTCATGACGGAGAAACTGATGAGAAGATTAAAACCCCCGTAATTCCAGCAGGAAGATTCTTTATCTCAATCTCTATTTGCAAAAAGCATGATCCTGGAGATTGGAATGCAAAGAAGAGTACGGCTCCTCTCCTCCGCCCCCTCCCCTTCCAGGCCCCCCTCCAGTTCTCCAAAAGCCTGAATCATTGTCATCTGGATAGAGAGAGACCGAGACAGAGAGGGCGAGAGGCTTGGGGTGGTAAAAGGGAGCATTGAAAATGGGCCGCGTCTATCTGGTGCTTAGAGCACCATTTAAAATTCAAATACACATCTTGAGTGCCCTGCAAAAGTGGCTTTACTGTGCAAATAGTGCTTGTGAGGGCCTGGGTTTTTGGAGAGTATGTGTGTGAATTGGCACACGGGGGGCTCTGCACCTGAGCAAATAACGGGGTGGGTAGTGAGAGAGTGACAAAAAAAAAAGAAGAAGAAGAAGAGGGGGAGAAAAATGGAAGTGTCCTCTCTTCCAAGAGTGCCTCCCATTTATTCAAGGAATCGAAATGACAATGCGTGGGTTCTTTATTAGATTTTAATTAGAGAACCCAAACAAACGCCGGATTTTCACTCCCAGACCAATTCCCTGGTGTGTTTGTAGAGTTGCTACAACTATTCCAGTTATTTTTCACCAGGGACCCCATACAACCGACAAACGCAGCGGGACTTCAGGGGGTTCAGCTCCAGCTCAGCGCTCTGTGTCCATCTCGCTCACCCCAACCCCCTTCCCCTGCAAGGAGCCCAGGACATCCACCGCCGGGCTAGTCCTTTTCAGAGCCTGCCCTACACTGGGGATGTCCCAGTAAGAGTGGGTGCAAAATCAACACACTCCCCCGCCCCTTCCACCCTCCCCCCACAAACTTCAGTGTTCAGAGCACTCCCAAAGTGAGGAATTAATGGTTGAAGAACAAGTATCCTTTATTTGGAAGGGGGCGAGGGGAAAGGGGACTTCTAGTGTAAAATGAAATGAGAACCCCGACTTCCCCCCAAAAAAGTGGGCGACTGCTACCTAATTCAGTGGTAAAGAGGAGCAGTGGGGAGGGGCAGGTAGGAGTCCCGGGGGGGGGGGGGAGGGAGGGAATGTGACACCGCCCCCCCCCCCAGTCTGAAGCAAATTCACTTTCTGGATACCTCCCTTGGTCTCCCCAGAGGATGATAAGGATTTGTTCTGGGTGTTCTGCCCCTGCCATCTCAGACTACTGGTCTGGCATCACCAGGACTCTCCGGTCCCCCGACACCACCCCATTCCTTTCTCCCTCCGCCGCCCTACCTCTCCCGCGCTGCTGCCTTCATCTCCGTACTAACCTCCTCCTTCCCCCTTTCTCTCTCCTCCCCGCTCCCACCTGCAGAGAACTCAGTGGCCGCCAAGTCGGGCGGCTGCTTCCCGGGCTCGGCCACGGTGCACCTGGAGCAGGGCGGCACGAAGCTGGTGAAGGACCTGAGCCCCGGGGATCGGGTGCTGGCTGCCGACGACCAGGGCCGCCTGCTCTACAGCGACTTCTTGGCCTTCTTGGACCGGGAGGACGGCGCCAAGAAGGTGTTCTACGTGATCGAGACCCGGGAGCCCCGCGAGCGCCTGCTGCTCACCGCCGCCCACCTGCTCTTCGTTGCCCCGCACAACGACTCGGATCCCGAGCCGCTGCCTCCGGGGGAGCCGGAGCTGCAGGCGTCGGGGCAGCCGTCGGGCTGGGCTTGGCAGAGGCCGCCGCCCGGGGTCGCGGCCGGCCGCCAGTCGCTCTTCGCCAGCCGGATCCGACCCGGACAACGGGTCTACGTGGTGGAGGAGCGAGGCGGGGACCGGAGGCTGCTGCCCGCCGCCGTGCACAGCGTGTCCCTGCGCGAAGAGGCCACGGGGGTTTACGCGCCGCTCACCGCGCAGGGCACCATCCTCATCAACCGCGTGCTGGCCTCTTGCTACGCCGTCATAGAGGAGCACAGCTGGGCGCACTGGGCGTTCGCCCCCTTCCGCCTGGCCCACGCCCTGCTGGCAGTGCTCTCCCCGGCTGGCAGGGACTGCGGCGGGGGCGGGGGCGGCCCCGGTGGGGGCGGCGGCGGCCGCCTCCTCCTCCCCGCAGCCTCGCCAGATGTGCCCGACGCTCCAGATGCCGGCACCACGACGGCAGGCATCCACTGGTACTCGCAGCTGCTCTACCAAATAGGCACCTGGCTGTTGGACAGTGACGCGCTGCACCCCCTGGGGATGGCAGTCAAGTCCAGCTGAAACAGAGGGGGATCCTGGGCGGAAGGGGGTCGGGGAGGGCAAGGGTGGGGGTAACAACAACAAAAAGAAATTATGAGAGCACGGAATGAGACTTTTAATTATAATAATAATTAATAATAATAATAATGATAATAAAGTAGGACAGTCCAAAGTAGACTTTAAGGAAATACAGACCCCGGGAAGTTTTGTTGTTGTGTTTAGTTTTTATATATATATTATATATATTTTAATTTTGTTGTGTTTTTTTGTTATTGTTTTATTTTTGTTATTATTTTTTCCTCCTCTCCTGGCTATTTATTTGTTTGGTATTTGAATAGATGTTTTAAATAATATGAACCGGACCTTCAAGAGCCTTAAATAGTTTTTTTTTCTTTGATAACTTATTATTATCATGTGAATTGTACTCACAGGGGGGAAAGATTATTTTGTGAGGCCAAGCAAAACTGCTCAGAGTCTATTTTTCTACATGTCCCTCGTGTCCTGACTTTCAGAAAGCAAAATTCTGTACTTTCCACTCCTCCTTTGCATCGCTCCTGCTTTCCAGCAAGTGTAAAGGAAGACATGCTTCGTGGGGGTCCACAAATTATATTTTTGTACGCAGAATTGTAAATTAGATTTTTTGAGAGATCAATACTTAACAGAATTACATTTTGTTTTTTTTGAAATAGTGTAAAATACGAGAATATATTATTTTAATTTAACTAGTTTCCACTGTAACAGCCATCTCCTGTATTGTCTTTTTTTTTTTTTTTTTGGTTTAATATTTGCGTTGTCAGCACCATTATGGCCACATTCTTGGAAGTCAAGACTGTTACACACACTTTTTTTTTTTTTGCAAACTGCAAGAACTTTGTTATTTTTAACTTCAAAGAATTTATTAGAAAATAATATTTTTTAAAAAAGCGCACATGGTAATGAGCCCACAAAGATGGAGCCTGTAGTTTGTACAGAGAAAAAAAAAGGATGTTTTGCATTAATAAATTGAGAAATAACTACTGTAAATTTACTAAAATGTATTTTTAAAATATTTTGTAATAGTTTTAATAGTTTTATAGAAATAAAATGTGCCATGCACAATCTGGTTAGTATATAATAACTAAGAGTTATTGTTGCAGCCCATTTTTTTTTTCTTTTTGGCTTCTTTGGGAAACCCAATGCTGAAAGGAGTCCCCTGATATTATATTTAGATGTGTTGCTTATACTGTGAATTCAGATAAACTTAAGTAGGTAACCAAATACATCAAATCAACTTGTTTAGTCTCTCTCTGGAGAAACCTCAATCTGTTTGTATTTATTTTGTGAAGTTGCTTCTACACTCCCCATGATTGGGTGAGATTTAGAGGTGGTGGTGTTTGTGGAGGGGGGTTTTCCCCTTGATAAAAACAAAACAAAAAACCCTAATTTGTCAAAGAGGAGTCAGCTCTGAAGGAACTTTCAGTGAACTTTCTCCCTTAATTTCCTTTTCTGTACTATGTAGTCAGCTCAGTTGACTCAGTCTTTGATGCCTAGAAGTAGGCCCCATGCTGTCCTTTGGATGCCAGGAAACATCTCATTGCACTTTCTCTGTCTCAGTTCTAGTGACCAGGCCCCATCATCGCCTATCTAAATCCTCAAGGCTGCATAGTTACAACCCTGCATGGAAAATGGCCTACTACTATCTAATTCTCCCAGCCAGTGTCCTTTAGAAATCTCCCAGCATTTCTGAACCAGAGGGAGAACAAATGAGCACATCCACTTCTCTGGCTGGTCTTTCTTGAAAGATTGATTCTGAAAGGGTCTGCATCTTCCCCGACTATTCTGCCATTTGTGGCAGATTCAGGAGGGATACATGCTGCTAGTCTTTCCAAGTTCTGTTGTGGACATTGATGGTGGCACAAAGCTAGCCCTTCCATCAGTCCTTTGTATATGCAATCTGACCCAAATTCTGGATGGCATGGTTCCCAAGGGGTTCTGCTGCAGACTGCTGGAAGCAGTTGGCAATGTCTCCAAAACCTCCCCAAATTTCTATTCCTGGAACATCGAGGAGGTCTTTTGCTTGGTCCTAGTTAGCTGGGCCACTGGCTCAGGGTTTGAGGTTCAGTAGGGTAGGAGGCATCATACTGACCTGCATGCCTGTTAGCAGTCAGCATCTGTCCTTTTCCATTTGCAGAGTCAGACTATGAACCTACTTGAGTCTTGGCTATGGCTACGTTAGTGGCTTATAGTAAACTTTGTCTGGTGTATGTGGCCATACCCCTTTGCCTTAGTCTCTGAGCCCTTGGTCATCTGGTCTGTGACAGGCCGTGGAGTTGGAAACTTGAGTCTACTTTATGGATGAAGCCTGTCTGTTTCTTACCTTTTTGTTTAGGGCATCTTCAGGAGTTACTCCACTTGCTCAACTTTCCATTGTCCTTCACTGTACCCCATGTTCAAAGATGAGGATAGTCGAGTGAAAAGATGTTGGATTCTGAGCTGGAAGCCCTGGATTCAAACCCTAGCACTTTCCTGTAATAGTCATGTGACTGTAGGTAGACCTTTTCTCACCTATAAAATAAGGGGGTTGTATTAGATAACCTTTGAGTTTCCTTCCAGCTCTGAATCTACCATCCTATAATGGGATTTTGTTAACCAAAGGACACCATTTTTGATCCTCTAGGCACTTTGGCCTAGAGGTGATATCTGGGGTGATAACTGATCCATGCTATGAATTAGTGTAAGAGGACTATAGGTCTTCCCTTTCTCATGGGGCCATGTTGAGAAGAGGCATTGGTTGTACAATATCCTATATATTGAATATTAAAATATCATGGGTTAGGGCTAAATTGATCAGTGGGAACAAAGGCACTGGGCTGCCCATCCACAGTGAAAACAGGCTGGAGGCTCTATCTGTAGGAGGGAGACTGTCCCCAATTCTATTTCTGTAAAGAACTATTTCCTCTTGGAGATTATCATGTTTTAAAGGCAGAGTTTACAAACCCAGATGGGGCTTCAAGATTGAAATTAATGTGACTTACACTGACTCAGGACCTGGAGTTAGGCAAAAGAGCAAAACTGAGCTGTGTACATAGACCCAGCCAAGATGCCAGACTGGCAGAAACAGGGTTCTCTGAGCTCCATCCCTCAGTTCATCTCAAAAGGCTTCAGCTTGAGACATAGCAGTGCCCACAATCTCTGAGCACAGAATTCAGATGTGCCATGTGGGCAACAGACTCTCTTAGCCAGGCCTCCCTTGGTGAAGTGTTCTGGTAGCTTGCTTCCCTTAAACATCCTTTCTATTTTCCCTCCATCTTTTAATGATACCTCTAGAGCTTGGTGTGAAGAATCACTTTTCTTCATGGGCATTGAGAGGGCTTAGCAGGAGGGAGTCATGGGGCAGAGAAGCTGGACGAAGGGGAAAGAGGCCACCAGTTGGCTTCAACATGGCGCCATCCTCAAGGTGAGACAAGGTTCTCCATGCTCATGGTTGACAATGGCAATAGCTTGTATAAAATGTATGCATAGTGGTTGCTGCCGACCTAGCGAATGATTCAATACATATCTATTCCTGTTTAAAATATGTATAAGAATGTACTTGAAGCTATTACCCTTGTGCTCTGTTGTTTGAATAATTAAAGAAATTATAGAGACTTTCTGAAATGTCTGTTATGTGGCAGAACCCCCCCACCCCATATTGTCAGTTAAAATTGTCATTTTATTTCATAAAATTCCAATGGAAAAAGAAAAGGGAAAAAATTCCCAGTGTCAAATTCAATTTCCAAATCCCTTCAATGGATGGATAATCATCTAACTGAGGTGCAAAGTTGCAGGTGACTCAGTGAATTAGAAACAAGCCTGAGACCTAAAAACTTTTTTTGTGTGTGAAGGGGGTGGGGGAAGACACAGTGGAATGGGAAGCATCCCTCTCCTGGGTAAATCCCTTTACACACTTCACAATACCCATGTGTGAAATACTGGGCTGATGTGTCAAGAAAGCCAGTTAGTTGTGAATTTTGACACGGAAGAAACAAAGAGTCTATTCATACATCAGCAGAGAGTTACTGAAGCTAACTCTTCCTTTGGGTGGGTGTGGAAAAGTCTCAGCAGGTCAGGATTCACTGTTAATGCTGAAGAAATTGTCTTTATCCTTCTGTGTAAAAACATGAGTGTCCACTTAGGCTAAGAAGCCTACAGAGGTAACCCCAAAACACCTACCATATTTTGCTTCTTCAGTAATTAACACATATATTTGAGCACCTTCCCTAATCAAGATAATCTTCTAGTCCTGAATTCCTCTGGGCCCTGCTGGGTCTTCCCTATTGGTTAGTGTCAAGCTGAAGGTGGAGCAATGTGGACCAAGGTGAAGTGGTTTGAAATACCCCTATGATGTACTTTTCCAATGAGAGTCAAAAGGAAATGCTAACCCCTACTTGAACCTTGTCATTGCTTTAAACTGGAAAGGACCCCAAGTAGTTATCTCAGGTCTATGACAACTTTTGTTGTTTAGTTGTGCCCAACTTTTCAGGTTTTCTTGGCAAAGATACTGGAGTGGTTTGCCTTTTCCTCCTCCGGCTTATTTTACAAATGAGGAACTAAGGTAAACAGGATTAAGTGACTTGCCCAAGGTCAAACAGCTAGTAAGTGTCTGAGGCCAGATTTGAATTCAGGAAGATAAGACCTCCTGACTCCAGGTCTAGCACTCTGTCCACTGCCTAGATGCCCAACTTTGACAATTCTGTCTATAATCATTTTCACCTGGTGATTTACTTAACTAGGCAAATCTGAATGTAAATTGAGTTTCGGTAAAGCAAAAGAAAACAAAACACACACAGAGAAATGGAGAGGAAATGGAAGGACTGAGTCTAGTAGAGTTGAAACCACATTGGACCTTTAGTATCTGGAAAAACTTAGAGGGAAAAATCAAGGTTTATTCTAGAGATAATTCCTACATCCTGAGCAACTAAGAAATCTGGATTAGGAAATATCTTTCTTCTCCCTCCTTCCAAATTAGGGGTGGGGAACCCAAACACTGGCTTTCATCTCAGTATATAAACAATGCTCTGATCTTTTGGAAAAGCAAGTTATCTACTATGAGTGTATCATCTTTAGGGGGATAGCACCTGTTACTGGCTAGTAAAAAATACTGTTGGTTCACATCAAATGTCTTAGGAATGTGAAATCTAGAAAGTTCACAGTGTTGTGGCAAATTTTATTCCAGAGAACACGTTAAGATTCCCCAATGCAGTAGAGACCGAATGCCTTCAAAGAGTTTTGTTTCCTAGCCAAGGGCTCAGTGTGGTGGTCAATGGGTTCCCTGTGGCTGGGAAAGCTGTTACTTGGATGAGAAAACATGGAGTTCTGCCATTGGCCATCACCCAATTCCTTCTGCAAGAGAAGGGGATAACCCAGCTGGGGAATTGCCTTTTCTAGAGGTCAGAATATCAGCTAGAAGGCCTGTAATATACTTTGGGGAATGATTTCACCACAAGTGAGACCTATGGGCATGGAGACAGACTCGGTCATCTATAGAAATAAGCCCTAGGACTGCCTGTATGTATGTGTGTATGCATGTATGTGTCTTCATGTGTGTAGGTGTTTGTAGGTGTGTGTATGTATAGATGGATGGATGGATGGATGGATGGATGGATGGATGGATGGATGGATGGATGGATGGATGGATGGATGGATGGATGCTACAAAGGTCTTGTGTATCACATTCTAGCCAGAACCTTCAAATCTCAATTACCAACAGCTCCTTACCTAGCTTCCCCAAACTGGGTGTTTTCTTTTTGCACTCAGGGCTGCCTAACCTGTTCTCTTTTGCTGCTCTATTCTGCTCAATCGCTGCCTCCATGCAGATCTTTTTGTTGTGTGAAACCCTTTTCCCCAGAGGGCATGGAATATTTATTATTACTCATTCATTCACTCATTCATTCATTCAGTTAACAACTCTGGAGCCCCTACTATATGCAATGCACTGTTCTAGGCACAGTGGAGGGAAGAGGACACAAAAGTAGATAGCTTGTATCTATTTTGCAGATGCCATACTGTGGTTTCTGGGCATCCAATACTACCCCAGGCATTGTCTGTCAAATGTGGAGGTGGCAACTGCTAAGCTATTCCGAGTGACACCTGGAACACAAGAGCACTTTGCAAGCCCTGATTGGAGCAGGGAGACTGGGACTTTTCTTTGAAGTGGGCCTGTGGGGAGGCTAAGGGATGGACTAGATACAAAATAACACCCATGTATTACTGCCTGCTAAGTGCTGTGTATGGAAGGACCTAGCATCGGCTCTCTCAGCCCTCCAAAGGGTCCCAGAGACTCTAATGACATCTCCCCCCTCTCTGCTGCTGTTGCTGCAGCTGTCAGAATCCAAACGGTTCAAACAGCCACTGGTCACAGTAGGGGAGGAAATGCCTGCTTTGGCTGGATAAGGGTTTTCCAAACCTGAGGTCCATTCCTCTCTAATCTGGATGCTTTTCCAGCAAAGCAGGTGGTAGGGATGGGTGGCAGGCTGCCATAACAGGCTCCCCTGCTACCATTTCCTCTCCAAAAAGAAAAAAGTTTCATGCAGCCAAGAATCACTCTCCAGTTAGGCAAGGTTGAAAATGATAAAGAAGTCATCCCAAGGCCATGTGGGGACTCTCTTTCCCTGAGTGGAGTCCAAGCGCCCTCTAGTGGCTATCCAGGTCATCAGCAAGCCTGCAAGGGCACTCGTCCAAGGAAAGACCTGGCCAGCGAGACGCCTGGAATGGTCAATTAGAACTTTTAGCCCTCCCTAGAAAATGCAGACTTGGGCAGATCCCTTGCATTTTTATAGAGGCAAAACTTCATTTAATTGACATTCAAGCCTCAACAAATTCAGCTCACCAGACACAGTTTGAAACCATGGTCTCCGCTGTGTACTAGACACAGGGGAAGAAAGGTACCTTCACCTGCTTGGCACAGCAGGAGTGAGGGAGAGCAGGTTGTGAGGATGCCTTCCAGGTCTTCCGCACTTCAAGTTGGCAAAAACCTTTTCCTTGTGACAACCCATCGAGGTGGATAGTGCCAAGTCTGTTGTTCCTATTTGACAAATTGAGGAAACTGAGGTTCAGAGAGGGTGACTGTTGCAAAATCACACAATTAGTAAGTGGCGAATCTGAGACTCATAGCCCAACCTTCGGGTTCCAAAACAGTATATCCCACTACACAATACCACCAACTGATCATTTATATATGAGACCATTTTTATTTCCTAATAGAACAGTCCTGTCCTAGTGCCTAACTGATCATTCTTTCTGGTTAAGATATTAAGAGTTAGGGTTTTTAAAGCCCCTGGCATCTAAGAGGGAGGACCTTTAAGCATTAGTTAATTAAGTTACTCCTAAAGAGTCTTGAGGGCATCTAGATGGTTCCATAGTGTATAGAACACTGGGTCTGGAATCAGGAAGACTCATTTTTCTGAGTTCAAATCTGCCCTCAGACACTTAGTAGCTGTGTGACCCTGGGCAAGTCATTTCACCCTGTTTGCCTCCTTTTCCTCTTCTGTAAAATGGGCTGGAGAAGGAAATAGCAAACCATCCCAGCATCTTTGCCAAGAAAATCCCAAAAAGGGAGAGTCAGATACAACTGAACAACAAAAGATTCTGACCCTGGGGAAGCTAGGTGGCGCAGTGGATAGAGCACCAGCCCTGGAGTCAGAGGACCTGAGTTCAAATCTAGCCTTAGTCACTTGACACTTGCTAGCTGTGTGATCCTAGGCAAGTCACTTAACCCCAATTGCCTCACCAAAAAAAAAAAAAATATTCTAACCCTGAGTTAGTCAGCATGGAGTCATGTAGCATAGTGCTTGGCACATAGTGTATGCTTAATAAATGCTTGTGGAAGGATTGATAGAATAAGACTCAGAACCAGAAGGGTTTGATGGGGGGAAAGGGTAGAGAGAAAAATCTGGAACATGATGGGAGTGGATTTGAGTGATAATAGGGACTGACTAGTCCTTTTGACCCTAGCACACTTAAGGGGGAGGTAGAGTCAGCCAGAAAAGATCAAATGAAATAGGAATGACTTTTACCATGTGGTACTGAATTGAGATGGGTGTATTCAAAGCTAAACCCCACCCAATAATTCTTCTATTCTCCAGCGGTGTTGTTAACCTACAGAAGCCTGGTGAAACCTAAGGATCCCATCTCAGAATACTGTTTTTAAATGTAAACAATAAAATGGAGGATTACAAAGGAAACCAAAGGTTAGCAGAAATTAAAATGTAGTGGGATTTTTCTTCCCTTTCCAAGTTCACAGACCCCTGAAATCTCTCCACGGCCCCTTAGAGGTTTGCAGATAGGAGAGGAAGGGATTATTTAATAGAGGCCAGAAGATCATAGACTAGGGAGTAATTTTTAGCTCTGTAATGCCAATCACAGTATGAATTGAATTCCCAACTAGATGGGCCATCAAGGGATTCATTAGCTCAATAACATGTAGATCTGTCAATTAATGATTTCTATATAATAAAAATAGAAGGCTTAATAATAAGCCTAAATATCTAAATCGCACAATTATTCCTGTAAAGAGGATTACAGTGGATTATAATGAATACTTGTCCTCAACCCTGCCTGGCTATGGACACATGGATTTCTCAAATCCTTGAAGAATGAGGTTTGTTCAGAGCTCTGGACTTGGAGTTAGGATGACTTGGGTTCATATCCAGCCTCCAGATGCTCATTGGCTTCCTAGCTTCAGGCCCTGGGCAGGTCACTTAACCCTTCTCTGCCTCAGTTGCCTCATCTGTAAAATGAGACAGCCCGGGTTTGTTGTGGGGATCAAACAAGATCTGGAAATATTTGCTATTGTCGTTACTGTTATTATTAAGAAGAGGAGAACTAGGACAGTTGGGGGAGGGGGTAAGGAAAGATGAGGATGCAGCTCTAAAGGTAGTGGTTATTAACTAGGACACTACCAAGAAAAGTGGGGGCTCGGGAGGGCAGGGGATTTGTATCACTCTACTGATGGGGAGATGGCCCCCATTCTAGTGCCCATCCCCACCAAATAGAAGAGACCCCAAGGAAATCTTTTAACAGTAATGACAACTAACTTCTGAGAGATGTGCCCTGCCCTCAAAGGACCAACTCTAATAAACAGGGAAGAGGAATGCAGAATTGTGTTCATTTATCACTGATATTAAGGACATAGTAACAATCAGTCATGTTTAAATGGCATGGGCTCCTTACAACAACCCTGAGAGGTAGATGAAGTAGTGTTGTTCTCCTGATTTTACAGATGAAGAAACAGTGATCCCTAGAGGTTACGGAAAAGGTGACACCATTGGCAATGGTGGAAACCCTGGAACATATTCGTTCTGACTTGAAGGCAAGAAATGGCCCCTGTGGGGCAGCTAGGTGGTACAGTGGATAAAGCACTGACCCTGGATTCAGAAGGACCTGAGTTCAAACCCAGCCTCCAGACACTTGACACTGAGTGGCTGTATGACCCTGGGCAAGCCACTTAACCCTCATTGCCCCACAAAAGAAAAGAAAAAAGAAATGGTCCCTGCTCTCCAGGAGCTCACCATATAATGGGGAAGACAATATGGAACCATGTTGGATGGAAGAGTGCCTATTGGGAAGTAAGGTTTAAGAAGATCCAGGGGGCAGCTAGGTGGCGCAGTGGATAGAGCAACAGCCGTGGAGTCAGGAGTACCTGAGTTCAAATCCAGCCTCAGACACTTAACACTTACTAGCAGTGTGACCCTGGGCAAGTCATTTAACCCCAATTTCCAAAGAAGAAGAAGCAAAAATAAAAACAAAAATAAGAAAATAATAATGGGAGGAGTTAGGAAGGGGGGAAGTTTTAGGGAAAAAGATAATGAGTTAATTTTTGGACATGTTGGGTTTAAGATATCTACAGGAGGGGGGCAGCCAGGTGGCACAGTGGATAAAGCACCGGGCCTGGATTCAGGAGGACCTGAGTTCAAATCCGGTCTCAGACACTTGACACCCACTAGCTGTGTGACCCTGGGCAAGTCACTTAACCTTCATTGCCCAACAAAAACAAAAACAAAAAACAAAAAAGATATCTACAGGAGGGACAGGTAGGTGGTGCAGTGTATAGAGCACTGGCCCTGAAGTCAGGAAGACCTGAATTCAAATCCAGCCTCAGATACTTGATACTTACTAGCTGTGTGACCCTGGGCAAGTCACTTAACCCTCATTGCCTCATAAAAAAAAAAAGATGTCTACAGTACATCCATTTGGAAATATCTAAAAGGCAGTTGGAGATGTGAAATTGTAGGTCAGAAGAGAGGTTAGGGCTGGATAAACAGATCTGAGAATCATCTGCATAGAGATGCTAATTGAATTCATGGAAGCTCATGAGATCACCAAAAGAAACAGTATAGAGGGAAAGGAAAAGAAGGCCCAGGACAGAGCTTTGGAGGACATCTCTCAGGTTGTGACCTGGAAGAAGATCCATCAAGGGAGACTGAGAAGAAGGGACCAGACTGGTGGGAGGAGAGAGAAAAAGACAGAGACAGAGAGAAAGACAGAGAAAGAGACAGAGAGACACACAGAGACAGAGAAACACATAGAGAGAGACAGAAACACAGAAAGAGACACAGAAGCACAGACAGAGAAACACACAGAGACGCAGAGACAGAGACAAAGACAGAAACACAGAAAGAGCCACAGAAACACAGAGACAGAGACAGAAAGACAGAGAGAGACAAAGAGAGAGAGAGACACAGAGACCGAGAGAGAGAGACACAGAGACCGAGAGAGAGAGAGAGAGAGAGAGAGAGAGAGAGAGAGAGAGAGAGAGAGAGAGAGAGAGAGAGAGAGAGAGAAAGAGAGAGAGCAGTTTCACAAAAGCCTTAAGGGAAGAGAGTATTAAGGAGAACAGTGTAATAAAGTGTCAAAGGCAGAAGAGAGGTCAAGAACTTTGAAAAGCCATTGGATTTGTCAAAGACAATCACTGGTAACTCTGGAGAGAGGAGTTTCTATCAAAATTGTTTGAAATTGTATAGAACCATAGATGTACAGTATGGATGTATAGATTTGTAGATGAGAGGACTAAAATTTGGAGATGTTAACCAGACAGACACAGGAACAGTGAATGAAGTCCCTTGGGCTCAGTCTCCGTTCTTGCCAACTGTGTTGTCTCTTTTCCATAACACTACGCCGCCACTAAAAATAAATAAAAATAAACTTAAGCTTACAAAAACAAACAAAATTCTTTTAAGTGGTTTAAACGATGCCCTTCATGAACTAAGCCCACTATTAGTTTGCAAACCCTTTCTTCAGAAAAAGCAGACTTTAGCCATTCCCGGATTAAATTCTCACAGATCCCAAATAAACAATGCCAATACAACTCATCTGAAGCAGGTTCCTCTACCCTAAGCACCAGTGAGGACAAACTTTGCCTTCCCATGGATATTTTATCTCTTAAGAGATAAGACCAGAAGCAGGTACAGTATGTATATGTTGTTGTTGCTCATTTGTTTCTGTTGTATCCAATTCTCCATGGGCCCATTTGGGGTTTTCTGGGAAAATTTACTGGAGTGGTTTGTCATTTCCTTCTCCAGCTCATTTGACAGTTGAGGAAACTGAAGTAAACCGGGTTACATGACTTGCCCAGGTTCACACAGCTACTAAGTGTCTGAGGGCGGATTTGAACTCAGGAACACGAGTCTTTCTGACTCCAGGTCCAACACTCTATCTACCGTGTCGCCTAGCTGCCCTCAATGTATGCATAGACTTATGTATGTGTGTATATATGTATACACACACACACAAGTGCATTAGAAAGCTACAAAACAAAGTACCGTGTGGGGTCTAAAGTCATTGCCAGGGGAGAACTGATGAGATCGCCAAGAGAAACAGTGGAGAGGAAAAAGAGAAGAGGGCCCAGGGGAGATCTGGGGGAGAGAGGGCAGAGCAGGGAAGGGTAATGATAATATTGATGATGAAAAGTAACCATGTAGCTGCAATTAATTTATCACAGACAGAGAGGTTATGAGACCGTCTCCAGGTCACACAGCAATTTGGAAGAAGGCGTTCCAAATCCCAGCCTTCCCCTGCCCCCCTACTTTCCTCCTCCCAGTTCTAATTTAAGAGTAATCAGCCCAACCTCCTAGACAGTAAAATCCAAGGGACTCATTCCCTGACTGCTTCAATAAATGCTGCCAATCAGCCCAAGACTTCCCCCCAGACACCAGAAGAAGCAGCTTGGGCCCCTGTGGTACTCATCCTGTTGCCCCCCTCCTCCCTTCTTTGAAGTACCAGAAGCCTATTTATAGATCGGCTTTCTGGTGTAAGTCCTTAAAGACCCAGAGCACTCACCCTCCCTCCCCTCTGCGCACCCACCATCCCCCCCTCCACACACACACAAAGTCTTTTTAGGTCAGAGAAATGAATTTTAAAATACTTTCATTTGGTGAGCGTGCTGGGACCCAGTGCTACAAGTTTTCTTTATCTTCTTTGGTGGTAATAAATGCCACTGATAAACAGATCTCCCAAATTGTGGGTGACAGCGGACATCCTTTATGAGATGGGAAAGGTTTGAATTCCAATTTCCTGACCCAAGCCCCCAGACATCTCTCATTGACCCATTCTGACCCTTAGGACTATTATTATATTTAGAAGAAAGAGACCGTAGGGATTGCCTAGACCAAAACCATCATTTTACACATGAGGAAACTGAGGCTAAGAAAGGTTTAAAAGGACCTGTCCAAGGTCACTAAGAAGCACATTCATGCTTTTTCACACCTGTGCTTTAGAAATGGATGGTAGAGGCCTCTTGGGCAGGGATCCCTTTTGTGTGTCCTGGATCCCTTTATCAGGTGAAGGTGAAGTCTATGCATCCCTTCTCAACATTTTTTCTTTTTTCTTTTTCTTTTTTTCTTTTCTTTTCTTTTTTTGCAGGGCAATGAGGGTTAAGTGACTTGCCCAGGGTCACACAGCTAGTAATCGTCAAGTGTCTGAGGCCAGATTTGATCCTGAATCCAGGGCCGGTGCTTTATCCACTGCACCACCTGTCTGCCCACATCAACATTGTTTTTTAAATAATTGAAGGGAAAGCTAAATTTCTGTGAGATGTCGATGAAAATAGACCCCACCTATCCGTCTGTCTGTCTAGTTATCTATTTATCTATCTACCTATTTATCTGTCTCTGACTACCTATTTATCTCTGTCTATCCATCTATCTGTCTGTCTGTGTGTATGTATGTATATTTATCTGTCTGTCTATCTATCTGTCCATCTGTCTATAAAATTATCTATTTCTCTGTCTGTCTACCTATCTACTTATCTCTATCCATATGTCTGTGTGTGTATGTATATATGTATGTATGTGTGTGTATGTATGTACAGACTGGTGGCTGCCTATCTGCCTGTCAACCCATCTATCTGGCTATCTATTTATTTCTAAGTCTATATATCCACAGACATCTCCACCCCACCCCCAATCCCATGGACCTCAGGTTAAGAACCTCTGATTTGGCATGACCCTCCCATATAACAATTGAAGAAGAGGGGGCAGTTTATAGTTCTCATAACATCTGTCTTGCAGGGGAATTTCACAGTTGGTCCTGCCTAACTTTTCTGATTGGCCCTCCCCTCTTGGGCCCCAGCCAGCTCTATCCTGGCTCTCCATAGCAGGACAACTTTCCACAAAGCAGACTGGACAAATTCCTAGGATGCCAAAGCCCTTGGCAGGTTTTCCAGGGGAGGAAAGAGTCTCCCTCCTTCCCACTCCCTAGAAAAATACAGAAAAGTGTGAATTACCCTCTCCCCACAGGTGGGGAAGGTCCTATCTGGATTTAAAGATCAATTTAAGAACATGAGTCTACAATTTCAGGACATCAGTTGCTAAGTTCTCTCTTCAAACATTTAATAAATGTGTGACCTTTACCTTCTCCCAGCCTCAGTTTCTTCATTTGTAAAATGAGGGTAATAACAAGACCTACCTCACAGGGTTGATGTGATTGTCAAATGAGATAATACCTAAAGTGCTTTACAAACCTGAAAGCAATCAACATTTATTAAGCACCTACTATGTACAAGACATTGTGCTAAGTGCTGGGAATACAAAAAGAGGCAAAAGACAGTCCCTAACCTCAAGGAGCTTACAATCTAATGAAAGCACACATGCGCACATACACACACACACACACACACACACACACTCACACACTCACAAAGGCTCTTATTTATTATTATTTAGTTAGAATAACAAGTCTTCCAAGGAGAGTAAGTACCCTACCCATACTCCACCCCCCAACCTTCTTCAACTGTATCCAAACAGTTAAGATTTTTCTCATTGTAGACAGAGCCCTTCAATCCTCAGGAGAGGAATTACAGGGATTTGCCCTCTTTCTTAAGGAATAAATACCCCAATATCATAGCTTCCTGACATATCAGTGCTGGGAAGCACCTTCGAAATCATCCACTTCGACCTCTTTTTTTAACAGATGAGGAAATTGAGGCCCAAGCCCTTTAATGAAAGAAACTTTGAGAGAGGAAGGGGGTAGAGTTGGGGAAAGACCTAACCAAGCCTGAAAATGGGTGAAGGGATACCACAATCAATCAACTAAGAAGCCTTTATTAATACTTCCCATTTGCCAGCTACCGTGCTGAGGTCTGGGAATCCAAAGATAAGTATGAGACCTTCCCTGCTCTCAAGAAGCTTCCTGGGGGAGAAAGGAATTAAACATGTTCACAGATTAGTCAATAGAAGATATAGACAAAATAAATACAAAATTGTGACATTTAAAAGGTTCAAGACAAACTATGGGTTTCTGGGTGGTTGATCGTTTTATTAATAATGCTAGCATTTTATTAATAAAAGTTGTCAATGACACTCTCGAATGGCACATCAATGGTGAGCCATGGAAGCTTCTTGAGCTGGGGAGTGATGTCCAAACTGAGTTTTACAAACATCCGTTCTAGAGCTCTGGAGAGACTAAATCCAGGGAGACCAATCAGGAGGCTACTCAAATAGAATAGCCCAGGTGAGAAGAGATGAGGGTAGGGGGAGAGAAATGGTCAGATTGAGAGAATTCCCCAATTTGAAGGAAATTAGGGGGCTCAGGAGCCACCAGAAGATAAATTTGGCTATGTCAGCATCTTCCTGAAAGTACCGGTGCTGCTTAGTAACTTGTATCTTTGGCCTTTCTCTATATCCCACAAGGCCCAGCACACAGTAGGTGATTAATAAGTGTTTATTGACTAATAGGCAAGTATGGAACATGGAAAAACATCGTGGGCACCAAAGATTCAACTTTGAGCTTCAGCTCTTATCCTTCCTTTAACCCTCTAGGCAAGTCTGGCGATCTTTCTAAACCATAATTTATCTGTAAATTAGGACTGACAACCTTTTTACTAGCTAGCTTAGGGCTTGTTGTGAGGAAATCACCAAAGGAATATCAGGTGAGTGTGATTCTTTGGTCAGGGAATCCTTTAGACACAATAGCATCTGAGCAAGCTGGTGAATACATTGTTTCTACCCACCTTGCCTTGGGAAAGGGGAGGAAAGGAGACCTACTATGGGCTAAGGTTTCTCTATGCTGCAAACTGTGGAATGAGGAAAGGCCATAGCCCCCCAAATTCCTTACTGGTCAGTGGGTCAGTCTATAAGCATTTATTTAAGCCCCTACTATGCCAGGTTACAAAGAAAAGCAAAAGACTGTCCCTGAAGGGCCAGAAACATAAAAGTGGTCCCTTGAAGCCAGAGTCTGCGGCCAAAGAGATTAATGCTAAATTGGAAGACTACGGGCATCAAGATAAATAGTGAGAATCCCCACCAGGATCCAACAGAATTTAAGAAGCAAGTGAGGAGATGTGGTCTGGGTGTTGGGCTACAAGACTTGGTAGACAGATAAGGTTGAGAGTTTATGACCCACAGATTCCACACAATTTGCATCACTTAGTGTACTGCATGCAGGTGTGTGCCTACCTTCAAAAGCAGCTGGTGATACAGTGGATAGAGCCCTGAGTCTGGAATTAGAAGTCCTGAGTTCAAATTTTGCCTCAGACACTTATTACAAAAGTATGTGACCCTGAGCATATTACTTACCCTCTGTTTGCCTGAGTTTTCCCATCTGCAAAATGGGAGTAATAATAGCAACTACCTCACGAGGTTGTTGTGAATGCAAATGAGATAAGGTTTGCAAAACAGCTCTTAGCTGATGGAGTGCCTGACACATTGGAGGTGCTATAGAAATGCTTAGTCCTGTCCCTTTATGAGTAGGTTTACAGATTCAAAGCTAGGAAGGAATTTAAAAGCCCCTAAGAGAATTGCCCAAAGTCACCCAAGCAATAAGTGGTAAAGACAGGGCTAGGGGCCAGGTCTTCTGTTGCCCAAACAGAGGAGACCTTCTAAGTTTCTTCTAAATTAGCTTCTGGGGCAGTTTAGGGGGATAGAGCACTGGCCTTGGAGTCAGGAGGACATGAATTCAAATCCAGACTCAGACACTTATTAGCTGTGTGACCCTGGGCAAGTCACTTAACCCCAATTGCCTTAAAAAAAATCCAGGTCCATCTTCAGTTGTCTTTGATGTATATCTTGCCACTGGACCCAGATGGCTCTGGAGGAGAGAATGATGATTCATGACTTTGCAGTCCTCCCTCACTAATTCACTGCAAATCATGACATCACATCCTAATGTCATAGTCCTCTTTGAGAATGAAGGGACAAATAACAACAACAAATTAGCTCTAGGTGGATAGTTCCCACTTCACCCAAGACAGTGAAGGGTCTTGAGTTCATGTTCTAGGAGAAGCGGTGGAAGGAATCAGGCTGGAGAAGGGAGGCAGTTGGCAAGTCTCTAGTAAGTCGCTTGACTTGAGGATCTGAGTTTCAATTTCAGAAACAGAACTAATTTTGATTTACCTTAGAATCCTTTTGTTCCTCGCCACCCTTCACTTCCCCCCCCACCCCCCACCGCCCAGTACAACTCTGTTCAATGGGTTTTAAGTGTATTTCCTTGTACTTTCATTTAAGATGCAGCCAGGGTGAGGTGAAAAGAGAAAAACCTTGGGTTTAGATCCCAGCTCCACCATGGCTAGCTGTGGGGTTTTAAACAAGTAGCTCTCTGGGCCTCAGTCTCCTTAGGCATCACAGAGGTGTGTGTGGTGGTGGGGTGAGGGGCAATTAGATGACTTCTGAGGTCTTTCTCGGCCTTGGACTCTGTATGGGCAATAGATAAAACATGACCTCAGGGTGATAAGGCTGGTTTTGTAACAAACTTGTTGGGTTTTAGCCAAGAGAATGCCATTCTTTAGGAGGCTTCATACCTTATTTTGTCAGTTCCTCTTTAGAAATAGTCTTCAAGGGGCGGCTAGGTGGTGCAGTGGATAAAGCACCAGTCCTGGATGCAGGAGTACCTGAGTTCAAATCCAGCCTCAGATACTTGGCACTTATTAGCTGTGTGACCCTGGGCAAGTCACTTAACCCCCACTGCCCTGCAAAAAATAGTCTTCAGAGCTGGAAGTAAGAGTTTGTGTTTCAAATTGTTTTTTCTCAGTGGATACATTTAAAAATATTTTTTAATATCTTTTGTTCTTCCAGAGAGCCTAAGTAACAAATACTTTTTTAAAACAAGGAAGGGTAGCTAAACCAATTAATAATCTGAAAAAAATCTGAATATATTCGTATATAAACATATATGTGTATATGTATATATATAATTTAATTTTTATTTTATTTTATTTTTTGCAGAGCAATGAGGTTAACCCTTATTAACACTTAACATGACTTGCCCAGGGTCACACAGCTAGTTAAGTGTCAAGTGTCTGAGGATGGATTTGAAGTCAGGTCCTCCTGAATCCAGGGCTGGTGCTTTATGCACTTAGCACACACACACACAGAGTGTGCTATACCTGTGGTCCTCCCATCTCTCAGAAGAGTTAGGGGATGGAGCAAGGTGAGGATTTGTCTTCTCAAACCTCTTCTTTGGGGTCAAGCTTGTTCTTAATAGTTTTTCAACATTCTTTTTCTATGCGTGGTGATGGTGGTTTTTCCATTTATATTATGGTAGTCATTGGGTATGCCCTTTTCTTGGCTCTACTTATTTCACTCTGCATCAGTTCATGTAAATCTTTCCCTGTTTCTCTTCCTTCATGACACATTTCTTTGATGACTTGGTTTATTGGGTCCAGGGTTTTTTTTTTTATTGTTTGTGATATGTTCTTGCCTTAGGGTCTGCACCTCTCCACTGCCCTCTGGGCAAAACTGATATTGTAATTCTTGAATACTGACAGTGTTGGCAGAATACTGATTTTTTTGTTTGTTTGTGAGGCAATTGGATTTAAGTGACTTGCCAAGAGTCACACAGCTAGTAAGTGTCAAGTGTCTGAGGCCAGATTTGAACTCAGGTCCTCCTGACTCCAGGGCCAGTGTTTTATCCACTGTGCCACCTAGCTGCCCCCAGAATACTGATTTTTAAAAGAAGGGCTTTTTGCCATTATTTTTTTCAACAGTCATGTGGGTGAGAAAACCTGGGTTCCAGCTAATAGCCATGTACTGATATTTGTCAAATTACAATAGGAACCTTGCTTTCCCCACCTGAGAAATGGGGATAATAAAGTTTTTGCTCTCTGCCTCCCGTGACTTCTGTGAGAATGAAAGGAAACAATACATGTACTGTGAAGTTTCATTTAGGATCCCTTTTCTGTTCTTTGCACATAAAAATGGACATATTTGGTTTTTATTAAGTACATAACAAGAAACAATGACAATCTTTTTCAGTTTATTATTCTACAATTTTTGTTGTTTAGTAGTTTCTTAGTTGTATCTGACTCTTCGTGACCCCTTAGGGGGGTTTTCTTGGCAAAGATACTGGAGTGGTTTGCCATTTTTTTCTCCAGCTTATTTGACAGATAAGGAAACTGAGGCAAAAAGGGTCAAGTGACTTGCTCGGGGTCACAGAGTTAGTAAGTGTCTGAGGCCAGATTTGAACTCAAGAAAAGAAGTCTTCCTGACTCCAGGCCCAGCACTCTATCCACTATGCCACCTAGCTGCCCCTCTACAGTGTTTTTAACCTTTGTATCACTCACACACACAGTAGGAACCTAATACTTATTGACTGATGACACAGCTATATCTAAGATCTTGCCCGGAGTGAGACCCTCCAGAGATTCTCCGAAGATTTTAGATGGAGTGTGAGGGAGGGGAGAACTGATGAGGCTCAAAATTCCAATTGCTCATTAGACTAATCTACCCCAAACCTCTTTAGTTTTATGTCATTAAAGTTGTTCATTTTAACTTGTGTGTGCCTATTTCTTGTTTGGTCACAAATGCTTCCCCTATCCATAGATCTTCCTTGCTCCTAGACTTTGTTTATGATACGAGCTTGGATATCCAGGTCATGCATCCATTGGGACTTACCTTCTTGGCTACCTTTTCGCTTGCTTATTGTAGTCCTTGTGGAGATTGTCCTGTTGGTTGTGCTTGCTTCACTCTGTATCAGTTCACGTAAGTCTTCATGTTTCCTGAATTCCTCATAGTAATTCTTAATGTATAATAATATTCCATTGGGGGCAGTTAGGTGGCACAGGAGATAGAGTTCTGGGCCTAGAGTCAGGAAGACTCCTCTTCTTGAGTTCAAATCAGGCCTCAGACACTTAGCAGCTGTGTGATCCTGAGCTAGTCACTTAACCCTGTTTGCCTCATTTCCTCATGGGTCAAATGAGCTGGAGAAGGAAATGGCAAACCACTTCAGTATCTTTGCACAAAGAGTAGGAAATGACTGAAACGAATGAATGGCAAATAGTATCCCATTACATTTATATGCCAGTTTATTCAGTGGGTACCCACTCTTATTGCAGTTCTTTGCTACTACAAAATGTGTTGGTTTGAACATTCTGGTATATATGAGGACAGAGTTTCTCTTGATAACACGGGTAGTAAGTCACCAAGCCACTGCTCAAAGCCTAGGTCTCCAAATACACCATTACATCGCCATGCATCCTAGAAGACTGGACATAAATCCTATCTTCTTTCCCCCTTGGGCCCAAGTTTCCTTATCTGTAATATGAGATTAATAATAGGTATAATGTCCTATTACTATTATTTCTCAAAGGACTCCAGAAAAAAATCAATGGCACAAAATGACTTGCTTCTTCATATCTCAAAGCACTCTGAAAATTAAAACATCACTCTACCAATGTAGGCTATTCATTTTTCTCATTATTTTGTTTTGCTGGGGTAGGAGACAGTCACCTGAAGCCTGAAACAACCCAACAAGACTCTGACAGGACAAATTTCTGAACATCAGTCAAGTTGGGTAAAACAGGAATCTACGCTCCTTTCTTCCTTCCCTTTATCAGGAGAAAGACAATGCATGGAGGTTGGTGTCAGGTGTTTCTGCTTCAGGGTTTTCCTTCCCAGCATCTGCTCTTAATAGGATGATAGGCAATGGAGGAAACAGTAGAATTCACACATCTGAGACAATTACACAGGGATCTGTTGGAGCCTTGGCTATCCCATTTAGAAATTGTTTGATCAAGAATTTAGAAAAAAGAAATGATTTAATTCTAAATTAAGATACAGGTGACAGTATGGACCAGACAAACCCATAGCATGCCCGAATCACAGAAGGTAGGGGAATTGTAGTTAGAGAGTAGTTAGAAACAACCACCTGATCTGTGATGTGAATGTGCTTCCACTCCCCCCACCTTCCTTGCTTTTTTTTTTTTTTTTTTTTTTTTTTTTTTTGCTACTGGGATAGGATCTAATCCTTCCAAAAGCATCAACACTTAAACAGGCATGTCACTGCTAATATCTGCCAGCTACTGTCCAATAATGGTTATTAGATTCAATCAACTGTTGTTAATTTATGATAGCTATTGTCTTCATTGGTTGCTGTTAGCACATCAAATTTCCTTTTGTAAAGAGCTGGGACAGTGATATATTTGTTTATTATTTTGTCCCTAAAGCTATTTACTAATGGTTGTTTTTTAAACACCTTTTGATGTGCTAAAGGTCCCCACTGGGGAAAGTTAGACAAAGCAACTATTACATTGAGAATATAATTGTCAATATTGACAAAGTTCATTCCTCTCTCTCTCTCTCTGGGATCTCACACAGCACTTTGTTTTATAACTTGTGTGCATTCATGTAATATTAGTGTTTTAAGGTTATCTGTAATGGTATCTTTTTATTTATGATTTCTTTAATAATAGAAAAGAATTGGAAACAAGATAAATACTCATCCATTGAAGAATAACTAAATAAGTTTTGAAATACCAATGTAATAAAATATTATCTGTGTGATGATAAATTATGAATACCTTTAATACAAAAAAACCCATGAGAAGACCTACATGAACTTAGGCAAAATGGCATGATAAGAACCATGAAAACAATATAGGTATATATATGGAGAGCAGTCAATTAATTGAATGAATAACCCAATTTCATTCAAATCAACTAGCAAAACTCATCTTTTTTTCTAATATATATATATATATATATACATATACATATATATATATATTTTTTAGTGAGGCAATTGGGGTTAAGTGACTTGCCCAGGGTCACACAGCTAGCGTTAAGTGTCTTAGGTCGGATTTGAACTCAGGTACTCCTGACTATAGAGCCGGTGCTCTATCCACTGTGCCACCTAGCTGCCCCTAATATATATAATTTTTATTGGCATTATTTGGTTTCTCTGCCATGGTCTCTTACCCCAAAAGTGTAAACTCCATGAGGGTAAGCACGGTGTCTTATCTAAACTTTAGATCTCAGGGGGCAGCTAGGTGGTGAAGTAGAAAAAGCACTGGCCTTGAATTCAGAAGGACCTGAGTTCAAATCCAGCCTCAGGCACTTTACACTTATTAGCTGTGTGACCCTGGGTGAGTCACTTAACCCTCATTGCCCTGCAAAAAAAAAAAAAAAGTAATCAACTTTAGATCTTTCAGTACCTAGCACAGTGCTCTGCATATAGTAAGTACTTAATATGCTTATCCAATGAATGAAAGATTTAATGATTAAATAACTGAATTTGTTGACCTCTGACATGTTAGCTAATTGAGTGACATTAAACACATGAATCCAGCAGGCACTAAAATATGGTGTCTATTCTCACTCAGGAAACATTCTGCTTTAATAAAAATGACAATTTGCCCAGGGATGTTAAACTAAGCTACTGGCACCCACCAGTACACCACCATGGATTTATCAGGTTAATTTGCTGTTCCCTATCCCATAGGGAGAATGGGCAGATTCATTTTGATGAGGACAGCCAAGAAGGAAAGATCCAATTCCTAAGGCAATGGCAGAACAGAGCAGGTATGGTGGGGTCTCTCAGAGCCCTTCATAATCTGCCCCAGTCCCCCACCTTTCCAGTCTTCTTTTACCTTACACTCTTCTCTCTCTCTCTCTCTCTCTCTGTTTCTCACCTTCCTGGCTTCCTTCAAATCCCAGCCAAAATCCCACTTTTTGCAGGAAACCTTTCCTCATGCCCCCCCCCTCCCTTTTTAGGAAGGGAAGGATATTTTTTTAGGTTATACATGTGAAATTATGTAAAACATTACCATATTAGATATTTTGTGCAAGAAAACTCAAATAAAAGAAAAAATTAAAGAAATGAAGTGAAAAGTAGCACACTTCAGTCTGTGTTCCATCAATATCGGTTCTTTCTCTGTAGGTGAATAGTACGCTTCATCATTAGTTCTTTGGGATTGTCTTGGATCTTTGTATTACTGAGAATAGTGGTCATTCACAGTTCTTCATCAAACAATATTGCTGTCACTATGCACAACATTCTCCTTTGCTCACTTCACTATACATCAGTTTATACAAGTCTTTCTAGGACTTTCTGAAATCATCCTGCTTGTCATTTCTTTTTTTGTTGTTTTGTTTTGGTTTTGGTTTGTGAGGCAATTGGGGTTAAGTGACTTGCCCAGGGTCACACAGCTAGTAAGTGTTAAGTGTCTGAGGTCAGATTTGAACTCAGGTACTCCTGAATCCAGGGCCAGTGCTCTATCCACTGTGCCACCTAGCTGCCCCCTGCTTGTCATTTCTTACAGCACGATAATATTCCATCACTATCACATACCACAGCTTGTTCAGCCATTGCCCAAATGATGGGCATTCCTTCGATTTCCAATTCTTAGCCACTACAAAAAGAGCTGTTACAAATATTTTTAGGGGCAACTAGGTGGCACAGTGAATAGAGCACTGACCCTAGATTCAGGAGGACCTGAGTTCAAATCTGACCTCAGACACTTGACACTTAGTAGCTGTGTGGCCCTGGGCAAGTCACTTAACCCCAATTGCCTCACCAAATATATATATATATATATACACATTTTTATACAAATAGGTTTTTTTCTCTCTTTTTTTGCGGGAGAGGGATGTCTTCAGGATGATATAGTGGGAAAATGGGGTACGAGTTGGGGTTGGGGTTCTTGGGAATTCCTCTTTAAAGAATTACACCCTCTTGCACACAAAACGTAGTTAGAACAAGGTGATAGTTTATTTAGGAGCAAGGGAAGGGAAGGGTGGGGGGAGGGAAACCATGAAAGAAATCCTTAGACTTTTCATGGGGAGATTTGGCATAAAGCACATGGCTCAGAGGTACCAAATCTCCTCGAACAGGAGACTGGAAGGTACTTTATAGAGGACTGATGGGGGTGGACCATCTGCCTGTGGAAAGTTCCTTTAATGAAGGTGGACCATCCCCCACTGGTGGTAGCTGGGGGAATTGGGTGAGGAGTGGAGGACCATCCCCCACTGGTAGTGACTAGAGGAATTGGGTGAGGGGTGGCTACGGATCCCTCTTCAGGACACAAAGGCCGAAGCCACACCCAAACTTATCTCCCCAGGATAAGGGAGACCAGAATGAAGGGTAGGAATCCCAAGCTAGCTCAGTCCGATTTGGTTCCTCTAGGCGTTATCTGTCCTCTGGTTTAGTTTCTCAAGGAGAAGATTCCTCGGTGTGCCCCAGAGAAATTCTGGAGTGCTCTGCGCCCCATGACAAGGATATAAACCTAGCAGTGGTATTGCTGAATCAAAGGGTATGTACAGTTTTATAGCCCTTTGGGCAATTCCAAATTGCTCTCCAGAATGGTTGGATCAGTTTACAACTTCACCAACAGTGGATTAGTGTCCCAGCTTTCCTACATCTCTTCCAACATCCAATTTTTTTTCCTTTTTTGTTATATTTGCCACTCCAATAGGTGTGAGGTGATAACCTCAGAGTTGTTTTCATTTGAATTTCTCTGATCAATAATGATCTAGAGCATTTTTTCATATGATTATAAATAGCTTTGATTTCTTTGTCTGAAAAATGTCTGTTCCTATCCTTTGGCCATTTATTAGTTGAGAAATGACTTGTATTTTTATAAATTTGACTCACTTGAGAAATGAGACCTTTATCAGAGATACTTGTTTCAAATTCTACTGCCTTCCCTCTGTTGATTGTTGTTGTGGTGGTGGTTGTTATTTGTCCTTTGTTTTCAAAGAAGACCAAAGACTTCATCGGGTGATGTCTTGATTCCTACATGAATTGGATTTAAGTGAGGTATAGTTGCACAAAGTCATCAGCTTCCCACTCTCTTCCAGAGTCCTCGAAGTCCAGTGGCAAAGGTCCTGATTAACTCCAATTGTATATAGCTTGTTTGTACATCCATCTCCCCCATTAGACTATGAGCTCCTTGAGGGCAGGGACTATCTTTTGCCTTAACAATGTGCCTGGTACCTAGTAGTCAGCTGATTTTGATTGCCTGCCAGTCTGGGAACAGCATCAAGGGACTGGGTACTTGTGGTGAGGGGAGGGGAGGTGAAGCTATGAACACAAAAATAGGAATTGGAGAGGGTGCTGAAAACAAACTAACATTAAACTTTTCACTTGAGTCAGCTTTGCCCTCACCCTCCATCTAGGATAAAGGTGACTAGTTGGAGGAAATCCCCTTCTTTATTCTTTTCACACACACCCCCCCAAGTCTACCCCCACCCCATCTAGCTTCCTTGAATCCACAGGACTGCAGTCAACCAAAGGAGAATACAATGGTAGAGTTGGAAGGGTCCCTTCTTAGTACCAACAGCTCATTCCAAAGGGAACAAGCCCTAAGTGAGAGCCTATTATGTGCCAGACACTATGCTAAGCACTTTTTAAATATTAGCAACAACCAACACTTATACGGTGCCTACTATGCTCCAGGTATTGTGTTAAGAGCCTCATAAGGATTAATAATAGCTTACATTTATATAGTGCCTACTGTGTTCCAGGCACTGTGTTAAGTGCTTTATAAATATTATTAATAAGAACTAACATTTATATAGGACCTACTATGCTCCAGGTACTGAAAGAAGTTTCTGACTATTATTTCATTTGATTCTATTATTATCCCTATTTTACAGATAAGGAAGGGCAGCTAGGTGGTGCAGTGGATAGAGTGCTGGGCCTCATCTTCCTGAGTTCAAATCTGGCCTCGGACACTTCATAGCTGTGTGACCTTGGGTAAACCATTTAACCATATTTGCTTCAGTTTCCTCATCTGTAAAATGAGCTGGGGAAGGAAATGGCAATATCTTTGCCGAGAAAACCCTAAATGGGGTCACGAAGAGTCAGACATGACTGGAAAACAACTGAACAGCAACAGACAAGGAAACTGAGGCACAGAGAGGTCAAGTGATTTGCCCAGGGTCACACAGCTAGGAAGTTTGGGAGGCAGGATTTGATCCTCACAATTCTGGGAGGTAAAAAAGGTTAAAAGAAATGTAGCTGAGGGGTAGCTAGGTGATGCAGTGAATAAAGCACTGGCCCTAGATTCAGGAGGACCTGAGTTCAAATTTGACCTCAGACACACTTGACACTTACTAGTTGTGTGACCTTGGGCAAGTCACTTAACCCTCACTGCACCAAAAAGAAAGAAAGAAAGAAAGAAAGAAAGAAAGAAAGAAAGAAAGAAAGAAAGAAAGAAAGAAAGAAAGAAAGAAAGAAAGAAAGAAAGAAATGTAGCCGAGGCAACTTAACCAAGGTCACACTGGCAGGAAATGGCTGAGGCAGAATTCATTTCCCAATCCAGTATTCATTTCCCAATCCAGTATTCATTTCCCAATCCAGTCTTCCTTTTGGTCTTAAATCTCCACTGAGAAAATGATCCTGCCTCTTTTTCCTTCTCAGGCTCGTCTGACCCCAGGGCTTCCCTGTGCCAGTACGTTTAATATTTAATGTTCCCTCCTCTGCCCCCAGCCCAGCCCTCCCCAGTTCTCTCCCTTCACTTTGCACTTGGTCACCCCCTTGCACTGTGTTCCGTGAAGAGGCCAGGTCTTGTCACCAGCCCCGGGGGAAGAGCTTTGGGATCCTTAGCTAAATATCTGGACCCCTCAAATAGACTTTGCTTCTTCTCAATGTCCTATTTATCCCAATGGAGAGGAAAGCTGAGATGGGCAGGTAACTCCTTCTGTTCTGCCCACCTCTGGAAGAATATCAGTCCAGAGTACTTCCTTTCTGTGAGCCTGGTGTCAAACTGGGCTCCAACAAGGGGCAGAGTATGTATCTGTGAAATGATTAGACTGTGGTTTGTCTCCCTCCCCTCCCCACTGGGCTCGAAGCCAAAGGAGGAAAACACTGTGGCTCGGCATCTAGGGCCATCCTCCCGAGTTGTGGTTCAAGGGAGGGGTAAAGTTTCACCCCAAGCCCAGAAATCCCCCCCTGCCAGCCTTCAGAGGTCCTCCTTCCACTTGGTCACTGGTCACTGCTTCAATTTCCTTCTTTGTTTCAGAGCACCATCTGCTGGAAAGATTTAAAATCATAATTTCAGAGTCCTCCTGGAAAAAGGAATCATAAAATCCCAGGATTTTAGAGCTGAACGGCCCTTCTAAATCATCTTTCCAACTTCATTTTTTCCTACATAGGATTAAACCAGAGGCCCCCAAAAGGGTGTTTTACCCAAGGTCTCATAGATGGCAAGCAACAGGGTGAGAATTCAAACTCAGATCTTCTGACTCATCTTCCAAAGCTCTGTTCCCTGCTGTGTGCCGCCTGACTCCAGCAGCTTCTCAGGGAAAACAGCCTCAAACATCAGATCCTTCTTGGTAATTCAGTCTATGGCCAGGTCAGAAGCATGGGTCACATCATTATGGTAACCTAAGGTGCTAAGCTGAGGCACCAAAGTTGCTAGTATGAAGTTAATTTGGACTCATTTCAAGAAAACGAATGTAAGCAGAAAATGATGGCTGGGTGGACAAGGGATTGGGGAGGTAGGGGTGGGGGAGGAGCAGGGGAGAGAGGGCCCAGCAACCCGGGTGAATAGAAGCCACACACACACACAAACACAAACACAAACAGGGTAGTAACTAGCAAGAAGTAAAATAGATGATATCTAAGGTCCCTTCAGATTTAAATAAAATGCAAGGACAGCTAGGTGGTACAGTGGATAGAGCACTGGCCCTGGAGTCAGAAGGACATGAGTCCAAATCTCACTTCAGCTACTTACAAGCTGCCTGACCCTGAGCAAGTCACTTAACCCCAATTGCCTTAAACATCGGGGCCATCTCCAGTCATCCTGATGTATATCTTGTCCCTGGATCCAGATGGCTCTGGAGGAGAGATCGAGGTTGCTGACCTTGCACAGCCCTCCCTCACTTAAATCCAATTCACTGAAAGTCATGACATCACCCCAATGTAATGGTCCTCTTTGAGAACTAAGGACAAACAATACAAAATAAAACCCATAAAAATGAGGTCCAGCAATATCTGGAAAAAAAACAGGAAGAAAATATTATATATTAGATGCTGCAAATGGAGAAAATATTTGCAGAAGACAAAACATTAAGGTAAAGATTTCTATTAAGGTAAAAGGTTTCTATGGCCTGTTATTATTGTCACTGATAATAATAATAACAGATAGAATTTACATAGTGCTCCAAGGTCTGCAAAGGACTCTACATATGTATTATCTCACTTGATCCTCATAATAACACTGTGAGGGTGATGCCATAATCATCCCATTTTACAAATGAGAAAACCTAGGCTGAGAGATTAAGAGACTTGCCTACATAGCCAGGAAGTGTGTTGGGCAGGATTCAAATTGAGGTCTTCCTGAGCCTAGGTCCAGAACTCTATTCACTATGGGATAGCTTCGTGAGGCACACAGAGGTTTGCCTAGAATTACAGCTAGCAAGTGTCAGGGGTGGGATTTGAACCTAGGTCTTCCTGATTCCAAGTATCTGTAGAAGATCATTGCTCTCAAGCTGGAAGGCCCCAAAGAATCCATCTAGTCCAGTTCACTTATATTATAGAAGAGGAATCTTTGTTTTTTTGTTTGTTTATTTTGTTTGTTTGCTTTTTGCAGGGCAATGAGGGTTAAGTGACTTGTCCAGGGTCACACAGCTAGTAAGTGTCAAGTGTCTGAGGCCAGATTTGAACTCAGTTCCTCCTGAATCCAGGGCAGGTGCTTTATCCACTGCTCCATCTAGCTGCACCACCCCCAGAAGAGGAATCTTAAATCATACTGTGTTACTCTGTGATTTTGATTTTGATTCCCTTGATGGCACATCCAAAAGGAGTTACTAAAGAAATCTAGAGAAGCCAGGAGGTTGCTGTAGTGAAAACGGCAATTTTCTTAGAGTCAGGACTCACAACCTCTCTGTGCCTCAGTTTCCTCATCTATAAAATGAGAGGGTTGGCTTTGATGGCCTCTTCAGTCCCTACCTGCTGGTGTTCTTATCTTGGCCAGGGATGTCAGGAAGTTCAAATCAGGCAATCAAAGCAAAAATACTTGCAAAGGACAAATGTACAGGAGGTTATTTCTTTTGAAGCTGAAGAGAAGGAGGAGGAGGAAGAGGATGTGGTCATTGTTGTCTGGGGAGCCTCACCTGGGTCAGCTTCCTCCCCTTCACCCTCAACCCCAGTGACAATACTCTCCTTTTCTGTCTCAGAGGGTACAGGTAAAATCTGTGTGGTCCCAAATGACCTAAGCTTCGTGTTAGCTCCTGGGGTCAGCTCGCCCACCTTTGGATGGTAGGCTCTCCCTTGAAGGATGGGTACCTTTGGAGAGCCTGGAAAAAATGGATGGACTCCAGGGGACTGATGACTTCAGGTGGCAACTCAGCATGATGGGAAAAGATTGTCGGTGTGGGATTCAAGAGGGCTCATTTGGCATCCCGGTCTTGTCACAGAGTTGTGAGGAGCTGGTGTGGCTGTGTACATAACAGCTTTGGCGCGCTGCTGCTCAGAGTTGATTCGAATGTTTCTTCAAATGCCTGGCTGATACAGCGAGTCACCACGAGCCAGAGACTGGTGCCATGATGTGCCAGGCATGAGCCACGACCACCTTGACCATCACTTCCCCCTAGATGTAAATGAAGACAGACCAGAAGCATCAACCCAAGAGCCTTGGGAAAGGAACTGCCTCCTAGACCACCTGTCCTGCTTCCAGGACAGCCCCTGAAGCCATCCTCCAAGGAACCAGCTCCTGTGGCGAAGGGGCCAGCCCTCCCTGCCAAATGCCAGCCAACTGCAGGCCATAAGACAGGCAAGCCAGCCTCGTTGAAGAAGCAAGGTATGCCAGAGGAGAGAAAGGAGGCAGCATGTGCCAGGCAAGTCACACCACCACTGCCAGCACCACCTTGACCATCATCTCCCCTCAGACCTTGTTGGAGAAGCCCAGGATCCCAAGAGCCTTGGGAATAGCTGCATCATCATCATCCTGGGAGGCAGCCCCTTTGGAGATGTGGTTGGGAGGCTGGTCCTTCAGGTGCTGCAGCCACAGTTATTGAAGACCCAGAGAAGGAAGTTCTTGTCACCACAGTCCTTGGAGATGGCTCAGTCTAGAAACTGACATTAGAGGAATAACACAAAAGAAGAGGCACGACCCTCTATTTGCTGCTACACCCTAAGGACCATGGGACTCTCACCTGAAACTTCCCAGGTGTGCTGTCTCCCCTACTGGACTGTGAGCTCCTGGAGAGCAGGGATGGTCTTGATTTTCTATCCGTATTCTCAGTGCTTAGCACATAGTGAGTATTTGATAAATGCTTTATTTATTCCTTCCTACCTACATTTTCTCCCTTACCATGAGACGATATCTTCATATTTCAAGAGGAAACACTGGGTTGAAGGACTTTAGAGAATATCAGGGCCGTTGAGATCATTTATTTCAACCCCTTCCCTCATTTTACAGATGATTCCAAATGCATTGCTCTCTCCACATCACCATGGTATCTCTGTAGGTTTATTTGTGAGGGGAAAGAGTCAAGTTTACAACAGGTACATGGGGTATAAGTAAATTGGGGTGCTAACAGACTATCCATCCCGTGGATGACTAAATCAGGGTGTCCTTGGAAGCTGCACCTGATAACTCCTCAGAGAGACTGGGCTGATTCAGATTTTGGTGGTGTGTTTTGTAAACATGAAAGACGCCTGATATGCCATTTCAGGAGCCCAGAGATGTCAAGAATCCAAAGTCTGCTAGCTGTGTGACCTCAGGCAAGTCACTTAACCCTCATTGCCCCACCAAAAAAAAAAAGAATCCAAAGTCTGCCCTAGCATCCCTTGGCCTTATCACAAGGCATGAGCTGATACCCTTGCCAGGACCTGGCAGCCCTCTAAAGTGTGGCCCACTCCAACCTGAAGGAGGCCTCTATCCCCAGCTCCCAGTTCTCTGGATTTATCCACTGGTGGGTCAATAATAAAAACCATTCCTACCCCTCCTCAATCCTATCTATTGGCAATAGCTGCCAATGCCAGCCTAGCCTTGGCACTCTATCCATTTTATCATAGGACTTGGGAGATATCAATTATAACTGCCTTCATCTCCAGAGAGTCAGCATGGTAGAGCAGATAGCAAGCTGACCACAAAGTCATTAAGATGATCATGTCCTCCTCCATACACTAGCTCAATGATCCTGGGCAAGGACCCTTAACAATCTGTGTTGATAGAAGATTCTTCCTTTGAGTCCCCCACGTTCTCATTTATCCATCTTAGCTTGTTTGTGCCTAGTTGTTGGCATGTGTCACCTCCCTCAGACTGTGAGCTCAGGAGCAGGGATTGTCTTTTCCCTTTCTTTGTACCCCCACGACTCAGCACAGTTTCTGGCACATAGCGGGTGCTTATAAATGTCTGTTGACTGGTACAATTGGGTCACGTATGTAGTTCCACATCCCCTTCCCCCTACCATGTTTGTAGTGGCAAACATTTGCATTTCAATAAAAGGCAGTATCTGTACTTCCATAGGCTATCACCAGTCAGTTAATAAAACCCATCACCAATCAGACTCCCACAATTTACAAACAAATCCCATTTCCTTACTTTCTGTAAGGCTGTGGATCAGATGAGGTCCAATGTCCCTGGAGCAGGCAGCAAGGTGAAGTAAAAACTGCACTGAATTTAAATCCACTGAGCTCTGAGTGTAGATTGGTGCATGTGGTTTTTTGTTGTTGTTTTTTTTCACTTTATGTTTCTTGCATTTTTTTGCAACATGGCTAACATGAAAATATGTTCTGCATGATTTCACACGGATAAGCGATATATTGCTTGCCTTTTCAATAGGTAGTAGGGAGGGACATAATACAGAACTCAAAATTTTTTAAAAAAGGAATGTTAAAAGTAAATGTTGTGTTTTTTTTTTAATTTAAATCCAGAATTGGGTTCAAATCCCCAGCCCTGCTTTTAATACCTGGGTGACCTTCCATATAAAACAAATGCTATTTGGAGATGATATGAACGAGGAGGGCCACTTCGGGAAGGGGTCCATACTCTAAAATTTAATCAACAAGCATTTGTTAAGTGCCTACTATGCACCAAACACTGAGATAAGCATTAGATTTCATTCCCAAAAGTGTTGGGAGGAAAGATTTCTACTCCCTTCTCTTGGCAATTGATTTCTCAGTCATGGTCTCCTTGCCCTCCCCAAATGGGGAGCACACTTCCACCATCTAAAGAAAGACCCATGGGGGCACTTCAAGAAGGGTGTGAGTGGGGAAGAGGATAGAGTTTAACTGGGCTGATATGGTTCGGTGATCTTCTCTCTTCCCTCATCGGCCAGGAAGGCACCAAGGCAGGTGCCAGGCAAGGATTTCGAGAGAGGCACTGCCACTCCCAGGCTGCCAAGATCATCAGGGCCCCCTGCAGCCCCATTTGCAAATCCCACCCCCCAGTATAAAGAGGCCCAACAGCTGAATGCTTCAGGGCCCCAATAAGCTGCTGGTGCCCATTCCCACACGCATTTCCTTCTCCCAAGTTGGAAAAGCTTCGTGCAAGTAGGAGGATCAGAAGGGTAAGAGGAGAGAGGCAGTGCTGGTCAGCTCCGGGAGGCATGGAGGCTGGAGGCTCACGGACTCAGCCTATGCCAAGAAACCCGAGGCAGATGGAGCCTGGCTAAAAGAGTCAGGACTTTCCTCGGAGGCCCTTCATCAGCTGCATTCACCCTGTGAGGAGGTACTTCACCTCTGTGGAGTGGAGGCAATTACTTCTCACCAATTAGGCTCAATCAGGGCACTATAAACAGCTGGTGGTATGTAGCCGTTATCCTCATTTACAACCCTGATGGCCTTTTAGCCTTCACGAGTCTGGAAGCCGACTCCAAGTTCTTCCCCTCCCCCTTGTCAATCGGGAGAATCATAAAAATGTATGAGGGCCTGGAGAAAGACAGGGTGGGGAGGCTCTGGTGGGGACAGAAGAGGGGGCCAGGAAGGGGACTGGCATCTTGAAATGAGGACAAGAGAGATCTACCACCAGCTGTTCAAAGCTCCATGATTGAGGGTCTAATTGATTGCGGGTGATTATGTCCCCACTGGGGGAAGGTGAAGTGGGCCCTCTGTCTGGGTGCCCCTGATTATGGCCTGTGGAGCCAAAGACCAAGACGGGTGACAGGTTCAATTGGATCTTAATTTTTTAATGGCTGATAGATGTGTTTTTTCAGGCTTTGAGAGCTGAGAAACATCTGGGGTGGAGTGGGAATGGGAGGGGGGAGGGAGAAAAAGAAAGAGGGAAGGAAAAAGGGAGGAGGGAGAAAGGGAGGTGAAGGGTCCGTTTGTCCCCAAGGTTTCAGCGTGACCCTGCAAAGAATGGACCTGGGAGTTGGTGCAATGGGAGGAAGATGCCCGGCTGCCCCCATGGTACCGTAGATGGGGCATTTGGCTTTGGGGAATGGTGACTCCAGTGGAAGTATGTCAGTCTTTCAAAACCCAGTGCCAACACCACCCCCTGTGGGAAGTCTCCTCAAAACACCCCAAGAAACCTTGAACGATCTCTCAGAACCTGCTCAACACTTAAATCTGTAACACTCAAGGGGTACTTACCTTAGACTGCCTCTTATGGCTAATGATTTCCTTATGTTTGTAACTGGGGGTGCTGGGTGGCCTGCATAGGTATATGTGTGTGTATACCAATATATGACACCACCTGTATGTGTACACATGCATGGATATGCATACACATAGACAGAGGTAGCTGTGCATCCACAGCCTGAGTCCAGAAGAATAAATCCCATTCAGTGGAACAAAGGACACCTTTTGCAATATAATATTGTAAAGTTTTCCAGCCCTAGTTTCCCCTATTCTGTATCCCCTCCCCAGACTGAGGCATACTTGTATTCTATATTTAAAAGCAATAGAATGTTGTACATAACGGAGTTGAAATATCATGTGCAATCATCTTTTTTAATTATATTGTGTTAAGTAAAATGCTTGTTCTAGTCCATAAATTAAAATAAAATGAAAAAAAAAAGAAGAAAAATAGTGACGACTCCTGTTTACATAGCCCTTTCCTGTTTTCAAAGCTCTTTCCTCTCAATAACTCTCTGCGGTGGGTAGTACAAGTGTGATTAACACCATTTTACAGACGAAGAAACCAAGGTTTTCAGTCTTGCCCATGGTCACACTTATTAGCTGAGAGAGATTCCAATCTTGGTCTATCGACCTCAATTCCCAATGCTCTGCCTCAGCATGTCTCTCTGAATAATCTATAGGCTCTAAATATTTCCCACAATAGCCCTAGGAGAAAGGTAGACTACAGCTCCTCCAAAGGTAAAGAACTGGAATCTCTAGGAGCAATCAAATCGCAGCCACGTGTACGTGGCCACAGCTGTTGAGTGGAGGCCCTGGACACAGAGAGATCTCTTATTTGGCCGTCCCAGGATCTCTCCACGAAAGGGCCCACCTCCAGGGGAAACAGATGACTTCTTAAACTGGGATTTAAGCCCAATGTAATACAGAGTTGTAGACTTTGGGGCTAGCCTGTATTAAATCAGAGCCACAGAAATGAGAGCTGGAAGGAGTTTTAATCCAACCCTTCATCTTACAGAGGAGGAAAATTATCTATTGGCTTGATTTGGGTTTGTTTCTGTCAAGGGTGTCTCAGGCCTTTGACTAATCCTTCACCAATTATTTATTAATTGCCTACTATGTCACGAACCCATGCTAATCACTGGAGATACAAAGACCAAAAAAAAAAAGAAGAAGAAGAAAAAGAAAAAGGAAAGAAGAAACAATCCCTAACCTTAAAAGTCACTTACATTCTAATGGGAGAGCTCACACATACATCTGTAAGTTTATACATATACTTAACATAAATACATAAATGTAATTTGAGGGGTGGGGTGAGGAAGGGGGAAGCCAGGAGCAGCTAGGCTCCAGAAAGGCTCCCTGCAGATTTCTAGATCTTTCCCACAGTACTGGGACTGGGTCATTGGCTGTAATAGTTTCCTGCCTGGACCTCTCAGTGCCCTCCCTCCGAGTTTACCTTCAATTTACCCTGCATATGTCTTGTTTGTACACGGCTGTTTGCATGTTGTCTTCTCTATTAGATCGTACACCACTTGAGGGCAGGAACTGCTACTGCCTTTATTTGTATTCCCAGTGCACAGTTACTAGCACATAGTAGGCACTTAATAAATGCTTGTTAACTTGCTGTTGACCTGCCTCTGAAATCTCAGTGAATAGATGGGAGGTGGGGAGTCTGGAACAGGGAATGGGAACCATCCTCCCCGGTCCTGCCTCATCACTGGTCCCAGAATCCAACCTCTGGATTCTCTGTGCTCCCAACCGATGCCACAGCCACCTGTTTCCCGAGTTTATCCTGAATTCTCCCTTCTCATCTCTGCCTGTTCATATCCTTCTCTGCCACCAAGGTCTACCTAACTCAGGGGCTTTCTCCATAAATCCTTTCTTTTTCTTGGCAGGCTTGCCATGATCTCTCCCTGGTCAGATTCATTGAGAATCCTTTGTCCAGCTCTCCTTCCATACAATCACATTCTTCTTGTTTGGGGCTTGTGTTTCTCCTTCCCCAGCGCCGCCCCCCCCCCACCCGGCCCACACTCTTTCATCTCTTAATACCTCTAAGACTTAGAGCAATCTAGTCCAAAATCCCTCTTTTAGTGATGGGAAACTGGGGCCCAGGGTGGCTAAATAATAATTTGACCAGGGTCACACAAGAATTGTCAGGAAAAAAAAATTGAACTCAGGTCCACTGACTCTGACTCTGACTCTGCTGTGTGAAGGGGGTGATTAATAAATATTTGTTGAATTTTTGGTGGTGAGCTCCAATACCTTTGGTCTCCAAGCTGTAGCTGATGCTCGATCCTGCTATCTTCTGACTTCCCATGGACTCTGTACCTGTCAATCCTGGGCCAGATGGTGGCAGATTCAGAACATAGTTAGTCTGGTTTTGTTTTGTTCTGGAAAATAGACTTTATTATTAGAAATATCTGTTCATTGATTGAAGAAACAAAAACAACTTGCTTGATTCATGGTTTAATAATGTTTACATTTGATTGGGGACCCAGCAAATGAAGAGTGTGGTCCAGTTTGGGGGGGGCTCTGGGTTCTCTTCAAGTCCCTGTTCCTAACCTAGGCAACTGGCCCATCAAATATGATTGAAACTTTTGATATGCTAGCCCATGCTAATGGTGCTCGAGGGGGCAGAGATGTATATGACCTGACTCCTTTTCTCAAAAAGGAGGGAGGAGCAATGGTCTGAGGGGCCAGCCATTACCTATTCTAACACAGCCATGGGAGGATCATAGGTTAGAAAGTCCAGCACCTTGGAGATACAAGGGGTCCAAACTCCTTTATTTTAAACAGGAAGAAACTGAAGGCTGGAAAGGGTACCTGATTCGCCCAACATTTCACCTATAGTCAGCATCAGTGGCAAAATTCAAACTCAGTTCCCGTGACTCCACCACACCCTCAAGTGACTCCAAAGAGAATACCTACATAGTGAATGTCTGAAACCAATAGTCATTGTAATAATATAGCAACAGAAAGAAGCAATGAACACACACCAGCAATTATTATGTGGCCCTCTTTGAGCAAAGGCTACTTTACATGAAAAGTTTTGTGGCTTTTTAAAAAAAAATTGTATGTCTGTCTCTCATGTATGTATGACTCTCAGACATTTTATGCATTTTTTGTTATTTGGAACAGAATTTTACCTTATATTATTCTCCCTGAATGTCTGTTATTGCTATATAGAAATGCCATTGATTTTGATGCATTTATTTTTAGCCTATTCCTACTAACTCTATTGCCTTTTTTTCTTCTGATTTTCTAGAGGTTTTCTAAGTAAGCCATCATCAGCAAAAAGGAATGATTTTTTTACTTCTCTTTGGGATATTTATGTCTTGTGTTGCTATCCCTAGCATTTCTAGAACTACATCAAATAGTAGCAGGCAAAGGGATGATCTTTGCTTTACTCTTCTATGTATTGGGATATCTTCTAGTGTTTCCTTATTGGAAATACTGATTTTTTTGTTTGTTTCATCTATATACTTTTTGTCATATTCCCGCACTTTATATATATATATTAGCATACACGAGTGTACTTTGTCAAAGGTTTTTTTTTAAACCATTTTAAAAAATATTTAGGTATATTTGATGTATTTTGACATATTTAGGGTGGTTTTGTTCTCAATAGGATTAATTATGTCAGTTGTTTTCCTAATGTCAAATCACTTTTGTATCCCTAGTAGAACTCTAATTTGGTCATAGTAAATAACTTTTCAGATTTATTTTTGTAACCTTTTTGCTAGAATTCTATTTAAAAATATTGCATTAGGGGGCAGCTGGGTGGTACAGTGGCTAAAGAAAGCACGGGCCCTGGATTCAGGAGGACCTGAGTTCAGATCCAGCCTCAAACACTTGACACTTACTAGCTATGTGACCCTGGGCAAGTCACTTAACCCTCATTGCCCCACAAACAAAAAAACAACAACAAAAAATACTGCGTTAATGCTCATTAGTGACACTAGGCCAGTCTCTCCCTCTCTCTCCTTTCTCTCTGTCTCTCTCTTTCCCTCCTTCCCCCCCAACCCTTCCTTCCCTAGTTTGGGTATTAAGATTATGTTTCTCTTAGAAAAGGAGTTCAGTAAAACACTGTCTTCCTCAACTTTTGAGGTAATTTGTATAGCATAGGTATCAATTGTTCTTTTAGGTGGTACAGTGGATAGGCTTGGAGTCAAGAGGACCTGAGTTCAAATCTAGCCTCAGACACTTCCTAGCTGTGTGATCCTGGGGGAAAGCACTTAACCCAGTCTGCCTCAGTTTCCTCATCTGTAAAATGAGCTGGAAAAGGAAATTTCAAACCCCTCCAGTATCTCTGCCAAGAAAACCCTACAGGGGGCTATAAAGAGTTCAGTATGTTTGAAATGACTCAACAACAACAATACTCCATCCACTATCCTCACTGCCTTCCTGGTTACCCAGAGCTTCTCACCACATTGTCCCATTCTCTTGACTTTTCCCTTTCCAACCGGCCCCTATCATGATTTGCCTTGTCACAGGCTTGATTTTTTCATGGTCCTGCTAGGCAACAGGACCCTGGAACAAAACTGAAAGAACTCTTAGAGGGGCAGCTAGGTGGCACAGTGGATAGAGCACCAGCCCTGGAGTCAGGAGTACCTGGGTTCAAATCCGGCCTCAGACACTTAACACTTACTGGCTGTGTGACCCTGGGCAAGTCACTTGACCCCAATTGCCTCACTAAAAAAAAAAAAAAGAAAGAAAGAACTCTTAGAAATTAAATGGTCCAATATACTTGTTTTACAGATGGGGAAACAGGCTCAGAGTGGTTAAGTGATTTATCCAGGGTCACACAGCTAGCAATTAGCAGCACAGCTGGACCTAGGACCCTCTCTACATTTTCTCCAATGAGTACTCAACAGTCAATAATGATTAATGTCTTATGTCTCCCAGATTACATTTCTAGTTTGATAGATGTCTCTACTGGAGATACACGATACCTTCTCAGTGTCCATTATAGTGCCTTGTGCATAGTAGGGACTCAATAAATATTGATCAGCCCAAACATTCTGGTAAGGTGTTAACAATGAGTGTGAAGGCAAAGGACAGCAGGGACTACCCACGAGCAAAGGTCAGAAACTTCCAGACCCTGCTGTCTCCCTAGTTAGAATGTAGGTTTTTTGAGGACTCACAAGAGTCCTTATGTTTGTGTCTTAAGAAAAAAAAAAATTTCATTTGCTCCTCTCACAGTAACCCTGGGAAATAGGTGCTATTGTGATCCACATTTGACAAAAGAGGAAACTGAGGAAGACAGGTTAAGTGACTCCCAGGGTCACACAATACAGAGAAGTGCTATGGACTAGGGCAGAGTCAAATTCACCTCCCCATGATCCTGTGTCTCAAACCAGATTAAAATGTCATTGGGAAATGTTTAATAAAATTATTGTTGTTTGGCCTTTGTTCTCTAAGAGGACCGTGATATTGGGGTGATGTCAGTACTTGCAGTGAATTGAAGTGAGGCTAGGCTGTGCAAAGTCACCAGCTTCAGTTTTTCCTCCAGAGCCATATGGGTCCAGTAGCAAGATATACATCAGGATGACTGGAGATGGCCCTGGATGTCTAAGGCAATTGGGGTTAAGTCACTTGCCCAGTGTCACACAGCTAGTTAGTGGCCGAGGTGAGATTTGAACTCATATCCTCCCGACTCCAGGGCCAAGTACTCTATTCACTGTGCCATCTAGCTGCCCCCTTTTAATAAAGTAAATCAAAATACAACGCGGATACTGTTAATTTGTGGTTGTCTCAGTCAATGTGCAGCCACAGGGAAGTTTCTATTTGAGTCTGATACTACTGTCCTTGGGTACCAAACCCTGCCTCCAACCACTCCAACTTTCATTGCTGGGTATATCAAACAATTCCTAGTTGCATTCTTATGGGAAAATAAGTCTTTTAAGAAGTGAGGTAGCTTGGAAGAAGACAGAGTGAAAGAGGCTGGTTGATGTCCAACAGCATGACAGTAAAAACAATGCAAGAATTGTAAAGTAAATATGCATTTCCAATAAATAAATGGTCAGTCTGATTAATTTCTGAAATAGGATTCAATAAGACTTTTCAGTAATGCAAATTGTAGTTTGATAAAAGAGAAAGTGCATTCCTCACACCTCAGAATAAGCCATTAGCTTGTTTTGTTTTGTTTTTTTGGTGAGGCAATTTGGGGTTAAGTGACTTGCCCAGGGTCACACAGCTAGTAAGTGTCAAGTGTCTGAGGCCGGATTTGAACTCAGGTACTCCTGAATCCAGGGCCGGTGCTTTATCCGCTGTGCCATCTAGCTGCCCCAGCCATTAGCTTTTTATTTGGAATCTACCCTATAACCGCTACAAGGCTTTTAAATCCCCCCCACCCCAGGCAATGAGGGTTAAGCGACTTGCTGAGGGAATACTCCAGATTTGGTGTGACTGAGGAATGACTATCATTTCCCTTTTCCTGAAAGTTAAGTCTTCCTTAATGTGGCTTTGGTCTTTCTGCCTACTATATCGCACTCAAAATGAGTTTCTATTGTCATTTTTCAACTGTGTCTGACTCTTTGTGATCCCATTTGGGGATTTCTTGGCAGAGATACTGGCATGGTTTGCTATTTTTTTTTTCCCCTTGCTCATTTGACAGATGAGGAAACTGAAGCAAACAGGGTGAAGTGATTTGCCCAGGGTCACACAGCAAGTAAGGGTCTGAGGCCTGATTTGAACTCAAGAAGATGAGTCTTTCTGACGCCTGGCACTCTGGCCAATGCACCACCTAGATGCACCAACCTTAGTCTTTATGCACTGCTCATAATGAGTTTCTAAGTTCATTATAAAACCCCCCGTATCTTTTGTCAGGAAGAAAAATCTATCCACACTTCTTGTGAAGTTGATTTTTTGAATACAAGTGTAAGATTTTTAAACCCTATTAAAATTTTACCAAGTTAAATTTTGCCCAATGCTCTCTAAACCCTAGTTCCCTAAACTCTGGGTCATGACCCCATATGGGGTCATCTAACTGAATGTGGAGGTCGTGAAAAATTTGGCAACCATAAAAAGTTATGTATACCTATTTTCTACACCTATATATCCAGGATCACATAAAAATTTCTTGAGCAAAAAAAGGGTCACAAGTGGAAAAAGTTTAAGAAGCTCTGCTCTAATCCAAGGGCTGAGGGCCAAATTTAGCCAGCTTCTCGTTTTTTGTACAGCTATAAGTAAGGTTTTTCTCTATTCTTAGCTACAGCCAGAGTTAACCCATCAAGATCTTTTTGGATTTCGTCATCTCAAGTTAGCTATCCCTTCCAGCTTGGTACCATCTGCAAATATGATAAGATATGTGAATAGAGTGAGAAAATTAATCTAAACCTTTATTTTGCCTTTTAAAAAGGAAAAAAGAAAGCTGGTCTGTATATCAGTTAATGAAGATTCACTCAAATAACTTGAAGAGTTTAGGATGAATTCAGGAAGTTGCCTGTTAGGAAAAATGACACATTGCCACCATGTATATGCAATTGAACAAATACAGAAGCATATCATTGTACGTGTTCTCAGAGCATTTTTGGTGGCAATGTAAAATAAAACAACAGAAATGAAAAAATTTCAAACTGGAAAATGAACATTTTATTTACATGCCCATCAAGTAATAACATATTTCATCATACAAACAGTTTTCATCATGAAATCACAAATGATACACAACTGTACATTATTGGCTCTCCACTGTGTTGCTTTTTACATGCATTCCTTGATAGAGTTGGTACAATGGCTAACGCAAGGTGGAGAACATAGTTTAACAAGGTGACATGATTGTTCTCAAGGGAAGACATCATTTATTTCTGTAGGCTTTGTTTGGGAGAAAACACAAAATGGAGGAACCCAGAGGAAAAGTCAGGATCATGACAAACTCGTCTCTTTATTGGTAAACTTTCAATGAATGCCCTCCCAAAAACATAAACTTCACAGTCCATATCAGAATGGTACCTCTGACGTAAATGCTCCCATATCCCCAAATACAGTAATGTACACTGTACAGACATTACAGGTTTAGGAAGGATCACAGTCAGTGAAAGTAATAGAGTAAGGTCAAATAAGCCATCACATCCAGTGGCAACAATATGGCGCACTAATCCTATCCTGAACTCAACAAGAACCAGAGCTCCTACAAAAGGAGAGGAAATAAAAACAAAGAAAATGGGTGAGTCATTATATCTTCATTTTTATACCTCAGACAACAAGGTCCTTGCTAAAGGACCAACGAACAACCCTATAGAAAAAAAGGTAAAACTGCAAAATAAGAGAATTAAAATGTTACTCCCTCTATTCGGCGACCTAGAGAAATCAATTAAGAGCAGAAACCTGTCAAAGCAATTAAGTTTAGATGAAAACACTTAAATACTGCACGTCAAAATTAAAAGCATAATTTTTGTTCAAATAAAGGGTGGACTACGTGGGTAGTGGGGGGAAATTATTTGTAACTAAAAAGAAGCAAGAATGTAGGGTGAATGTGAAGCAGGCACATGAGGCAGATAGATACAGGGTGAGGAGGAAGACAGAAAGGGGGGGCAAGGAGAATGAAAAGTCAAAGTCAAAAACAGATTTTCAGAATGGAAAGACGGACTAGCAGAGTGAAATGGCTGGCTAGTTTCAGCAAAAAAAAGTGGGAAGATGGCAGGTAGGAAAAGGAGAAGCATGAGGAGGAAGGCACCTTACCAAACTAACCCAATGAATGTTAGTGATGGAGCAAGAATGATTACAGAAAAGCCCAGAATGGAAAAAGTAAAAACAAGCGGGAATAAGTCAGAATCCTTGCCTTTTCTTTGTTGTACCTGCAAATAAAGTAGGGGAGTTACAACTCTAGAAGTAAAAATCCTCAGAGGGGGAAAAAATTAAAAATTCTGCATCCCCACCTGTGAAAAGCAAAGCTGAATTATTAATACAAGTTGCTATTTTATTTCATCTAAAAAGACAAAACAAAATCCCTAACCACCAATTATTCCTATCCCCAAGTGAATTACATACATATATATATAAATATATATATATATATACACACATATATATTCTTAAGAAATTATTAGAGTAAACTATTTGCCTAAACAAATTATGTAAAGAAAGTGAAATCCGATCACAGGAATATATCTTAATTTTTTAAAATTAAAAATAATTTTTTTAAAAAGTCATATTAAATGACTACAAAACAGGTCTGCTTATAGAACATATTCAATGTGAAGTCTACATGATGAAAACATCATCCCTCTATGGGGTGTTGAGCTTAAGTGGGCCCATCACATTTTCCAAATGTTATTTTACTCTTACACAACTTGGTAAAAATAAATATCATCAAACCAAACCAAAATACTCAATGACCCCTTTCCATTTCATTTGGTGAGATGTGAAAGGAAAATTTAAGCCCTCGACAGAAAGCTCTGGAAGGCAACCAGGTGTCCCTCCTCCTATGCTCAAGAACATAAAATACTTCCCCACCCCAAGCAAGAGCATAGAAATGGAGAGTGGATACCATAACGCATCCTCTATAAAAAGCAGAGTGAAACAAATGATCCTTCCCAACCATATTATACCCTAAGAAGGTGGTATACATGAGGATCCAATATGAATCAGTGTTTTTGTTTTGTTTTTACACAATACATGGGCTTAAGTGGCTAATGTGTGTATTTTTAAGATTAAAAATTAAATAGGTCACAAAATACCTTACAGAAAATCCTTAGGATTTAATACTGACTTAAGGTTAGATACCTTTGGCGAATTCTTTAATATGTTAAAGAACGTTCAAGGTAACATTTCATTCACATTAAAAAAGGGGGGGGGGGGGGAGTTGAGAGATCACATCAGACAGTCTTCCTCTAAAATCAACCTGTACTAGTTGCAGTTTGGTTACTGTCTTGCCCCTATATAGTATCTCTGATCCTATTTCCCCTTCCTTTTCCCATCCCCAGAAGTTCTTTTGAACTATCGAACTCAGAGGGTCCTTTTTTGTTGTTGTTGTTTTAAAGTACCAAAAACACCCTCAAGTATTCTACTGCAAGAATTTTTTTTTTTAATTGTGCTTTGATGAATAAAAGCAAGAGTTTAATCTAAAAGTATCTGAAGCTAGAACTGAAACCTCTAAGAATAAAGGAAACGCTAGGCTGCTGGAGAAGATAATACAAAAACTACTGTGGAGGAGATATCAAGGATCAAAAATTAAGCCACTTACTTTTCACTTTTAATACACAGAACTCTCTTGGACTTATTTCTTATTAACATGTAGTGGAACAGCATGGAGTGGAGGATGGGGATGGGGATGGGGGTGGGTGAGGGTGAAGTACGGGGTCAGAAAACTAGCCATAAATAAAGCTAATGAGGTTTCTAATATACTCAAAAGCATAAAAAAAAGTGCTTCAGACAGAAAAAAAATGCAATCGTTTTCCCCAGTGCTAGAAAGATAACAAATGCCCCATCTATGCCAAAGCATTCGTGAACATGGTGAGCTTACCTTCCAATTCAACAAAACAAACAAACAAACAAACAAACAAACAACAACAACAACAAAAAAAAACTAAACCAAAGTGATATGGGAAACAAACTCTGAAACCCAATCTTTGTAAGACAAGCCTTCTGGGAAACAGAACAGCCCCAAGGTTGAAACCTCATTGATAATCCAAGCTGGGCCCCAAGTATAAGCACATTATTAAAGGCTGCAGTTAGAAACACTGTAGTGGTCAGTCAGCTGGAGCCCTTTGGCACAGGCTACATAGTAAAGTTCTAATTGGGACAGAATTGAGGACACTCATTCCATTTCTGTCTGTTACTTTAAAATACCAGTCTATATAGATTTCTCAATTTCCTTGGGTGTTCTTAGTAACCTGTTTTCTAGAGGTGTGACTTTTAAAAGACCTTTTATTCTGAATGCCTAAGATTTCACAGTTTTGTAAAATTTCTTTCTCCTGATCCCTATCCCCTCTCTATGAACCTTACCCGATGCCTTAAAATACTAACACTGTTCTCATGATCAAATTTGAATGTCTAAAAAAAAAAACACACCACAATTCAGCACCATGACCAGTAGAATGACAACCTACTGTCTCAACTCAGAATTGTGGGGGGGAAATAAATAAATAAAAGCAGAACAAGATGACATTCCATCTGAGCGTCACAAAAAAAAAATGAAAACCAACATAACGAGAACAACCTTCCCCATTCTTGTGCCCATAACTGGTTGAACCCAATAAAAACCAGTTACCTATAAATTTCATAAATGGTTTGTGCCCCAAGGGGAACACTCTTGCAAGTTTCTTTCAGAAAAAAGAGTGCCCCCTTCCCTCCCCTCCCCAACAGAAGACTAACCTAAGAATTTCCCAAGGCACATGGTCAAACCAATGCTATTGAACAGGTTTGCTTATTAGAGGTAAAGAACAGCACAGGACCAAAAACCACGGCAATGCCAAAAGAAAAGGAGGAAGAGGGGAATGGTTCCACATAATCACCTAGTGTATTGACTGAATGAGATCGACTGGTCTTAAATTCCTAGTTAGTTTTAAGCTTCTGGATTTTGTGAACAAATAATACACAGGTCAGGATAAAAGTATTGACTTACTACAGTCTTTATAAAAATCGAAGATACACACAAAAACACATCCACATTTATGGAACGGTATCCATTCAACTTTGATATGACAACACAAAAAACTAACAAATAGCTAAGAGGTTGCTGAGTAATATCCATCTTGAATAACATTTTAATTTTAAAAGGTCCATATTTACAGAGTACAGTTGGATGCAGCGGCTTGCATTCTGCATCTCCCTTTAAATGCATGATAAAGAAAGAACAAAGATAATGGTTGCCACAGATCTTCCAAGAGGGTTAAGCTTAGGGGAGCTGATTTAAACGGCAAGAATGGAAACTGACATCCCTTGCTGCTAATTTGGCTTCCCTTCTCCTCTTCCTTTGTGGGAGAAACCACAACCAGGAATTAAACCTCAATTCTGTTGCTCAAGTTACTTTATATCAGGAGAACTCATGTGCACTGGTTAGGTAGTGATCCTAACAAGTATCTCAATAAAAACCCAGATTTATCCTATCAGTTATCTCGTTTTGGGGGACCTCATCCTTAAGGAATAGCTCATTTATGGCTATGTGCATAATCACCTGTACATACAAGATAGCCCCCACCTAAAATACCCAGATAATGCAAAAAGTGGACTTGAAAAAAGTACAAAATATGTCAGTGCATTTCCTATTAAGTTTTATTTTCAATGGTGACTAGAAAGAAGCCTGCTTCTACACTACTTACTAACTCGGAGAGATAGCATCCAGATTTTTTTATTTCGAAGTCAAGTTGGAAAGAAAAAAACATTTTTTTCGACTTTCAGGAAACATTAAAACTGATCAAACTGTCCCCAGGGGAATCTCACCAAGTTCCCCAAAGTTCAGTCTCTAGTTCCCATCAAAATCAAGCTCGCTAAGATATAAGCCGACCCACTAAGGTGAGTGGACCGAAAGCTTTCAAGTTGCTCCTAGCTGACGTGCGCCTGCAATTAACACAGCTCTCGGGCAGGACTGAAGGGACAGGGCTTTCTTGAGTGTGAGCATCCATTGGAAAAAGGGTGTGCCTGAGATAGGAGTTGACAGCCTGTCTCAGGCCAGTAAAGCCATGCCTATGTATGGCCTTTCATATGGAAAATTATGGTGAAAGCAGCAATGACCCCTGCCAAGGCTAGGTTTGGGGAGTGGAGGCGGCCATTCGAATCAAATGAAACCCACATTAGCTAGGGAGGCAGAGAGTTCTATCCTAAATTCCCTTTCTTTGGAGAAATCCTAATTGGATCCCATTTGGGCTAGTGAGTCCCTATGCTTAGATGCAAATTTTTAGACAGTCATTAAAAAAAGAAAACAGACTACTTTCCAGTCTCAAACGTAACATGATGTTCTTTCAGAATCAACTTTATCGAAAGATTCATCAAGGTCTGAAATACCATAATCCCAGGTTTTAGCCTTAAAAAAATTTTTTTTGGTAACTTAATTTGAAAAGTAATACAAAATCTATGCTACGAGAAAATACATGACAAAGGCTAGGTGAACTTTGTCTCCTATAAGAAAGGATACAAGGTATAAAGGACCACTCATGTGGTTGACTCATGTTTAGGGGACTCTACAGTTTGACCCTTTTGCCAGATATCTAGTGAATGCATCAAAGTACACTAAGTTTCTTTCTGAATCTCTCATGTGATAAGGCCTATCAACATGCTCAGGGAGCTTTCAGTACAAAAGCTAATTTGAAAGTCCACAAATGCCCTAGGACTCTCTGCTCCAATAGTTTAGGTACCCACTGAAATATCTATCCCAAATGATAAATATCTTTCACAAAATATGGGAGCAAAGATGGAACTAAGGCACTTTCTTATTAACCTTAACAGACTGTGCTCCTTTGGAAAGAGTAAGTTTCTCATCAAAAGGAAACAGGCCAAATTTACTTAGTAAAAGCAATCTGAGCAGGGAACCCACAGTTTGGGTTGTATTGGTTACGCCTACACAACAATCACTGACTTGCTATCTCTTTATGTGGAATTACAAAGATACGATGATAATTAGAACAGTGATCACCAGTGTTATTCCCACATAGTGTTCAACCTTGGAAAAGAAGTGGCTCATATTAGTAGCAAACCAGTTTATGAGCCTGTGAGAGAAATTTTTAAATGATTCTTTTTAAGCCAACGGGAAAATTGGAGTTACACCTATTTAACTCTGGGGGAGAGAACTGGGAGAAAGTGGACATGAAGAAAGACAGGGAAGAAAGGTTTCCATTAGGAACTGAGAGAATGTGAGGCTGGGCTTGGACTTATTTACAAGAATGAGAACCTGTCTGTTTCATTGGTACAACTCTCAACCCAATAATACCTCTTATCTCCAAGCCATTTAGGCTACACAAATACCAGATTGATCCCCCGAATTTGATCTATGTTTGTCATACACCTTCTGAGGTCTTTCTAAGAAGATACATATGTGTGTTAAAGAAAATTATTTTCTGGCCTACAATGAAGATAAGAGCAACCATTATCAAATATTCTTTGCTAGTAAAAAAAAGTCTTTAGGATGGGGAAACGTGTTAATGTTCTTTCCTCAATCCAAGTCACTGTGATCACACAGTCAGATTTTGAAGAACAAAGTCTACATGCATTGTAAGCACTTGAAAAAAAAAAAACAAAACAAAAACAAAACAAAAAACCAAAACTATAGTTCCTTGTGGCTACAACAGGACAGGGAGCAAGTGGACACCAAACTCCTAATTGCTTCTGGGTCCTCTAAGTTCCGCTTTTCTTGGCATCCAGCGTACTTTTGGCAGCTCCAGATCACACAGTTAAGCAAGATTGTAGACTGCCAAGTTCTTGGCTCCTGATGTGACTGCTCCCATCGCCTCTCCTTGGGAAAATTCCACAGTAGTTTCTATAGCATAAGGGTCGGTTACTCTTAGTGGAAATCATTCAACAATCAGTGCCACATTTATGTGGGACAAATCTATCATATGCCTGTGGAAGGTTAAAGAAATGGTCAATTGTCAGTCAACTCTGAGTATCACCAGTAAAGTCACGGAGGCCAAAGAAAGCAATATTTTAATGGTGGGCCCTGTGTTAAGAAAACTTGAGAGATACAAAAACAAAACAAAACAAAAATCCAAATGTACAAAAAGAAAAAAACAGATCCAAGAAGTGCATTTCCATATTACAAAAACAGATTTCGTACATTCATACAAAAGGTTTCACTGACTGGTTTTGGTTTTTGTTTGTTTTTGTTTTAAAACAATGGGTGCCCTGTTCCCCTCATCCCACCTTGTGCATTTAAGAAATGATGATTCAATGAACAACTCACTGTCCCTTGCCCCTCCAAAATAAATGAAAAAACAAAAACTCAAATTGATACACAGCTTTACAAGAACACATCTATTGTGCAAAGCAAGGCAATGGATACAGAGCAGATCACATAAGGGTACGAGGTCTTCCCTCCCACCCTTAAACCACGGTAACTTCAGAGGCTCCACTTAAGAATACGATGGCTACCTGTGGAACTTCTGTTGAAATGCTAAAGCATGTGCTGGCTCCTTAAACTTCGCGATGGCTTTCCGTTGCTGGGGAAGCATCTGTAAACTCTACAAGAGAAAAAGAAAGAGGGAGGGAGGGAGAGGGAGAGAGAGTCATGACATCACCATTCTCACTGACAACAATGTGATGCTCTTAAGAAAAATATCTGATGGTTTAATTTTTAAGGCTAGCAAAACACTTCAAATGCACTGTCATGCATGATCTGAACCTTGCAACAAGCCTATGGGGCAGGTGCTATTTATTATTTTCACTTTACAATTGAGGAAACCAAGAAGTTAAGTGATTTACTCAGAATCACACACACACACACACACACATACATATACATATATACATACATATATGTGTGTATGTGTGTATGTCTAGGGCAGGATCTGATCCCAGCTCTTACCAAGTTCCAAGTGTAGCTTTCTCTCCACTGTGACATGGCTGTCTCTCATCACTGCACTGTTAACATCCAATTCAGGGAAGGCATAGGTATGTATGTGTGGGTACAGAAGGAACACTCCACAACTTGTTTTGAGATAACACAGTCTACCTTTATAGGCTCACTATGCATTTTTTTTTCATGCCTCGGTGTGTGTGTGTGTGTGAGGGTGGAGAAATCTGTGAATTCATTGGTCTAGGGAACTCCCAGATAAAGGAAACTCCTTCTACTAAGTCAATATCTGTACTTTTCCCACAACTTGTACTTTGAGAGAGCTGCTTGCCTACCTACTGCATGGGGAGGGCAAAGCCCCTGCTCTGGGTCACACAGCCAGCATATGTATATTTAAGGCAGAATATGAACCCAGATCTTCTTGAATACAAGTTCAGCATTCTATTGACCATGCCACGTTGCCTTTATTGGCAGCATCTAACTCAGGATACCTATGTGTGCATAGAGGAAAAACTGTAATGCCAGTTTCGAGTCAACACAGCTGACTTTAGAGGTTCACTGTTTTTTGAATTTTGTACATGGTTAGTTCTTTTGATGAAAGGGAATGATCAACGTCTGTTTTCATTTTGTTTAATTAATAAACCAAAATATGCTGTACTAAGTAGAGCAATTCCCCCTGGTTCTCTCTCTTGCTTCCCAGGATCTGACTGTTCATTCTATGCAGAAGATTCTCCATCTAGACATCTACCTCCACTCTCTCCTGAGAACTAAATCTGGGATCAGAGAATTGAGAGCTGAAAGATAGCATAGTTCAACCCCTTCAGACAAGGAAACTATAGCCCAGAGAAATGAAATGACTTAGATTCACAAAGGCATTAAGTATTTGTTAAACGTTTCCCAATTACATGGGGGGGAGAGGGGGAGGTGCAATTGGAGTTAAGTGACTTGCCCAAGGTCACACAGCTATTGTCTGCGACCAGATTTGATCTTGGGTCCTCCTGACTCCAGGATCATGCTCTAGCCACTGTGCCACTGAGCTACCCCACTCAGTTACATTTTAATTCAGTTGGGCCTCACTTGGAATCTTGCCTTTGAATGTGGTTGGCCCCCATTTGACACCTCTGAGCTAGGCAATTCTAAGACTATAAATTGTAGAAAAGGTGCTAACCTGCATTGTTAAAAGAGGCGTTTCCTTATCTGGGGATTCATTATTGTAATGAAATCACAGGTCCAGTCTCTATCCTCTCTTTTAAGGTTTGCACAGGTGCTATTATTACCTCCATTTTGTTTTTTTTTTCCCCTGATAGAATTATTTTATTTTTTTCCAGTTAACATGCAAAACCAGTTCTCAACATTTGCTTATACAAGCTTTCCAATTTCAGATTTTTCTCCTTCCCTCCCCTCCCTCCCCCTCCCCCAGACAGCAGGTAATCTGACATAGGTTATATATATCTATATATACACACAAATAACAACATTAAACCTATTTCTGCATCAGTCATGTTACAAGAGAAGACAGAGCAATGAGGAAAAACCTCAAAATAGAAAAACAACAGCACCAAAACCAAAAGAAATAGCATGGTTCAATCAGCACCTCTACTCCACAGTTCTTTTTTTTTTTCCTGGATTTGGAGATCCACTTCTATCATGGGTCCCCTGGAACTTTTCTGTACCATTGCACTGGTGAGAAGAATATAGTCCATCACAGTAGATCAACACACAATGTTGATGATACTGTGCACAATGTTCTTCTGTATTACCTCCATTTTACAGATGGAGAAATTGGGGCTGAGAGGGTGACCTGCCCAAGGTCACAGTTAGGAAGGGTCAGAGGTAGGAACTGAATTCAGGTCTTCCTGATTCCAAGTCCAACACTCTACATACTCTGCTTTTTTTTTTTTTGCGGGGCAATGGGGGTTAAGTGACTTGCCCAGGGTCACACAGCTAGTAAGTGTCAAGTGTCTGAGGCTGGATTTGAACTCAGGTACTCCTGAATCCAGGGCCGCCCTCCCTCACTGTCACCTCCCATAACCTACTGGTGGACCATCTTGTCAATCTACTTCTTCTTTTTTTTTTTAGTGAGGCAATTGGGGTTAAGTGACTTGCCCAGGGTCACACAGCTAGTAAGTGTTGAGTGTCTGAGGCCGGATTTGAACTCAGGTACTCCTGAATCCAGGGCCGGTGCTCTATCCACTGTACCACCTAGCTGCCCCTTGTCAATCTACTTCTACACCAACCTTCCTATTAATCATTCCACTCCAAAGGACATATCTTCATTCAGGCCCTCATCATCTCTTGCATTATTATGAAAGCTTACTAAATGGTGTCCTTGCCTCAGTCTCTTACTATTCCCTGTATCTCTTCTCCCCTTGCCACCCACACCCAGTGCCTCCAACTGCCCTCCTCTCATTCTCTTCTAAACCTCATCCTTCAACCTACACTATTCTCTCCAGGCATCACTGATCTCTTGCCAAGTCTTCGTCTTTTCTCTTGACTTTCTGCAGCCTTGGACTCCAAAGCCCTCCTCTTCCTGGATTACTCTCTCTGCTCAAGGTTTTCCCATTCCTCCTCAGTCTCCTTTGCTAGTCCACCACTGCCACACCTCCTAACCATAGAAGTCTCCCTGGCTCTGCCCTGGGCTCTTTTCTCTTTATACACTCACTAGGTGATCTCTTTAACTCCCAATTATTTCTTCTTTGCAGATGAATCACCAAGCTAGATCCTCAGCCTCTCCAGTTAGTCAGGAGCCACAGATTTTTGGCCCATATGCATCTAAAATTTACTTTGTCCAAAATAGATCTCATCACATCCCCCACCTTCCCCTCTTCCAGAATTCTCTATTACTCTTGAGGGCACTACCATCTTCTCAGGTTCCCAACCTCAGTATCATCCTCAACTCCCCCCCCCCCCAACAGATCCAATCCACTGCCACATCTTGTTCTTTCTACCTTCACTACATCTTTCATACTCTCTCCCTCTCCCTTTCCCTTCTCCTCAGTCACACCACCAGTTCAGACCCTCGGAGGGATATGCTGGAGCCAGCTTGTAGTGGCTTTTGAGAGCCAATTGCTAAATTTTGGGAATAAGATGTAAATCAGCAAATGCTACAAATTTTTTGATTGTCTAGACTTAAGACAATGATAGAGAAAAGGCTAATGATGTAGACTAAACTTAGGCATGTGTCATATGTATGTTTTTTTGGGGGTGGGGGGAGAAAAAGTTGCCAGCACACCTCTGGGCCTTTATTACCTCTTGTCTGAACTACTGCAATAGCCTCCCCCCCCCCCACTACACAAATGCTAACTATTATTAGCTTTTATTATTTCATTCATAGTTCCACTGATTCAATCAATTCAATAAAGAATAATTGTTGAAAATTACTGCAAGGGGCAGCTGGTGGCACAGTGGATAAAGCACTGACCTTGGATTCAGGAGGATCTGAGTTCAAATACATCTCAGACATTTGACACTTACTAGCTGTGTGACCTTGGGCAAGTCACTTAACCCCAATTGCCTCACCAAAAAACCAACCAAACAAAAAAAACACCCCACAAACAAAAAAACCCTGCAAAATCTGAAGATTTGTAAACATCAATTTTCATGATACTTCAAAAAAATAATGAAAGTGAAAAATAGCATGTTTCAGTCTGTGTTCAATCATTATCAGTTCTTTGGAGGTGGATAGTATGCTTCCTCTTTAGTGCTTTGGGACTGTCTTGGATCATGCAATAGCCTTTTAACTGGTTTCACTGTTTCAAGTCTCTCCCTACTCCAACCCATCCTCATTCAGTTAACAAAGTGATTCAAGAAGGAAAAAAAAAAAGTTTAGGTTTAACTGTGTCATTCCCCAGCTCCCCTGGATGAGTTCCCTAATGCCTCCAAGATCAAATATCAAATCTTCTATTTTGTATTTAATGCTGGTCACCTGACCCTCCTACCTTTTCAGTCTTCTGAAACTTCATGCTCCTCCATTCCTGGAATAGCTACAATCCAGGCACACTGGCCTCTTTCGGAGTTATTCCTCCCATGTGATGCTCCATCTCCTGTCTCCTTGCTTTTGCAATAGCTTTTCTCCATGCCTGGAATGATTTCTCTCTTCACCTCTGCTTCAAGACTCAACTCAAATGTTCCCTTCTGGAGGAAGCCTTTCCTAAGTCCCTCCAGCTGCTAGGCTTTCTCCTCTGAGATTACCTTCATTTACTCTGTGCAGATATTATATGATCGCGGTTGTTTATATGTTGTCTCCTCCTATTAGAATATAAGCTCTTTGAGGGGAGGGGATGTTTTTACCTTTCTTTGCATAACCGGGCACAGAGATACTTCCTACTAAATGCTCATTCACGGCCTCTTCTCTTTCACGTCTGTGTTTCATGCAGCTGCCAAAATCAGCTTCCCAAGGCACAGGTCTAATCACTTTATTCTGCCGCTTCAAAGACACTACCTATGCCCACAGAATAAGAGGCAAACTGCCCAGGCCTCCATGGAAGATCCTCCCCAAATCAGGCTCCCACTCCCCTTGGAGTGAACAGCCAGCTTCACTGTATATCCACGTCCCCATGGCACCCTACTCTACAAGTAAACTAGAACATTAATATTTGCCGGGGTGGATGTTGATCTCATCCTATCATTTCCTACTTCTGTCCCCTTCCCCAAAACTGGAATTCAGACCCTGCTCACCTCAGCTTGTCCAATTAAATGCTCCCTCGTGCATGAAGTCTTCTCTCATCCTGGCTGAAAATGTTCTCTCCTTCCTCAAGTTTCCTTAGACTGTCCAACCTCTGCTTTTGCCTCACCTATCGTACTCTACCTTCTACTCCACTTATCTCTCCTTAGCTTCCCCCATTCCTCAAGGCTGTTTTACTTTCCCATGGTTGTATTCTCAGTGCCCAACACACTTTGGCAACTAGATACATTTATGTTGAAGGTCAAGGAGGCAGCTAGGTGGTGTCATTGAACAGAGTGCTGGGCCTGGAGCTAGCTGAAGACCTAAAATTAAATCTGGTGTCAGGCACTTACTAGCCGTGTGACTCTGGACAAGTCACTTAATCAATCACTGCCTCAGTTTCTCCATCAGTAAAATAGCATAGTATCACTTACCTCACAAGGTTGTTGTGAGGATTAAATGAGATACCTGCAAAATGCCTGACATAACAGGTGCTTAACAAGTGTTTGTTCCCATCTTCCCCCTCAACTTCCCTTCAAGTTGTTTTTTTTTTCCTTTTCTTTTTTTTTTCCCCCTTCAAGTTTTCAAGGAGATTCTGTTACATAGGGATCCTGGAATACTTGTGTTATCATCAAATAAAAATGAAGCTCAATTAAGACAGACAGAATTCAGACATAATCAGTTTTTATTCTTGCATTCTCCACTACTGAAATCACAAATATATTTTAAGGATGCAGTAGCTCGAAAGCTGCCAAAAGTATAATATTTAAAATGAAAATGATGGGCTAGAAAGTGTTTTGTGTTGTGGTGTAGGAGAAAGAGCCTTGATGAGATCAAGAAAGAGCTTGATGGGGAGTCAAGAGGTCCTGGGTTCAAGTCCTAGCCCTGACATATTTGATTATCTCAGTAAAAGAAGGAACACAGACTTCATGACTTCTGAGGACCCTTCCATTTCCATCATCACATGCTTTCTATCTAATTTCAATCTCTAGCAAATTACAGAATGCCAGGAAAAGAACACCTGCCACAACTAAGAATTCTACTGTGTTTCAGCAATGGACGGGCAGCTTCACAGAACTTGAGGAACCGTGGCCAGGAGCGAGGGGAGCTGGTCTCCAGTCCGGGTTCCGAGCCCTGACCGAATCCTTTAGCCTCACCCATCAGCCACAAAAAGGAAGGGAAAGCACCACCCAGATGACACTGATGTGGTTCTTTCGGGGTTTACAGAACACTGCACAAAAGCAAATTGTTTTGGACAGAGCCGTCCCAATCCTCCAAGGAGGAGCAGATCGTTCTTGTACCATGAGCAGCCTCTAATTGTGTGCAATGCTTTCACAATCCTTTTTTACACGACAGACTTCTGAGTTTCCCTTTCTGCTTACAGTGTCAAGATCAGAGGTTCAGCCCTAAGAGGTCTAAGTCTCCTTGTTTTAGGGATAAGGAAACTAGAGCCTGGAGAGGAGGGGTCATGGAGTCCCTTTCCACAGACTCCATGCTTTCTGACCCCGGAGGAATGACATGGAATCTGATGAATGGTCTGTGCAGGCTGATGAGAACACCTCACAGGGAAGGGATCTTTCAAGGGGAGTTGGGCGACAGTGGTAGGTAGATTTGAGGGAACATGAACTGATTAGGAAATCAGGCCCGTCCAATATGATCTAAAAATACAATACCCAACTCTACAGTGGAAAACTCACAGTATCTCTAATACCCAATACAGGATATCTATCAAAACCCCAAGCTGAGTTTTATTGTTGACCTTAATAGTCTTGTTCCTGTAGAATCAATGCAGGAAATCCATCAAGGTTCTCAGAGTAAAATGCTAATGTACTTTTGAGATTCTGCATGACCCAAAAGGAGGGCATTTGTAGTAGGCACTTAATAATGCTCACTGACAATTGGCTTCTCCATGTTCCCGCTCTCAATGAACTTTTAAAAAACCCGTTTGGGGTCCCAATGGCTCACCCATCTTTTGTGCTAAGGCGTAGCTTTGACCTTGGGTGCTGTTTGGCATGACTGAAAGACACCTATTACCCAGAAGACTGTAAGGTCCCTTGTAGGCAGGGATGGTTTCATCTTTTTCACGGTCACCTTTGCACCCCCTTGAAGAATGTAGGTGCTTAATCAAATATCTGCTGAATTGAACAATGCAGACCTGAAACCACTGGTGGTATTCAAAATTCACTGATGGTATTCAAAAGACTGGAAATGAAGAATTTAAACCAATTCCAAAGTGCAAGTGTAAAAAAAAAATGCCTTAGTCAAGAACATCGATGAAGTTTATGGCTTCTCAATGCAGAGAACGAAAGATAATCATTTAAAGTGTAAAATGTCTAAGTTCTGGTGTGTGTTTTTAAAAAGTATTAATTTAATCACACAATAGATGCATAAATGTGTTCACCTCCATGCTCTGAATAGTCTTCCAGTTTCACATGACTTACATTTTTAATATTGCATTTCTCTGCTGTTCATAAAATGCTATTAATTCAAACTTCACTGACTGGCTTCATCAGCCCAGGAAGCTCTGCTCAGTTTCACGGACACAGATTACATCTGTATTCTCTGTCTTGTAAACAGGAGCAATTACTCAAAGGAAGCCTAAGTAAAAATGTGGATGGGTTTATACAAATCCATGCCCAATACAGGAAAAACTCAAAAGGCATGCCTGAGAGACAGAGGGCCAGTCATGTGTATGTATAAAACCTTTTCCCCACAGAGCTACTTTGGAACAAATAATTTGTGGAAAGAGAGCAGGGACTCAACTCAATAAGGTGTAGAGTCATTGGCACTTTTTTTTTCAGGTCATAAATGTCAGGGGACAAGATCTTGCTTTATGCCATAAGATGGGTTCCTGAAAAGTTGGTTCCAAAACTATTTTTTTTGTAAATAGTCTTATTTTAAACACAGGTGGACAGCCTGTTAATAAAAGCAATCCTATTGTGTATCTCCCTTTAATGCAATTAATCACTACTTATTTTGCAATTTTTGAAAATTAGGATTTTCATATATCAAGTGTGCTTAAATTGAGGCACAACTGAATTGCAAAGGAGATGAGGACGGTTAAGGTAGGTCTAAAGAATCTATCAAAACATGTATATTAAAAAAAACATAAATATTACATATATTTAATCAGAAAGCACTTGGGGGAAAAGGGAGTTTTAACACAAGTCTTCAATCTTTTTGGTGGAGCCAGGGCTGGTTTTTTTGTAAAGGCTTGAAGGGAGTTGTAATGTGTAGACAAAGGGGTGGAGGTGGGATAGTCAAATGTCTTCTGACTATACTCTCCAGGCTCATCATTGCAAGCTTCAAGGAAGGGTTGGAGGAAGGAAACAGAAACAGGGAACTGGTTAGTAGCTCTATTGTGTGTGAGGCTGACCATTTTATCCCAACCAACAGGGTGAGGAATTTCGACTATAAATAAGTTTGTATATAAGACACTGTGTTCATCTAACTGTGAAGTCAGGAGTCAGGGGAGGTACAAAACAAGATGTACTGACTTTATTTTTTAAAAAATCCACTGGATTGAAACTTTGTTTTTAAAAAAAAATCTCCCTGTATTGACACCACATTTTGTGTGTTTGTTTCTTTATTTCTTTGGGGGCAAATCATAACTTTGCTGCCCTCGAGTTTATAATGGAAGAAAAAATAACTGATAGAGATATTAACTTCATAATAAACTTTATTATCACATGCCCTTGTTTAAAATTTACTGATGTAACATTTCATTTTAAAGCCTCAGCAAATGACTTGCTGAAGAAACACAAGGCTACAAATGTTTGGTCCTTTGCAAATTATTATAAAGAAGTTCACTGTACAAAAAGAAGCACATCGGGCTTTAATAACCACAGAAATCCTATCAATAACCACGACTAGAAGGGATCTAGAAATACTAAAACATTTCCCCCAAAGAACTGATTATGTATACAATTGACTTTCTTTCTCCTCTAACAGTCATTACATAGAATAAAAGTTTTAAGGTTTCTAAATTAAATAGCACTGTTAACAATTTGCAAATTGGTCATCATCCAAAAGGTAAATGGTTTCTAATTTTTCCAGAGTATGTTACTAATTAAAAAACAAAACAAAATAATGCAAGTAAGTAATGAAGGCAGAAAAGGGAACAAAGGACATTTTTAGTTTCTTCATTCATTTACTTGAAAATCAAAGTCAATAGAACACAACCAAGCTTTCCTTTTCTTCGGAAGGAATGAAAAGTTGGAAGGAGGAGTGTGTATCAGAGATCACTAAGACTAATTTACCACTAAATTATCAGGTAAAGTAAAATCAACTGTGGTGCCTTAAATAAAACAATGTGTTCTCTCTCCCTCTTTCTCTCTCACAGAAAACCTCTGCTATGGCACTCGGAGTGCTTTATTTCCAACATTAAACAGAGACAGAAGCCATATTCTCTTCTGAGGCAACTGTCCGGTTTCCCACAAATGACCATAACTCACTTCAGCGGCATTTGGACTGCTTTAACCTGAGGATGCTATTCTTCCTGGCCACCACATGAGGGCAGTGGGGAATGTGAAATTCTGTCATTTCTCATATGGGGTTAATAAATCAAATTCAAATCAATTTTACCTAGTGGGTGGGCCTCTCATCGTTACTCTCATTTTCAAGTTTTTTCTTTCATAGTTCACCTTTCTTTTTCACTTGTGTTTTAATTTTCTCTTTTTCTTCTGGCAGGATTTTTCCAATACCTCTGTTGCTCCAGGACTTAGCAGTGGCTTAGGCACATTATTGCTGCTAATGCTTTTGGGTAAACACTGGGTTCAAATGCAGCAATGGTGTTTGTTAATTTATCTTAGGCAACAACATGCAAAATTCTCAATTAAGAGGCCAACAAGAAAAAAATCTTGTCTTGTCATCTCCCATTGAATGCTGCACAGAGCTCAAAGGGCCCTTGGAGATGCTGCCCCTTGGTTCATTCTCTAATATATTAAAGCTCTTTGATGCAGGCACTAGGTGGTGTTTCACTTTTCGTATCCCCAGTGCCTTGCAAATAATAGACACTAAAGTCACCTAATAAGTGTCTGCTAACTATATGAGGAAATGGAAGCCCAGAGAGAAGTGACTTACTCAAGGTCAAGGAGCCAAGGAGTGGCAGGCTTAGGCTCAGAAGTCAGTCTCATGCCCTTTCCAATACACATCACTTTTTGAATACACATAGTATAAATATGTAATATAAAACCTGAGTTTAAACAACTGTACTTCTCTTTCTTTCTAGCAAAAAAAAAAAAAAGCAGCAAAACATTTAAACTCCTAATCACAAATTCATTTTCACTTTCTTGGGCTGACCAAGCACATACCACAAAATGAAGGCCTGTGACATTCAATAATAATCATTAAATGAAAAGGAGATAATTTAAATTATTCATTATGTAAAAGGTAAGGCTTAGATAAGACTTAACCAATTAATTCAGGCAGGGGGAAGGAGCGGAATGAGTCAAGAGAAAAAAAAAATTACACTTCCTTAAAACAGGAGGTAGAGGAGAGAGAGATACTCAAGTTTCATTTAACCAATGAAACTAATGCCAGCAGCTTTTTTTTTTTTTCCAGACGCTTTTTAAATGTTATAGCCCAGGGAGCTCTTAACTGTTCTTGAGCTTCCCCTCCAGGTCTCTCTCTTCTCCAAGTTTTTTTTTCCCCCTTTGCCAGAAAATACTCTTGATTGTAAAGCATTAATGATTTTTGGTGGGAACATAGGCAAGTACATTTGACGAGAATGCCAATGTGAAAAGAAAAATTGATTAAAGCCATTTGCTCCTAATTAGATAGCCATGTGACACTGCATGATTTTTGAGGCAAATTTTAAAGTTTGCTTATTTTAACCATGACAAATATTTTAAATGGCCCACCTTGAATAACTGAGTGGATGTGGTCAACAATGCCTTTTAGTGAAACTGAAGTTAGGACGTAAAATACTAACAAGTTCAGTTTAAAAAAAAAAAACAAAAAACCAGCAAGGCGTGCAGGCCTGCTTATGAGTATTCCAGAAGAAAAAGGATACAAATGCCTTTGAATTCAGTCCTGATTTACATTTCATTTTCCAGAGACACCACCTCTCCAGATGATTTCTGAGAGTTTATTATACTAACATAAGCAGTAAAATGCTTAAAAGTGAATGCCACTTTAGTTAGTAGCCTTTTGAATTTATATTCAATGATCCCAATTATAATCTGCACAATCATTCACTTATATGCTAAATTTCACCACTATTAGCCATGAAAATCCTCACAATCTATAATTCTGTGTAATTTCAGGATAATTTACATGCTATTAAGAGTCTAAGCTTATTCCTATATTTAGGGCAAGTTAGCCTCCTTTGCTGTAGAAATCCAATCTGTTTTTCACTTATTGCTTTTAAACGGCCACAAGAAAATTTTTACAAAAAGACTAAAGTGATTTTGATGTCTTGAACACCATTTCTTTTGCTAACACTAACACCTCACTACCTCAAGAAAACATACCTTCTTACAGGAGCAAAACTGTCTATACAGCTTAAGATTCTGTTTTAAAACTAAGTGAGCTGTACTCTAAGGTATACTTAATTTATAGAAAACCAGAGTAAGTCGTCTTCAGAATACAGAGTCTACATGGTGTACGTTTATCAGAATCCAACAGAAGTTGCTCTGCTGGGGTTCACTGGGACCAAAGGGATAGATTTATATTGTTTTTGGCAACAATCTGAGGGTAAAGAACATCTGTCTTCCCTACCACATTTTAGTTACCTCTGGCAACATTTAAGAGTGGTATAGCCCAGAGGGAAGAAAATGAGAAGCCTTAAGGAAATAGACAAAGTTAAAACAGATTCCACTTGCTTACCCCATCACTTTGGTGTCAGTTACAAAGAAAAAGGATTTTACATACCTGGGACCAGAAACTACACTAAAAGGTTTCAACTTTTTTTTTTCAATTAATAGCAAAAATTACAATTGCGATTATATACAATAAACACCTGCTTATCTAAAATGGTTGGGAAGTAGAATATTCTGGTTATAAGAATCAGCCTTGCTACAATTGAGGGGGTTAACATTTTTTTAAATCAACATACAGTAAAAAATAAACTTTAAAACTACATGAAACATAATTCAACCTCATTTTTTTTTAAGGATCAAAGGGCACTATGGTATCTTATCATCATTATGCATATCAGTTATTACTGTACAATATTGTGAGTGTGTGTGTGCATGTGCATGTGAGAACATGGTGGGGGGTGGGAGAGGGAATGAGTCTGCTTAAATGACTCTCTGGTTAAAATTTGGATAAGTTGCAGTCTATTTTCTGACTCGTACTCTCACCTTATCCATGTATCGGCACTAATTGGAAGGTAGCACTGTGGAACACTTAAAAACATATTTTATTGTAACAGTCACTAATTTAGAGCATTTCTCAAACTTTCCCCATCTGTTTCTATTACTAAGGAAACTTTCCACACCCCACTAATCTCATCAAAATAAAACTAAATTAAAAGCCTAGGAATACCATACTCTGTGCTACTCACCACCCTGAACAGCCATAAGCAGTTGTGGTTGCCTGAGGAAGATAGGAACGTGCACCATTTTGACAGAAGGAGTTGGTACCAAGAGTAGAAGGCTCTTAGACCGGGATCAGGCACAGGAGGCTGCAAGGAGCTGGTGTTCATCACCTCCCAGCAGCAGCTCCTCTTTGAAGGGATGATCCCCATTTTGAGAGACAATGATCAAGAGGAAATAAAGGATTTCTATCATTTACATGCCATTTACCATGGCAAAATTACAAAAGTAGGCTGACTTTGCAAATTAGTCACTACTTGGCCCTCTGTGAGAAATTATTTCTACTGGGAAAAAACAAACTAAACAAAAAATGTCACTGTTAAACAGCCACAAAGCTTTTGCTTGTAATCACAGGTGCAGACTTCACAAATATTCTAAAAAGAAAATTTTAAAACCTAGAGTAAAAGGGGGAAGAAGCTAATAATTACAAACAGGTATGTAAACAAATATATATTATTTGACTAGTAGGAAAAAAAAGCCTGCCCATTTTAATAGTTTTTCTTGTTTTAAAAAAAAAAGTTTGGGGGAAAAACAGAACCCTAGAATCCACCTTTGTTTTAAAAATACTTGACATAGGACAGTTTGGAACAAGCTCATTTAACATTTGTTCAATATAGTTATAAATTCTGCTCTTAGAAACTGAACTTTTTTTGTATCTTAATATTCACAAATGAAATATCTTTACCAATGGAAACAGAGCATCCCTCACTAAAAAAAAAAGTATACATTTTTTAAAAATGCAAACAAGTAGCTTGTTTTCTTACCCTCTGTGTGCATTGTTGTAATCACGTAAGAGAAGCAGGTCATTTTATCATGTTTTTATTTGTAACAACCCTTTACAACAAAGAGTGCTACAAAAACCTTAGCCATTCAGAATTTTCCAACTGTTTTGGACAGAAAACATATTTTTAAGTCAAGGTCACAAACGAATCAAATCACTGTCCAAGCAGGATTTCTGACCTTCCAAGTTCACTCTTGGATAGACAGCACCATGTTTAGCCAATAAATTCAGAGCTTTGTTTCATTATATTTCCAAACCTTTCTTGGTACTAATAAAGAAATCCCAAAGAAAATGTTATGGTGTACTAAGAAAAACTTTGAGCGAAATAATTTAAAAATCATCCACATAGGACTTTGTAAGTAAGATAAATTACACAAAGCAAACAATCTGTCCTCATGTTACCACATTTCCTCATATTTGGCTATTTACATGAGAAGTATACGCTGGTTTAGCTCACTGAGGGGATCAAACACAAAGGTTTTTTCTTCCAGAAAAAAAAGGAAAATCTGAATTTTTGAAAGTAAATGTGGAAATTGAACAGTTATCCAATCAGCTGCACTCTGCCAGTCCTCTGCCTTTGGCTGCTCTGCTCTCCCCTTCCTGAGCCATCTTCAGCTCTTTAGCTAATAACTGATCCTCACAACAACGTTAGGGTTCTTTGTCTCAACTACTGCAGGGCATTCTCCCAATGTTTTAGGCTCCAGCCTCCTGTCACAACCAATTAGGGAAAAAAGAAGAAGAAGCTATATTTAGCCACTGAAAATCTTAACACAATGACTATGAATGTGATTACTTAGACAAATACCTCAATATTGCTTAGAGTCAATTTAACACAATGCAGTGAACTCTGAACTGGGGCTACATTCATATCCTTAACATTTGTAACTCGACCTGAATTTTTACACATAAATGCCTTGTGTCTTTATTAACTATAATAGATCATTTCAAACAGTGGATAATATACTGCTGTCTTTCCTCCTGAAACTCAATTGGAAAGGGAAAGTAGGTCAGAATGACACTGGATTTGGGGGTAGCTAGAGGACAAATTTCAAAGAATAGGTGGAGAGTGAAAGGACTTCACAAGGCAGAGACAGGGAGAAGGTAAAACAATCACATCTCCACTTTGAGGGAAAGTAGTAATCTATTTGCCACTGGCGATCCTTAAAGTGGCCAAACCAAGAAGGACAGGATCTGATCAGTAGAACTTAAGGGGAAATCTGAACATAACTAATTGGGGTAGTAGTGGCTGTGAGTTAAAAAGCAACCACGGAAAACATGAATAAGCACTTAAACTTGGCTACACTTATTTTATTAAAAATTACAAACTGTGATGGAAATCCATTAGAAAACTTTTAGCTATTTTAAGATTAACAGTATTTTATTACTAAATGGTTTTAATATAGAACAATTCTACTCCAATATAATTTCAGCAAGCCTATCACCAAAAATATTTTCTACCATAATGTGAGGAAATGCAAATATTGTAAAAAAGGCATGAAAGAATGATAAGCCCTTTTTGTTTACAAGGTTGACTATAGAGAAGCAGTAATAAAATGCTAAATGTATTCAAAGTTCTCTAAGCAAAAACATTTAATACATCAACACTTGGCCTAAGGAAAGCCACTTGTTTTTGCTAGTAAATATTTTTTAAAACCCAAATAATAAATGTAAATCTAACAGCACAGAAACTGTACTTAATGAAGAAGAAAAATAATCTGAGCACAAAAGCTGAGAGAGAGAGAGAGAGAGAGAAACTGAAAGTAGAATGAACTGGGGTATATAAGGGCCTAAAAAGCCAGGCTAAGTTATGTTATTTTGTTTTTCTTCAAACTTGGACCAACTTATGTAGGCTTTCAAGTAATGAAAAATTTCCCAGTAAAGAAAAAAAAGGGGGAAGAGGGAGGAATTAAACTACACAATGTCTTTTTAAAAACTAGATATCCAAGAACATATATATATATATTTATAAATTTATATTTTTTATGTATAAACCTTTTCAACTTTTGGAAATATTTCTGAATTAGGAATTATCTTAATAGCCTGTTGCACAGTCAACTTTTGATTATATAAGAATAATCCAGTTACAGATTATTCAGGACCTTCTTTACCCCTTTGGATGCTTGCTTTCAGATGGCTTCACTGCTTATCAGCACATGGGAAGAGGAAATACAAAGTGCTGAAATTTAAGTCAGAAATTATTATTACTTGTTTGAAGTTTTGATAAAAGCTTTTTTTTTGGGGGGTGGGAGAGGAGACTAAAGATATTGGTCAAAGCTGAGGTTTGGGGATTATTGTCAATTTCAATTATTTATGCTCTCACCTATTCACCATTAGCTCAGATAATCAAGAGTTGGCTGTACTTTCCCACAGCAGTAAAAATAGCCTAGAAACTTACTTCACTAGGTTCTGTCTTTTGGATTCCAAATACAGGTGCTAGGAAAATACACACAAAATTGATTAATTCCAAGTTACTTACTTTGGAATTTAGAGTTTAACTTCCTATTTTCTTTCAGAAGATTTTTTTCTATAATAATCCCATAGTAGTTATTCATTATTAGAACACATATTGAGTTTCAACATTATTAATCTTATGTTTATAGTAAAGCACATAGTCACAAAATTTTTACTATAGTTATATTTTTTCTCCAAATAATCTCAAGAACCTCATATAAAAATTGGGTAAAAGTTGGAAGATTACTAGAACCAATTTTACCAGCCACATGAAACTTATCTATTTTTGAACATCAGTTTTCATAAAATGCACATTTCTCATTAAAACAATCCTATTTCTAAAGTTTGCCCAACATTTCGATTTTCTAATTAAACTTTTTAAAAGTAGTGTTTCATTTAATTCAGTTTCTTTCAAAGTACTCAAATGATATGTGTTCAAGCTGTAACTGGCACAGATTAGAAGGTAGCAATCCATGCTAGACTTCCAAAAGTCCTTGGAGAGTATTGCTCTGACCTGCTAGACTAGTTCTGGTTTGTTTTTGTTTTTGTTTTTTTTAAGTGAGGCAATTGGGGTTAAGTGACTTGCCCAGGGTCACACAGCTAGTTAAGTATTAAATGTCTAAGACCGGATTTGAACTCAGGTACTCCTGACTCCAGGGCCGGTGCTCTATCCACTTCGCCATCTAGCTGCCCCTCTGGTTTGGTTTGAAAGATCATTTGACACTGTGGTTTTGTTTCAATTTAACTGGGGGGGGGGGTGAGATATCACAGCATTGTTAACTGTTTTGATGGGGTTCTCATGAGAGGATAAGAGAAACAACTCTTTGGTCTGGATAGTGGCTCCATTAAGATCAAAGAGAGGTCAGTTCACAGTACCACAAGTTGGAGTAGCTCTTTCTGGGTTTGGTTTCAGTGCCATTCTCTGATTCTCTAGGAGAAGGGTAAACAGAAAAAGAGGCAGAATGAAATGTCTGCTAACCAGGCTCTGTTTGTCCCCACTTTCTCCAATACTGACTCATTTTTCTCTTACTAGGCTGAAAAAAGCTGTGCATCATTAAAATAAAATTCTGGCTTTTTTTTGGTCACGTAATTATGGAATTAAAACAAGATGTCAAAAAGAATCTTTAGCTGTCAAAGAATAAGAGTGAATGGTCATCTGATGAGTGATTTAGTGAACCTTAAACTGTCATTCTTTTTCATATAGTCTTCAAACCAGACTCCCCCCTCCCCACTCCAAGGAAGAAAGAAAACTATGATGGCAGCAACTGTTCAAATTTACTTTAATGCTTTAGAATTAAAAAGGTATAAATACATTATTTCATTTGATCAATAACTGTAAAATTGTTTTATTAACCAGCCTGTAGTCTTGAAAAAAATTCAAAGTACACTTGCCTCTCAATTTCCTATTGTTTTGAGTCAGTAAAACCCTTTCCCTCTTTTGGGGGCATTAAAAAAATATAAAGCCCTCAAATTGTCTAATTCATGACCTATCTTGGGCATCCTTAAAGAGAATTTTTTTGTTTTATATTATCTTTGAAAAATAGCCCATAAGCTGTCCAAAAATACTTGGGGACAAAGAATCCAAGAAAAGTATAGACATAGAAAGTTCCTAGTTCTTTTAACACTTCTCCTGGACTATTATAAAATAAGACTGGAAAATATTATTTATATAATTTAAATTTCTGGTTGGTTTATGAGAGATTGGTAGAACAAATTAAATATTTATTTTGAAAAGGAGAGATACTAAGACTTAAATGATTAATATAACAAAAAAAGTCAATGTGGAGTGATGAATTAATTTCAATTATATGGAAGTTAGTGTCTATTTTTATAAAATTAAGGTTAGACTTTTATATTATTCAGTTATTATTTTATTAGTCATATTCATTGTGAGAAAGTCTTTAAATACTTATCTAGTACATGATATTAATTTTTGTACCTATCTAAAATACAATGGAATGGAATTTCAATTACATGTTCATCAATAAGAGACAATGTGCTAAGACTGAACACAGTGATAGATCTTGGGATCAGAAGACTGTGGGATCTTATTCTGTCTTTTCACTTCCTTGTCTGTCCAGTGATATTATAGAAATATCTCTAAAATTTTATTATTTGTAAAAGTAGACCAAGAAAACAAAGAAGTTAGATAAAAAAATCTCAGATTCAGTGGAACTTGAAGCAGAATCAGAGTCAATAAAAACTCACCATTCTAGAATCTCCATGAATCATATCATTCAAAGCACCCTTCTGAATACAGATATGCTTTCCCATGAATATAAGGACACGTAAATTCTAACCTAGGTTCCTAAGGTAGATTTTTGTTCATTTCTTAGGGAAAAGATATCCCCTTAAAAAAAAAGTCAACCATATTCAATCCCATGTGCTACTGTAATCCTTCTGAAGTAAAACTGGAAGATATTTTTAGCCACACTTCTATAGTTATGAGCCATGTAAAAATATTAGTTTGCATTTTAAGATCCTTTAAGGTTTCTCCAGATTACACACCTGTCACCTCAGTTCTCCACAGCATAGTGGTTTGTGTCAGGTGATACGTCATAGGAGATCTTAATCTATCATTAGGATCTCCAGACACATTAAAACCCTGATCTGCTTCAAGGTCTGGTAACATGAGATGGAATCTTGCCGGCCATCTGCTATCGCAGCATCGGGCTTAAAAAGACAGGTAGAACTAACAGAGTTCCCCCTACAATTAGGGAATGTAGCTTGTTCAACATGGGAACTGCTTCCCAACATATGAAATATACTAACTCACTGTTTCTGTCTCTGTCACTCTCTCTTTTAGTACAAGTCGTGAAAAAGGGATCCAGGGCATGAAACGAAATCAGGTATAAAGAGGATGGAACTACATGAGAACAGCAGGCACTTCGAAGCATGATATTTAGACTAGCTTGATGACATTTCACTAAATGAACCTGCCATCAGGCAGCTCGAATTTTACATGTCCTGAAATCCCAAAGGTGAATGGAACTCACCAGTGATTTACCAACAGAGGCAATTCTCTGATACTTTAAAATATCTATAGGGCTCACAGCTTACTGCTTCAAGGGCACAATTTATAAGAGAACCATGCTAATCAGTATTCTGTCTGAGAAACAAGGCATTCCTACCTAACTAGACAGAACCCAATAGTTAAGTAAAAAGGCACTAAAATGAGGAAAATATGCTACATGGAGTTGCTAATACATGGACAGCCCTCTCTTCTGAAGAGCAGAGGGAAAGGAAGGGAAAGGAACAAAGAAAGACATGAGGAAAAGGGAAGGATGTTCTTTATGTGTGACAGGCTGCATCCCTCTACTAACAAAAGCCCTCAGAACTAAGCTGCTTCATACAAAGTCAGCTGTTGAAAAAACAGAACAAATCAAGCACAACAGCTGATTGCCATTTGCAGCAATATGACAAAAATACCCCCGAGAGCACAGCAGATTCTGTCTGTTCAGCCCAGCTGAACCAGGCTGGTCCTGGGCAAAGCAGGTTTTTTTGGTTTTATTTTTAAAGGCTGGCTCTCCCTATCTTGACTAGACTGGAGGTGCACCACCACTCACAGGCCTGAGCCTACAACCAATCAGCAAGGGAGCTTTCACCAGCTCCATTCCCGACGCTAGCTGAGCTGTCGCTCTTTAGGTGATCTGGGGGCTGACTGCTCCCAGGGGCTCACTGTATCAGTGCCAGGCTTCCTACAGACACCTGATTTCTGAGCTCCAGTTATAAACCAGCCTTAGCCTCCCTGTAAGCAGAGATTAGAGTAAAGTGCCACCATGCCCAGCCCAGAAGTGTTAAGAGTAGAAGAGTGTTTCCTATCCCCAGTGTATCTTGGTGGTATTTCAAGTTCTCAATACCCCATGCCTTCATGCTCCCTTTACCTTCTCTCCCCTTTCAAAAAAGTAATCCACCCTTCAAGGAGTTTACTAATACCTGGTCAATTATTTGATCAGATGATTGTAAGGCTGCTCCTTGAAGGTGGCATTGTTTTGCTTTTGTCCTTGTAGTTCCAGAATCTAGTACAAGGACAGGGACATCATAAATGCTATTTAATTAAATTAAATTTAACAAGTACCTGTGTTTTAAACATTGTGAAAATGCTTCAATCTCATTTCTTCCTGCATTTTAATTTTAGACATATGCAAGAAATAGGGAGATGTTCTAGGCAAAGTTCCAGATTCTCCTCCCCTCCCCTCCCCCCATTTCACAAGGCACAAAGGGAAACAGGGGTGGTGTACCAGAACATTCTATGTCTACCTGTCTATGGATAGCACAGTTACCTTGAGGTAGCTATCATGGTCTCAATCTTTGCCTTGCCCTGCTTACCTTCTTGCTGATGCTGCCCTCTATGCCGTTCTCCTCCACTCCCTATCCTCTGACTCAATGACCCCCACATACATATTTTCTGTTTCATTGCACATCTAACATTTTTAGTTACTATTTTATCATCTTAACTCCTTCAAAGTCACGGAATATATACCTAATGATATTTATATTATGAAACTTCTGATGAAAAAGCACGTACCTTTCTATTCATGGTGGTATTACTGTCAAATTCAACCACAAATGGCAATATGGTATTTTAGAGCAAGCTCTGGTCTTGGAATTAGTAAGACCTGAATTTATTTTATACCTCAGATAATAACTGTGTGATCTTCAGCAAATCATGACACTTCTGTGAGCCTGTTTCCTAGTCTGATGCTGTTGTTCAATCATTTCAGTTATCTGACTCTTCATAACTCCATTTAGGATTTTTTTTTTAAGTGAGGCAATTGGGGTTAAGTGACTTGCCCAGGGTCACACAGCTAGTAAGTGTTAAGTGTCTGAGGCCGGATTTGAACTCAGGTACTCCTGACTCCAGGGCCAGTGCTCTATCCACTGTGCCATCTAGCTGCCCTTCCATTTGGGATTTTACTGATGAGGAAACTGGGGCAAACAGGATTGAATGACTTGCCCAAGGTCACACAATTGATAAGTGTCTTAGGCCAGATTTGACCTCAGGTCTTTCTGACTCCAGGCCCACTACTCTATCCAGAACCTGCCCTAATCTGTAAATGGGGATAATAAACAAAAACTACTTAAAAAAACATAGAGGATCAATAAAAAATTGTGTATTAAGTGCTTACTATAAGTCAAGCATTATTCTAAGTGGTTGAGGATAAAAAGAAAGGGAAAGACAAAAGGTCCTCAGGAAGTTTACATTTTAAATGTAAATAACTAGATAGGGAGTAGAAAGGTCATCTCAGAGAGAAAGGCACTGGATGGGGTCAGGAACGGGTCAGAAAAGGCCTCTAGAAGAGGGAAGGATTTGAGCTGAGTCTTGAAGGAAGTGAGAGAAACTAAGAGGTGAAGGTAAGGAGGAGATCATTCCAGGTATGAAAAGGCAAGGAGACAGAATGTCCAGTCACAGAGGAGGAGCTGCAAGTTGGTGAGTACAACTGGATTATACAGAAGGGTGACACAGGGGCAGTGAATGTGGTAGGAAAGGTCCAGGTTATGAGGAGCTTTAGATGCCAAATGGAGGGCTTAAAATGTGACCCTGAGAGATCAAAAGAGGAAGACACCAGAGGGTGCCATAGTCTGAGGGGAAGGATAGACTGCTGTGGGATGAGACTTGAGGAAGAGAGACCCATTAGTCTGGGGGAGCAGTGAGTGACGTCTGCGTGGGCAGAGAAAGGGCTCTGGAGGAGAGGAGCTGTGATGGCCGAGGAATGGACTGAACTATGGAGAGGAGAGAGAGGAGTCAAGGACAACCTGATGCTGTGAGCGTGGGTGACTGGGAAGATGGCAGCGCCCTAAATAGTAACAGGGAAAGTAAAGAAGACAATTTGCACAACCTGATGTAATGTGAGCTAGTGCTGTTGTTCATACTAATGCTCCTTGCAGTACTGCTCAGGGAAGTTAAACATCTTAGTGTCCACAACCATATTGGTTGTCTGTGTGTACTTTAATGGAATAGTTCTCAGTTTCCCCAAGCAAGACAATGTACCCCATGAATTAAAGCTAATTATTCTGCTTACTCTATTTTTTTTTTTTTTTAGGCAATGGGGGTTAAGTGACTTGCCCATGGTCACACAGCTAGTAAGTGTCAAGTGTCTGAGGCCGGATTTGAACTCAGGTACTCCTGAATCCAGGGCCGGTGCTTTAACCACTGCGCCATCTAGCTGCCCCCTGCTTACTCTATTATTAAGATTTGTCTATTACAAACTACTTACCAAGAACAACAGTACTATCTAATTATGGTTATTTATTAACATGCAATTGCCCTAAGTGAACACTAGGCAGTGCCATAAGCCTAAGGAAACAAAATATTTACCAGGTACTGTTTTCCTTCTCAAACGACAAAGTCAGGAGAATCTCTTACTGAAAATCTGATGCTCTATGGCCTCAAAATAATCTATATTTAAATGATAGTGAATTCATGTTACACTTAATGCAGTAACCTGAAGAAGCCAAATTCTATATCTGCCATAATAATGCTAAAAGTTTGTAGCAAGCTTTTTATATTGGGAAAGCCAACATTCTGGTGTAATGGAGGGTTTTGCTTTTGGTTTTAAATCTATAAAAATCCTACACTTAAGACATTCCCCTGGGTTGATTGGCAAGAAATGAGATCACTCTTTTATTCTGAAAGGTAGGAATAACAGGCTTCAGAATAAGAACTAAATTAATCAGTCCTCAGGGATTTGGGGGGCTGTATTTAGGACCAGTCTTTCAAGTTAGTTGGGAAAAAAAATTTTAATGCAATAAATTTAGGCTAGTAACTACATTAATGTATTTTTTATTTCTTTCTCAAAAAAAAGAGGTGGGAGGTGGGGGTGTTAAATTACTAAGCATTAGCAATCTTCCTCATATATGTTCTGAAGAGTGTGGTTACATATTTTTAAAAATACAGTGTTTTCTTATTCTTTTCAGTTCAGAGAATCAGTGGATTGTGATGGAAATGGAATAGCAGTTAAAAGCAGAGTGGTGATCTCAGAAGGCAGTTAGATTACAAATATATATTCCTTCATCTACACAAAGGTTTTGTCTTGGTACAAGCCAAGAGAAACGCTAATTTTTACTGAAAAAAATATTAACTTTCCTGTAAGAGTTTTTAGTATCATAGATTCTCCCAGACTAACCTTCACAATGTCTCACTGGGGTTAAAAAACAACAACCATTTAACATTGGAACTTCAGCTGCTCATCATAAGCAGTATATTATAATAAATACTTCATTGATACTGAATCCTTGAGTAAGAAACTAAATCTCTGTCTTTGCCCAGGGTAGAATGGAACCCTTCCTTGCTTCTGCCTCTGAAAGACTCCATACTTTCCTTCAAAACTCAGTTCAGGGACCGAGTACAAAAGGTCCTTCCCAATCCTGCCAGCAGCTAGTGTCCCTTTCCCCTAAATGGCTTTTTATATATTCTGTAAATATTTATATGTGAGCACACTGTTTCCCCAACATGTAGATAAAAGAAGTTTCATCTTTGTCTTTGTACCCCAGGCCCAAGAAAGAGTGTCAGGAATAGTAGGTGAATATAAGTTTGCTGGCTAATTGACTAAAATTATCCCACTTGAACAAGGGATTCAAAGACACTACATAGAAAAGGATGAACCACCTCAGCCAGGGAACACTGGTCTGTGATGGGTAAAATAATATTCTCACAGGTCACAGGGTACTTTGTCACAACTCAAAACTATTAGACTAAGCTCCAGACCTGGCTCTAGCATTAAACTTCAAGTCCTCATCCTCCTTGTTGTCATCATCGTCATTATTGTTATTGTTGTTGCTATCATTAATTTGTGTGTGGCAATAAAGTGAGTGGATTGTGTGTGCGTGTATGTATGTATGTATGTACACGTGTATGGCAACATCAATAAAAAGTGCTCAGTTTTGTTCTTGCTAATTGGCATCAGCTATGGGACTCCTCTAGAGACAAAATAACTCTTAAATATACTCAATGGATCATGATATCTAAGCACTGGTTTTTTAAGTCTTGCTCCTGACAGTTTATTCTACTAAATGGAGTTTCCAAAGACATTTTAGTTAACAAAATAATGTAAAAACAAGTCACTCTATACGAAAGGAAAATGCAATATATGAAAGTAAGAGTATTAGTCACACTTAATGCCTGGCACAGTTTGGAAAAGGGCTTTCACCTATGCTTGTATCTTTGAGAAATGTCTTTAGGTAGATTTTTAAAAAATTGTTATAACTCACTTGCATTTTCTGCTTAGAGTGTGCTTTAACATTCATCTAGATTACCTTCCTCAGATACTTTGTAATATAATTCACATTCCATGTCCTAACTTTTACATTATTCATGCTGCTTAAAGTGGTTCCACACCCACAGATAAATGTGAAAGTGGAATGGGATGTGTGTTGGAGGACATTAACAGAAAAGGGCAGATGCACATCTATATAGGGTTTCTTTCAAGGAAAAATCCAATGGCCTGCTTATTTTTGTACCCTTATTCACATAATGGCTCCAGCAACTGAACCATGCAAGGGAATGTTGATGGCTCACTTCAAGTTTTCACTCTAACAGTGCTGGAGAAGCTTTTACAGCCAGCTCAATACAACGTTCTAAGAGTTCGAATACAAAAGGGCCTAAACTCGCTGGGAAAACTGGCATGAAACGTGGACTCCTATACATCTACAAACCTAAAAGGAGCACTTTGGGCGATACAGGGTAGACAGTGAACTACTACTTAAGAGTGTTAACAGTCTACAGAAGATTGTCATTCTTCTACTGACACTGCTGGATATTTCAACTGATTCTGAGTTAACTGCTTACTTCTCATATTTTGCTATCTGTGAAAATAACCAAAGCTCAGACCTAGTAAATCACAACCCTCTTACTTTCTCTTGTTGGCAAGTCATTAATTACAAACGTGCTGAAGAGCTTAACGTGACATTTTAGAATGGTCTTCTGTACAGAACAACTGATCTGAATTAACAAATGAAATCTTATGCCTAAATCGTGTACCTGCATTTGTATGTAATAAATGTTCCCACTGATATCTAGTGTTGCATAGTAAACCAAAAGTCTGTATTTCCTTTCTAGTGTATGATTTTAAACTGAAGTAACCAACCCATAAAGAACAGAGCACCTGATATCACAGAATTAATTTGGCTTAGGGGTATGAAAGCCTTTTGGCATATAGATGATAAACCAAGGGTGACCTACCTGAATGGGTCCTACTGACATCAGCAGGTTTTTCAGTTGGACATCAGTAGTTGATGAAGAAAGCCCTTCAACTGACACAATACAGGGCTGAGGTTTGCACTCCACCACGCGCAGGTTCTGTTTATTTGGCATCAAGCGTCCCCGGCCCATCTGGCCTGCTACTCCTCTGCCTCTCCCATGCATAATGACCTGCCAACAACAGAAAGTAAGAGTGTTGTGATTTACTAAGTCTGAGCTTTAGTTATTTTCACAGATAACAAAATATGAAAAGTAAGCAATTAACTCAGAATCAATTGAAATATACAGCAGCTGACAAAGGCAAGTGAGCTATTTCCCCTTTGGCAGCTTCCTGTCCACTGTCAGCTATCTTTCCAGAATGTTTTACCCACTAATCATCAGTGTGCAGCATTCTGGAACTGGAAGGAGCATAAGACATCACCTCTAATCCAACTTGTTTTGTAGAGGAAAAAATCGAAGCCCAGAGTCACAAAGTCAGGGTTAAAGCCCCTGGCTCTCCCCACTATTAGGATCCTCTCCATTGCAACATATTGTTGTCTGAGACACATCAACACTGATGACTAGTTTTACATTTGAGAGGTACCCTGGTTGACTTAAAAAGCAATGGTTTTAGTATCAGAAGTCATACCTAAAATTCCTAAGTAAGCGAATCATGAAACTTCTCTAAGTTTCAGTGTTCTCATCTGAAAATTGGGGATGGTGATGATAATGATACTTGCATTGACACACTGGGCTACTGCCAGGAAAGCATTATCTAACTCTTAAGCATTATATAAATGTGAGTTAATATAAGCTATTCGAATGGGAAATCAGGTCATTTAATCAGGTGCTTAAAGTCTATAAAAGTATGTATGAACGAACCATAAAGATACACCAAACTGAGTCAAGATGTGTCCAACCCATTTTGTAAATATTTTAATTGTCATGTTGAAAACTGGATTAGGAACAAGTTCTATGAATCTTAAACTGATAGGAGAACAGATGGTATTTCTAAGATTCTGGATGGGAACTCATTGGACAGAATTCCCCTAAGCCCCCAAGATTAGGCTTTCTTAACTACGGATAACTTTTTAGATATAATTCAGTTGCCCTCTTCCACTAGAAAAAGCATCATGAAATTTCAGCAAAAAAAGACTAAAACATATTTAATAGCAGTCTACTAAGAAATACAGAGATGAATGAAAAAGAAAGGCAGTGGGGAAAAATTTAAATTGAACTCTATGACCTATGTGGGTTCAAATGAGAAGTAATGATTATACAAAAACACAATATTCCTTAAAATTCTATTTTTAAAATTTATTTATTTTTGCAGGGCAATGAGGGTTAAGTGACTTTTCCAGGCTCACACAGCTAGTAATAGTCAAGGTGTCTGAGGCCAGGTTTGAACTTAGGTCCTCCTGAACCCAGGGCCGGGGTTTTATCCACTGTGCCATCTAGCTGCCCCTACTCCTTAAAATTCTAATGAAAATATTTCCTTTGAGTTATGCTTAAAGAGTAATAAGCAGATTTCAAAAGAGGTCAGAACTGTAGGTAGACAAAGGTGGAAAACAAGACTTAATGAAAATCAAATAATATTATTTTCATATGTTAGGAAATTGGTTTAATTCAATGTTTATTAGCTACATGAAATGACTATAAGATTAGCTGTGAAAAACATGAAAAAATGTAATCTTCATTGCAATATTAATAACAAGTATAATTTTCAAAAATCTGGAAAAAATAGGTATAACTATTCAACAAACAGTTGATGCTAAAAACAAAGCTCTACGGTCAATTTAAGCTTCATGATATTTATCATTTCCCTAAAAAAAAATCTGGCCTCAGATACCTACTATGTTGACCCTGTGCAAGTCACCTCAACTGACTGCCTTAGTTTCTTCAATTGTAAAATGAGGATAATAATAATGGTGCCTATTATCTACTTCCCAGGATTGCTGTGAGGATAAGATGAAATATTTGTAAAGTGTTTTGTGAACTTAAAGTACCATGTAAATGCTATTATTGTTGATATTAATAATAAACATAGCAATCAAAGGTAAAAGAAATCTGGAAAATTTTCATCTTAAAGTAGGGCCCCTCTCCTGAGGTTTACAGGTAAAAGGTGATCTCTTTATTTTAACTCATTGTGATAACATATAGATTCCATACTTCTTTGTACCTTAAACGCCTAGCCAAAGGAGCTGCTCAATAAACTGTTGTTACTGATGTTGTTTAAAAAAAACACAACAAACAACAGATGCTTCTACTAATAAAATTATTCAATTTATTCTCATCTTTCCAAACTTATTTCCAGCCCACTCTCCCTTGTTCATTAGGTTCACGATGCTCCTAATTAAAGTTAGTATCAGAGTTGACAAGCAGTAATGGACCCAAAGGGGAAGTTTTTAGTAAAATTGCCTGTGCCCTCTCCCAAAGTATTTGAAATGCGCCAAAAAGACTAATTTCCAAATATTCTGAAAAGTTTCTAGAAGTCATAGGCACAGATGAGAGGAAATAAACTGCCAGAAATTTTAAATTTAAAAATGCAACAATGAACATGTCCTTAACTATTAATATAGGTTTAGATGTACAACTTGTCTATAATTACAACTGATATTTTAGAGCACTAAGTTTTGCTATGTGCCTATGTATGTGTGTGCACATATATATACACATCTATATATGGATAACTCCAACAACACTGTGATGTAGCTACCATGGGTACTATAATGCCCGTTTTACAGATGAGGAAAGAGAAGTTTAGAGAGGTTAAATAATTGGCCCACGGTCATCCAGTTAATAAAGTGTCAGAGGTAGCTTTCAAACCCAGGTTTTCCTTGGCTCAAATGCTAGTATTCTGTCTACTATGTCACACTGTGTATTCTTTCCAATGATGAAACTTTTTAAAAATCAGGCCCAGAAGCTATTTCAATACAGTAATTCCCAATCAAATAATAGAAAAAAAAATTAGACTACAAAAAACTTCACCCTATGACAGTACTCCTCAGTCACTTATCCCTTTTGTACTCAAGGTTCCCATCAGAAACATTTTAAAAAAGGATTAATTCTACTTTTTCCTATTTCACAAAATGCTACTGAGATGGATTAAATCTGAACTCCTCAGAAGATAGCTATCATACAAAGCCAAGGTGTTTTCAATGTTAATGTTACTAATATCAAGGACTCCCACACTGGATCAAGATTTATCATGAGAGAATCTCAGAGTTGGAAGGGATGGCATCAAGTCTAAATCACAAACAGATGACATCCCCACTATCACATAGTCAACTGTTAACAGTAGACCTCAAGTCTTCATCTAACAGATGACAAAGTCTGGTACAGATGTCCTAGTTCTTCATTTGTCTCTCTTCATTTGCTTTGCTAAAAAGCTTTTCCTTGTGGTGAACCATCTCCCTTTCTGGATCTGATGAGGCACTTTATTTTGTAAGCCCTACTTCTAATGATCTCAAAGTTTAAGGAACTAAAAGATTGTAGACCTCAGCAAACACCACATAATGTGAAAAATGAGCTCTTAGCTATTTAGAAAAGTCAGCAACTTGCTAACAATGTAACACCTTCACTTAGGAGACATTACATTTAGATAATCCTTGTTTAATCAATTAGGGAACAGGCAAGAAAAATACCACTTTACCCTATCAAACATCAATATCCCCACAATCAGGGATCATGATTCTCCTTAAGCCCATTTTTAAAAGTATGTAACTATATCTAGGGCACCAAAAAGGAATATGCAGTCAGAATGTTACTTTAATTCCAAGGAAATGTCAATAGCTCTGAATAAAAGATTCAGGTTTTCATGCCATAGCCAATAAAAGTGAATCTCTGCCTGTTTCTACATCCAAATTTGACAACTTAGTTACAGGAACTTGAGAATTACAGAATTTTGGGAGTTTTGAAGGGGTTCTAAAGTAGTGCTCACTTAAGACAAGTTCCAAGCTGAGGTCCAGAGAGGGACAATACCTCACCCACAGTGTAAGGGTCAGTGCTGGCAAAGCCAGAACTAAAGTTGGCACCTACTGATGACCAGTGTGGCTGTGCAGCATTCTGATCTCTACTACATGGTGACAATTTAACTTAAGCAAAAGTTACAGTAGATGAATGGTTCTGTCTCTGCCAAAGGAGGAGAATACACTTTAATGCCATAGACTGTTGAGGAACAGCTCACAATCCTTAGTGGAAGAAAACATCAACTGAAGTTCGATCCATTTGCAAAAGCGCACATACACCTCAGCTCTGGAGACTCTCAGGGAAAGAAAGAGGCGAAGTACAAAGAGTTCCTAACAGGAGGTTGAAGGCTGAAGTTAACGCCTCATGTTGCACAGAGAATTGATCTTTAGTCACTGTGAACATCTTTAAGAAACAGACTGTACAGAAAGCTTAGAATGTAAATTAAAAGTCTGTGGGGGTGACTGAGTTGGGCTGGCCCATCAGGAAAATGATGAAGAAACCTTATCTTTGGTCGTTTTTAGGATCAAAGAATCAGATTTAGACCTGGAAGAGACTTAAGAGACCAACGAGTCCAACTCCTTAAGGAAACTGATGCTGAGAGGGCTTGTGTGACTTTTCCGGGGTCAAAGGGCAAGTTTCTAAAGAAGGATATACATCGATGCTCTGATTCCACTGCACACCCCAGTTCGTGAGATTCATCGAGTTACGGATAGTGGAGGTAACACTGGTATTGAAGAAGCATAAGAAACCTAGGTTTAAAACATCCTTCTAACATTTAACTGTGATCATGGCAGGTGAAATACTCTGAAGCCTCAGCTTCCTCAACTATAAAATGATATAAAACACCTGTCTGTAGTAGCTATCAACCAATTAATTAACAATTAGCAAGCATTTACTAAACACCTGCCATATACCTGGCACCATGCTAGGTACTGGGGCTACAACTACAGTAAGAGGCTTATGTTCTCCTGGGGAGACAGAACAACTGTTCACGAATCAATACATTTAGGGCGTGGTTTATTAACAGTTACAGGAATAAGGAAGTGACTCCATGGGGGGGAGGGGGGGAGTACTCTGGGCCTCAACAGGAGGCAGGGGTTTGAAAAAGCAGAGATAAGGAGGAAAGGCATTCTCAGCATGGGGAGCAGCCTTTCCAAAGACATGGAGGAAGGATATAAAAGGTAGTGTGTGTTATGGGTAAGAACACATAGGCCCAGGGTACTGCAATGTCAAGTACGTGAGGAAGAGGAATTGTGTAATCAATCAGCTTGGAATGGAACCTGACTGTGAAGGGCTTTAAACCCCAAAGAGAAGTTTGCATTTTATCCTCAGTGCAATGAATAATCATCAGCCTCTTAAGGAGAATGATATGGTTAGAGGCATACATTAGAAATGTCCATTTGACAGCCATGTGGAGGATGAGCTAGAGGGGGGGAGACAGCACTGTGCTCAGACTTGGGCAAGTGAGGCCCTGGCCCAGGCGGGGCCTGTGACCCAGCGTCCTCCCTGCTTTAAAGGAGAGCAAGCACCTTCTCAGAGCCCCAGTGATTCTGAGCTGCTGTCACTCAGAAACCCAACTACCCTGAGACAGACACTGCTACCAGAATTGGCTGTGGCCTGGAAGCTGACACCCCCAAATGGGTGGCTAAGAGAACACCCTAGCTATCCTGGCCATCCTGAGGCTTCTAGTCCAGACACTTGGGAATGGCCTCAGTAGCTGCCTTCTTCAATCTCACTGACGTCCGTTACCTTTCCAGAGTCCTGGAGAGGAGCTCTCTTCACCTGCTACCTGAACCTCTCATCGACCTGCCTACCAGTAGATTTCAACCCTGCAACTGATGAGGCCGACCTGAGCAAAGGAAGAATCGATCCATCCTCCTGAAGAGAATGACCCCTTCAAGCCTACTGAGCAGTTTAAAGCTCCACTCATGCCATGCCACCCCACCCCACCCCACCCCGACACGACCAAGAACCTTTACTGCACCGACTGACTAGACAATAAACAAATAGATTACTTATTATATTATTCTTCCTCATTATTATAAATCTTCACTGATAAATCAGTATATCTCACATGGGACCATGAACTTGACCATGAACTTTTATACACACACATATATATATGTATATGTGTGTGTGTGTGTGTATATATATATATATATATTTGGCAAGGCAATGAGGGGTTAAGTGACTTGCCCAGGGTCACACATCTAGTAAGTCTCAAGTTGTCTGAGGCCCCATTTGAACTCAGGTTCTCCTGAATTCAGGGCCGGTGCTTTATCCACAGCACCACCTAGCTGGCTCCCTTAGTAATATATATATATATATATATATATATATATATATATTTTTTTTTTTTTTTTGTGGGGCAATGGGGGTTAAGTGACTTGCCCAGGGTCACACAGCTAGTAAGTGTTAAGTGTCTTGAGGCCGGATTTGAACTCAGGTACTCCTGAATCCAGGGCCGGTGCTTTAACCACTGTGCCATCTAGCTGCCCCAGTAATATATTTTTGACCAAACTGTTTATTCAAACTGTTGTCAGTCAGTCCCAGCAGTATACACATACACACACACACACACACACACACACACACACACACCCCCTTGGTAATTGTGAGATCAACCTACTTTATAAGGTTGTGGGGATCAAATGAGATAATGTATAAAAAGTACTTTGCAAACCTTAACACACTATATCAAGCTCAGCTATTGTTATTTTACTGTTTTCAAAAATGAGATGAGAAATCATTGAGGTTAACTAATAGGTAAAAGGTATTTCTTAATTCTTGAAAAGCTAGTTAAAAAAAATTCTAGTTTTTATTAAATACATTCTTCACCTTTCTGACAGGGCCAACTGATACTAAAGAAAAAATGTTACCTTCTTTGCTGGGTGAATTCCTTGGATGTTTTTAACTCCTGGAGGAATAGTTGAGTGTATGTGAGCTGCAACTGGAGATTGCTGTTGTTGATGAAGTGTTGTTCCCTTTGTCAATGTGACTTTCCGTACAGGATGCTGTCTTACTTCTGGAGACTGAGGAAGACGTTGGGGCTGACCCTCTGGGTGAAAAAAGCCAACATTCTCTCCCCCCTGCTGAAATCAACAAGGTATCATGCTGTTCAGTATCTATTCAGTCAAATATCAGCTTCTGAGAGTTCTACTTGGGAGTAAAATTTTAGTAATACTTAACTTAGAATTAAAATAAGTATCAAAACAAATCTGACACTTCAATGTGTGTGTTTGAGGGGAAAGAACAGAAAATCTCCTGCCTAATTTTAAATTATAACTAGCAATTCAATTACATTTCATGACACTTTTATCTTTATATTAATTTGTCTACCAAATTTTGGGAAGGTCTGTGGATTAAAAATACACCACTTTACATCACTGAAGATCTGCTGTAGTTTAAAGAAATAACTCAGGTTCAACACAGGGACTATTTCACACATCATTTCCTACAGGTGCACTGTTTGTTAAAAAAACAGGCAGTTTACATAAATAACTTTGAATTTTCACCTCTCATTCAAACCATACTACTATGCCATAAACACTTTTAACTTATTTCACTGCTTTAAAGTGGGGTGGGGGGGAACAAGGAGATTATAACTATCTAAACATAGGTGGCACAGTGAATTGATTAAGGAAGACCTGAGTTCAAATTAGGCCTCAAACACGTGCTACTTGTGTAAGTCATTTAACTTTTGTCTGTCTCAGTTTCCTCATCTGTAAAATGAGGCAAATGGTAGTTAGTACTCACTCCCAGGATGAGGAGAAAATGAAATAATATTTTTAAAGCATTTTGTAAACCTTAAAGGACTAAATAAATGATAAGTTATCATTAGAACTACAAAATTAGCATGAATGACTGCAACACAAGCTCAAATCTTAGAAGTCTGTTATGTTTTCTTTTCAGGTAGATATGATGAAAATGTAGGCAGCTAGGTGGCTCAGCAGATTAGAGCACTGGGCTTGGGAGTCAGAAAAAACAAGTTCAAATCTGGCCTCAGACGCTAATTAGCTATTAGCTATAAGCAAGTCACTTAACACTACCTTAATCCATTGGAGAAGGAAATGGCAAACCACTTCAGTATCGTTGGTAAGAAAATACCATGGACAGCACTGGCATACTATGGTCCATGGGGTCACCAAGAATCAGATATTACTAAACAACAAAATAATGTAAATACATGTTCTTGAACTTTATTTTATTGAACAATTTTCCTAAGAGTAGAAGACTAACAGCAATGATGGCCAACAATTATGCTGCTGTTTTATAAGAACATCACCTCCATTCCTCAAGTTGATGCATTTCTGGGTTGTGCTTATAAATAAACTTAACTAACCTTGCTCTACACCATCTTTCCTTGGGGTCTAATTGAGAAGCACATACACTTCTCATTCACTGGTGCTAAATGAGAACTGCCTGGCAAGCAGCATGAAGGGCACAAAATAGACCCTTGCCTGTAGTTCCCTGAGAGTGTCAAGAGTTCCAAATCTGCAGAACAATAAAAAGCTATGGAAAAGAACTGAGAAGAGTCTGTGTGAATGGTACATGCCAAAGTAAACACTATGAAGGCCTGACTGAAGAAGGTGTGTTATCTGCAGTAGGTGCTTCTTGTTGTTGTTTTGTCCTTCGTTCTAGAAGAGGACCATGATAGATGTCATGACTTGCAGTGATGTGAATTTAAGTGAGGAAGGGCTATGCAAAGTCACCAGTCTCACTTTCTCCTCTGGAGCCATCTGAGTCCAGTGGCAAGATATAGATCAGGATGACTGGAGATGGCCCAAGATGTTTAAGGCAACTGGGGTCAAGTGACTTGCCCAGGGTCACACAGCTAGTTAGTGTTTAAGGTCAGATTTAGACTCAGATCTTCCCAACTTCAGGGTCAGTGCTCTATCCACTGCACCACCTAGCTGCCCCCTGTAGTAGGTGCTAAATAAATGCTTCAAATGATAGAATGTAAATAGCTGGAGAGCAGGGATTGTCCTTTTTGTTTTGTGCTAAGTCCTTAGCACCTAGGCTCAGTTTTGGATTGCTATATAAATATGAAAACCCAAAATGAGTACATTTAAAAGCTTCCAGATGAAATACCAGGCAACCACTTTCTCTCAGTTCTAATAGTGTATGAGATTAACAACCACCACCACCAAGCAAACAAAGGATGAATGAAAAGAGAGAATCTTCAAGTAGATGACTGAACAACAGAAAGCAAGCCTTCAAAATGAGTGAAAACTATAGATTACACTTTAAATCAAATCAATTTATATCCACTAACACCCTGTGAAGACTTAAAAGATTAAACATAGACGATTCTAGGTACCTAGAACAATCTAATAGTCATTATTTGGCACCCAGTATCTTGGGTGATATAAACTTAGAAGTGAAAACTCCTAATACAGTCAAGCCCAAGATTAATTTTCAGCTACTTCATAACTTCAAGAATAATTTAAGGCTATTCTAGAGAAAGTGAAGACAAGATGTATAAATGTAGACAAGGTACATAAAAAAGAAGAATATGAAGAGAACATTTTAAACGTGGGTAACTTCGGGTGTTGCTAAACATTCCACAGTAGTAATTCTTGATACTAAATACATAAATGATGCAATTTGTGGATTATCCATGACTGGGTTTTCAACTTCAGGGTAATTTCCTATAAATGCCCAGCTAATTTGCTCACCCAGAATCATAAACCTATGCCATAATTATTCTGGTGACATTAGATGTATGTAGTCTAAAGGAAGGGTGCAAAAGGAGCTCATTTTACATATTTTTGTTGTTCAATTGTTTCAGTTGTGTCCAACACTTTTCGATTCCATCTGGGGTTTTGAGTGGTTTACCATTTCTTTCTCTAGCTCATTTTACAGATGAAGAAACTAAGGCAAACAGGGTTAAGCGATTTGCCCAGAGTCAAACAGCCAAGTAAGTAAACTCAGGTCTTCCTAACTCAAGGCCCAGCGTTCTATCCACTACACCCCCTGCCTAGCTGCCTGAACTGCAATTTATTTTCCCTTAATTAACTCTCTATCCTAGCCAAACTGGTCTACTTGATGTTCCCTGTATGTTAACATTCCATCTGACAAACCCCTGCCCATGGATAGGCTGTCCCCCTAGGCTTGAAATGCTGTCCTTTTGCAAGTCTGCCTTGTAGAAGGCCTGGCTGCCTTCAAGACTCAGCTAAATCTAGGAGAGACCTCTCTTGATTCCCATAGTTGTTAGTTTTTCCCTATATATTTTGTGCTTACTATATCTGTGCACATATTATTTATTTATTTCCAGTAGGATACAAGCTCCTTGATGCCAGAATCTGTTTCTTTTTTTTTTTAATTTACAAAGCCCGGCACATGGTAGGTGCTTAATAAATGCTTGCTGAATTGAACTGAGTAAATTTAATAAAAGTTAAACAATCTTAAAAAATAGCAATATAGCCAGGCTACATTTAGTTAGTTTATTTATAATCTTTTGAACAAATGTGGGAGGACAAAAATTAAACTGACTGTTTAGCTACTGCTCCCCACCTGGAAGGTCAAGATCACTGGTGATAAGATTCTTGGAACTCAACTTGGGCTAACAGTGGTAGTGGTAATGGTAGGAGCAGCTGGCAGTAGCAGTGGCAACAGGAGCAGCAGAGCAGCAATAACAACAATACATGAATATAGCACTTACTGTATACCAGACAGTGTGAAGCCTTTACTAATGTTAGCTCATTTGATCCTCACAATAACCCTAGGAGGCAGGTGCTATTATTATCCCCATTTTACAGATGAGGAAATGGAGGCAAACAAGCTAAATAACTTGCTTAGGGTCACATAAACAGTAAGTGTTTATGGGCCTGGTTCAGTCTGATGACCAAGTGACTAACTAGGCTTTTGAAAAAAAGGACACGCTCTGGAGAGAAGACAAGAAGGTTTATAAGGAAGCCCCAGTTCAGGTTACTCAGATATAGAAAGTTCCTATCTTTAAGACAGATAACTAATTTTGACTTGTTATCAAAGTCTTCCATTTTACAAATTTGATCCTGGATAGACACTATCCAATTCATTCCTAATAACAAACTTCCCTATATTCAATGAATTATGTTAAATTCTACAAATACCCAGAGTCTTCTAAATCAGTCATGCAATTCATGATGAACTCTCTAGTGAGAGGTGCTATGTCTTCATAGAGAACTAGGTAAAATGAACAAAAACAAAACTGTAGTTTGAAGATACTCTCTGGTTGAACCACAAACGAGTATTTACTAAATACTGTAGACCTAAAAAGGCCAAATTCTAGTCCAAAAGTATTATAGTTATCACTATTAAAGTGATCAAAGAAATTAATGGAACACATCCAACTCTGTGCATGGGTAACAGAAAGCACATAATGTAGAAATAAGTATGACCATGAGAATGATACATAACAAATTTGATAGCTATATATTTGGGTGATTTATCTCAATTCTATTTTTTTCTTCAGTTACTTCACATGGATCTACACAGCACACATTAACAAAAAGGGGGAAACCCCAGGTAAATACTGTTTGCCTAAGCTACCATATATTAATATGTTACCATCTTAGAAATTACAAAATTTTAAAGCAATTAGTTCCAGCAGATGGCTTTTAATAAAGGATAACTGGTACACTCAACTTCATATCTAGGTTAGACATGAAACTTGGTGTAGTCTAAATCAAAGGTTAGCAATTCTGACAGCCTCAGAGCACTCAATCCCACTTTGGGGGGTTAATGCTGGCTTCACCTATCTTTCACCAGGATGGCACACAATATGAAAATATTAATCATTTCTGGTTTAGGCTGGGGCTATATAGAGGCTCTGAAGGAAAAATTCTAATTTGTTAATTTCTATCCCTTTAGATAAAATAACACAATTATGACCAGTTAGATTCTTTAAAAAAATTATATATTCCAGAATTTATTAAAAGTGTATGGAGGGGGGGCAGCTAGGTAGCGCAGTGGATAGAGCACCGGCCCTGGAGTCAGGAGTACCTGAGTTCAAATCCGGCCTCAGACACATAACACTTACTAACTGTGTGACCCTGGGCAAGTCACTTAACCCCAATTGCCTCTCTAAAAAATTTAAAAAAAAAATGTATGGAGGGGGGCAATTCCCTTACAGGTAACCAGTCTGAAATTTAAATTTAATTGTGATTTAATTTCAACATTGATAATAATCAAAAGTTACACTTAATAGTCATTTTCTCAGAGGAAATTGTGTCCCTTAAAATTACGCTGGTCAACAATATTAATCTATTCAAAGACAGAGAGAGCTAAGCCAAAAATTATAACCAGAATCAAATCAATATCTGGAAACCTGAATTAAGCAGTTTTCTGCAATGCACACTTAGAAGAGGCAAACTACAAGGAAAACAAGCTAATGTCAAACATTTCTTTAAAACAAATCTTATAAAAACAAATGTTGAAAACCATCTCTAAATGTAACTAGAAATAATAAAATATTTATATGGAAAAAAAAACAAATCAAAACCAAAAGCAACAACTTTAAGGATTCAATTCAATGCATGTTTACAGAACACCCTCTATGTGTAAAAGCATTATATTCTAATGCGTCTTAATTCAACAAGCATTTATGACATGTCTACTATGAGCAAAGAAACTGGTACGGTAGGAATAAAAAAAAGAGGGTAGGGGGACAACCAGATTGTAAACTCAGCCAAACAACTAGAATAGATACAACATATACAAAGATAAGTAAATATGAGAAAAATTTAAGAAGAAAAAAAAAACACTCAAAAGTCGGGAGACTAGGAAAGAAGGTGGCAGGCACATGAGCTGATGCTTGAAACTTAGTTGAAGAGTGAGGGAGTATATTTTGGCCATAGGGAAAAACCTGAGCAAAGGCAAGGAGGTAGGAGATGGTATGTTGAGAATGAGTTTGAAGATAAGTAGTCAGTCTGGTTGAAACATAGAATGCCCAAAGGGTTATTAACATGAAGTAAGTCCAGAAAGACTAGTGCCAAAATGAGGGTGAGGTGGTCCTAAGCTTTAGGAAGATTATTCTTATAGCCATGAGAGGACGGATCGAAGAGGGGAATGCCATGAGGCTGAGACCAATTAGAAGGCTATTTTCAAACTGTTTGTCCTTTGTTTTCAAAGAGGACCCAACTCTTAACTTGCTCAAGGCAGTTGTACAAAGTCATCAGCCTCATTCTCTCTTTCTGAGTCATCCAAGTCCAGTGGCAGGACACAAGTCAGGACATGTGGTGAGGGCCTGGAATGCAGTGGTTGACCTTGATGTCTCAGATGTGTGACCAATCTCTAAGCACTCCACAAAGCCTTCTTTGGCCGCCCTCAAATTGTTCTCCTCTGCCCGTTCTGCCTGGAAAAGTTTTCCCATACTTGGGGTAGATATCCGCCTAACTTACTCTCAGATTTGAGGCCTGTCAGTTACCCTCAACCAGGATGAGCCCATCTGCCTAGGTGGTTTACTAGGGTGTGGCTGCTGTACGTAGTCCAGCTTCTTGGAGCCACAGGTGAGAATTTTCACAATATTCCTAGTGAGAGTGAAGGGTCTAAATTAGGGTGATGTCTGTAAGTGAAGAGAAGGGCATAAGCCTTGGCAACTATACAGATATGCTGAATAAGAGAGAAGGAAGAATTAAGAATAATGCTAAGGTTTGAATGTGGATGCCTGGAAAGATGATGATGGCCTTAACACAAAGAGGAACATTTTCCTTAATGGCAGATTTAAGGGAAAGTATAATTTCTATTTGGATATGTGTTTGAGAGGCTAAGATGCCAGTTAAGAATTTTCCAAAAGGCAATAGTGATGTGGGACTGTTTTAGGAGAGAAATAAGGGCCAGATACATAGATGTGAAAGTCATCTATGTAAATAACTGAACCTATTAGAGTTGATGAGGTCACTAGGTTAGAGAAGGGAGAGAGAAAACAGAACAGGGCCCAGGAATCCAGTCATGATTAGGAGGGTAGGGGATAGGTGATGAGTGAGCAAGGGAGAATGAGGATAGCTTAAATGGATAAAGAGAAGAAATAGGCAAGGACCACATCACCAAAACCAAAGGAGAAAGGGGGCTGGTTAACCTTGTTAAAACCTACAGAGAGATTAAGGATGAAAAATGAGAAATGAGAAAAGCACATTAGATTTACCAATTAAGAGTGTTTTAATAACCTTGGAGAAGGCAGTTTTAGTCAAGTATCAGATCAGAAGCCATATTAAAATTTAATTAAGGGGGGCAGCTAGGTGGCACAGTGGATAAAGCACCTGCCCTGGATTCAGGAGGACCTGAGTTCAAATATGACTTCAGACACTTGAAACGTACTAGCTGTGTGACCCTGGGCAAGTCACTTAACCCCCATTGCCCTGCCCCCCCCCCAAATAATTAATTAAGAAGTATATGGGAGTTAGTTGAGAAAGTAGAAGTAGGAAGAAGAAATATACAGTGTTTTCTAAAAGTGTGACCAGGAAAATGAAGAGTTATAGAACCCACTTGAAGAGGTAGCAAGTTAAGTAAAGAGTAGACTCAGGAAGGTTTCTAGTCACAGTTATATTAACCCTAAGATTAAGTCAACCAGACTATCCTTCCTAAATAAATGAAGTTTTCTTGATATATGATACTTTTTCATTTATTATGAATGGCTATCAAGTTATTTCTGAAGATTAGCAAAATGTCAATTGTGTTTTGCATACATTAAGTTGTCTAACAGTAGACCTTCCAACTTTCAAATTAAATACTTGATTTTGGGACTCAGACTTTGCGTTTCACTTACTACCAGGACATTTTCAGTGTATATTAAGAGTATATTTTTCTAGTTGAATTGTTCAAAACTTGAAAATGTGAATGATGAAGTATACTTTAATACACATGGCTCAAATGTTTGTAAGTCTTCTTTATCAGTCAATACAGAATACCCAATGAACATTAAAAGAGACCTTAAGATATTAATCCTTTGTGATTTAGAATCTATATTCAAAATAAATTAACAGGTTTGTTTTGAATTCTTAATATAGGACAACAGTAAGTCTCTGTAATGTGGAAAATGTTCCAAGTTCACAGTCCTCGCAAGAGGTTATACAAGAAAACTTCATTTCACAAAATGCTATATGTCTGTACATAAATGAGAGTGGTAGTATTCCTCTTTCCCTAGGAAGAGGAAGAGAGAAGTTTATCTTTCCCTCTACTAAACCAGATTTTTCTTTCAGAAATGATGACCCTTTAATGAGCTGTGAAAATAACAGTATATCTTACGGCAGGGAAGAAGAGGTGCTATTGTTTTTAAAAGAGGAACTGACTGACTTCAGCAAGCTGATAGTATTCTTCTATCAGTTATATCATGAACAAATCTTACAAAAAGATGGTTTGTTTGCCATCAACATTAGCAGGACAAATTTATTTATAACAAATGCTTTAAATGTACAGATAAAAATGCCTATTGATAGTGTCAGCACTTCTTACAATTTGACAGATCAAATCTTATTTTCATTCTTAAACCCCATGAAGGAGTGATATCACTGACTTGCATTCAGTAGTGAGCAAATTGATTAATCCTTCTCTATAGAAATCTCAACTCTTGATTACACCTATCAGACGTTAAGCAGCATTATTCTAGAGTGACAACACTTGACAAATTCCCCAACCATTTTTCTCAGCCTTTGTGGCCCTGCTAGCTTGTATTAACCCTGATGAAAAATTAATTTTCCTTATCTTCTGCTAAACCCCAAAATCCAAATCCGCCAAACTGGCAACTCTTTCTGTAAAGGTATTATGAAAACCTCTAAAAGATTAATTGCATGTCTTCAGGTGACATTAAATTAATTTCTGTACTCATGACAGACATTTGATACTCCGTACTGAGAGGACAGATAACATTGTCAGGATACACAGAAGGACAGTGGTGTAGTGTCCCAGGGCAGCCTCTTATGAATTCTCCTTTCGATAAGGCCATATTTCACTGTCATTGGCACTGTTACTGATCTTGAAGCCCACAGACCTCACTGAACAGGTTTCTATTAACTATGACAATGCTGGTCTATCTGTGTAATCTTTATAAAGCTAATTCAAAATTCTGACAGAAATAAATTAGATGTGTGCTATATGAAGCACTTAAATTATAAAAACAAATTTATACTATTTTCTCTTTTTAAAGTACTATTTTAAGCAGGGGGAAAACAAAAGAAACAAAGCCTTTTCCTGTCTATCACTTGGGCTGATTAATCCCTTAAATGTGCTCTTTTAACAGAGGATAAGGTAAGACCATCAAAGGGCTAAAAATTATAACTCAAAGCTTGGAATATGCTCTGGAACACGTAATTTTGGAAATATCAAATACTGAATAAAATGTCTATAATACTTTCCAAAAACTGTGAAGGCTCTACTCAAAATGAATTTAGACAAGATATATAAGAGTTAATAGACAACACTTCAAAATTTTATGTGAATGGCTGAATATAGAGGCACTCTTTTCTTCTGCTCTCATAGTAAGGTTAACGGGTTGTCTTTTAAGGAAAAATATCAACTGTTGATCTCTAGGCCATGTGATTTTTGACTTATTTTGTGGTCAACAATCAACTGAAAGACATTTATTAGGCTCCTGTTACACGCTGCAGGCATTGTTCTAGGCACTGGGAATTAACAAGAAGAGAAACAGGCCCTACTCTCAAGAAGCCTACAGTCTAAAAGAGAAGACAACACGCACATGTACAGTTTCATAGAGAACGCATGAAACAGAGACACGGCAACCTTGGGGGAAAGGAGTGTGAATAACAAAGCCATCTTGTAAAAGGTGATATTTGAGCCGGTCTTGAACTCCAGGGATTCCCCTTCACAGATGAAGGTGATAAAGGAGTGAATTAAAGGCATGGGGGCAGTCAGTACAAAAGTGGAAAGTTGAAACACGGAGAGCTTTGTGTGAGGAACAACAAGAAGGCCAATCTGGCTAGAAAGCAGAGAGGTATGGATGGAAGAAATGTGCAATAAAGCTGGAAAAAAGTAGGATAAAGCAAGGTTGTAAGAGCCTTAAATACCGTTTTTTAACTTTCTTTGTATCTCCAGAGATTAGTCAAGTGTTTGGTAGTTTATACTATTCCTTAAGGTACAAAGGAGTTTGAATTGGACAGTGATTTGGTCAGATCCATGCTTTAGCAAGATTACTTTGGCAGTTCTGTGGTGTTCAGAATGGAGGGAGACAGACTGAAGCAGGGAAACCATGCAATAGTCGAGGCGAAATATAATGAGGCCTTGAACAAAGGTTGTGGCTGGGTAAGGGACGAGAAGGGGATATAGTCAAGAAATTAGACACAGGAGGTGAGTAAAAATGAGATGAAATAGGGAGGGGTAATAGGGGAAAATAGAATGAATTCTGTTTGTCACAGTGATGAGCTTACACTAATTATACATGCACAAGAAAGCATTTTCCAAAGTTCTAACTAGGTCTGAAATACAACAAAACCGAGATGATCTTTATAAAGTACAAATCACTGAGTTTCACTTCCATGAAATCAAAACCATACAATTTTCTCTTCTATATAATACAGCTTGCCAATACAGGAAGGAGACTGACTAAAAGGAAGAATCCTATGGTTCTCTGATTTGGGAGACACCTAGACACAACCTAGGCACTGGAGCTACACTATGGGACATCTCTGGTACATTGAAAATGCAGGAAAAAGTAACTCTCAGCTAGACCTTGCTTATAAAGTGAGAAGTCTATAATCCAGGGAAGTTGTCCTTAGATAAGATTTTTAAAGCAGTTAAGACAATCAGGAAGGGATGGAGTGCAAATGTGGATCCAATATTATTTTGCTAAATGATGCCCACTTCATATCACAAAACAAGTGATGCATCAGAGGGAACGCTAGGCTTCACAGCTTCTATTCTTGGCAGATTATTACTGAAGAGCAGGTATGAATATTCTCATTCTTTTATAACCTACCTTAACTCCCTAAATAGGGAGGCCATATGCCTAATTTAAAAATCTGGGCTCTTTAAGTGCTCATTAATCAAAAATTTTAACAACATTTAAATATGAAAATACTTCCTTCTCAACAAGTAAGATGCTACATCTGTATCTAATCCAAAATTCCATTACTTAGGGCCCATCTAGTATTATCAATATCCCTTCTTCCCATCTCCCTCCTGCTGCCTGCCTTTGGGCCATTTTAGCACTAATTAGCACCTTAGGTGCAGCAGGATAGTACAGTGGATAGAGAGCTGAGCCTAGAGTTGGAAAGATTCATCTTGAGTTCAAAGCTGACCTCAAGATACTACGTGACCCTAGGCAAGTCACTTAACCCTGTTTGTCTTAGTTTCCTCAGCTGAAAATGAGCTGAAGAAGGAAATGCCAAAACACTCCAGTATCTCTGCCAAGAAAACCCCAAATAAGGAGAGGGACAAGACTGAAAAAAACAACTGAATATCAACACCACCACCTCTAACAGGTAAGGGGAAAAAGAAAAGTGGCCATATTCCAATTAGTCAATTTGTGACTTTCAGCTCTGGGAAAGTTTGGCAGGGTAGGAAGCTGAAATATCAGTTAAAATGAAATTCATTTATTTTTTAATAAAACAAACAAAAACCCCTGCTCTTCTACCTCATTTCTCCTCTTTCCTGCACTTTTCATTATTATGCCATTTCTCTGCCATGCCAAACTAGGTGTCCTTTAACAACTTTCCCACTTATCACCTCTTTGTTAGAACCTTGAAGTCATACACTTCCCTAAGAGATTCTTGCTCCTCTATGTTTTCCATAAACTTTCCTCTGTGAACTAGATTTCCCAATTTAACTATCTCTGCAAAGGCACCTCACCTGGTCTGACACCTTTCTAATGCACTTATTAAATATTACTCTAATTAGAGTTTCTTTGTTGTCTCACCCTATAGAAGGAGGCATGGTGCATTTCCCAAATTTTGTGTCTCTTCCAGCACAGAATTTTACACGTAAATATTTAATAAACATTTCTCTTATTTGAATTTGCACTATTTTATCTGGTCTTTATAAAGTTTGTCCAAGAATCTTAATTTAGGCAAGTCCAGATTTAGGTAGGGTCCCAGATATCGGTTCATATCAAGGTTACTCTTAGATGGGCCCAGGAAAGCTAATCAATCATAAGTTTCAACTTGGAGGAAATACAAATCCTGGTTTTACCTCTAAATATACTTTAACTCCTAGGTTTATCTTTGATTGATGAAAAGTTTCCCATTCAGACTCAGCCCTTTTCATGGACCTTACTCATTTGGACCTGGATCTCCAAAGCTACCCTTGGAACAGTGGAAAAAAGGGACAGAGACACCCTCTAGTTAGTGGTCAACCAAATAGCTTTTTCTGGATAAACACACAGCCTTCTTTCTTGAGAGTCATTAAGCCACAGTACTACAAAATTCAGTAGCGGAGACTTCTTATTCTGTCACTCTCATCTGATCTACGGCAACTACTTGGAGAGTCTTTTCATAAACAAAGCCTTCAACTTCATTTCTGAATTATTCATGGCCGGCAGTAGATTATAAACAAATTTTATGAAGAAGAGATAAAACAGTGCAAATTCAATAAGAGAAATATTTATTAAACATTTGTGTGCAAAACCCTGTGCTCGAAGAGAAACAAAATTTGGGAAATACACCATGCTTCCATGAGGTTTACTTTCTGCAGGGTGAGACAACAAAGATAACGATGTTGTATTTTTATTTAGCTTTTAAATATTTCTCATTTACATTTTAATCTGGTTTGGACAACGCTGGGAAGTTTTGGGGGCTGCTTGCTGCTGAGGCCGTGAAGTTTGGCACTGCCTCTGGCAGTAACTGGCTGTGTGACCCTGGGCAAGTCAATTCCCTTCTCAGGGCTCCAAGACTAAATTCTAGCACTGGCATTAGGAAGAAGTTGCTCACTGGTTCCCTACACTGACAAATCTGGTTTAAAACAAAACACAGGAGCAGCTAGGTGGCACAGTGGATGAAGCACTGGCCCTGGATTCAGGAGTGCCTGAGTTCAAATCCAGCCTCAGACACTTAACACTTACTAGCTGTGTGACCCTGGGCAAGTCACTTAACCCCAACTGCCTCACTTAAAAAAAAAAAAAAACCTCAACACACAACATCAAGTCATATCTATAGGTGTCAGGAGTGAAGGAAGGACATTCCAGACTCAGGGAACAGTACAGACAATGCAAAAATACCACAGAGCTGTGTCCTAGGTCTTTCCTGTCTGTACCTTCTCTCACCTGGTGATTTGATCAGTGTTCCCAATGGTGTAAGTATCCCTACACAGGTAACCCCCAATCTATAATATCCAGCTCTGCTTTCTCTCCTGGGTGCCAATTTTGCATCATGAACTGCCTATTTAATTTTTCCAAATGAAAGTCCCAAAGGCATTTCAAACGCAGCATATCCAAAAGAGAATGTTGGCCCCAAAATCCATGCTTCTTACTCAGTCTTATTATTGTGAGGGAACCACCACTGTTTCTATCATTCAAGTTTCCAACTTCGGTGTCATCTCCAACTCCTCTTACTCCCCACATCTGTCAGTTACCAAATATTATAGCTTCTACCTCCCCAAAATGTTTTTAATCTATTCCTTTCTTCCCACTCACATAGCCCCAACCCTATTTCGGGGTCTCGTGACCTTTCACCTGGATTACTGCAAAAGTCACCTGACTGGCCTCCCTGCCTTAAGTCTCTCTCCACTCCAACCCATCCTGGACAAAGCTGCCAAAGTGTTTGTCCTAAAGCACAATCCTGACTGTGTCACTGCATACTCAATAAATTTCAATGGTTTTCTATTCCTCCGGGATCAAAAGTCTCTCCTTGTCATTTAAAACTCTTCACAACTTGGGCCCAACTAACCTTTCCAGTCTTATTATACATTGATCTCCTCCATGTCCTCTAGACACTAGGACTTTCCACCTCCTGGTCGTCTTCATGCATGGCACCCCATTCCCATCTCCATGCCTTTGCCCTGGCTATTCCCATGCCTAGAATATGCTTCCTCCTTCAGTTCCACTTTTTAGAAATCCCAGTTTCCTTCAGGACTCAACTCAAGCATTATCATCTACGTGAAGCCTTTCGTTATCCGTTCACTCTGGATCCTCTATAACTACATACGTGTGTATATATAATTTCTGCTAGGATGTAAGGTCCCTGAAGGGTCTATTCACTTTGTCTCTGTACCTCCAGCACCTAAAACAGTGCTTAGCATCTAGGAGGTGCTTAACAAATGTTTGTTATCAACTAAAGATGGAGGAAGCCTATTTCTAGGCCTATTCCAGGACCAAGACTGGCCACAACAAAAGCCTATTCTGGGGAGTACTATGAGACAATGCTAGGAAGGCAGAGGGGCAGCAGATTATGAAAGAAACTGTGAAAGTCAAACAAAGGTGTCTGAACTTTGATTAATAGGCAACAAGAAATCAATGGGGATTTTTAAGGAGGTGAATGACATGAACAGATCTATCTGTGAAGAAGAATTAGTCTGCTCTGAAGGACACAAGAGAATTAGGAGACTGCTACAAGGGTTTGCAAGGTTGGTGATGAGATCCTGTACTAGTCTGGTAGTAGCTAAAACAGAGAATGGGGCAGATGTTAGAAATATTATGATGGTTAAATAAACAAGACTGACAATTGATTGGCCATGTTAGGTGGGAGATACGAAAGAATGAACAAGGGAAATTGGAAGAATGGGAGGTTTAGGTGGAGATGTTTAATAATCGTAACTTAGGACATGTTGTTTAAGTGCTAGTGGAACATACAGACAGAAATATCCTATAGGTAGTTGAAGAGATGGGGAGCCAAGATGGCAGAGAGAAACCTGGAAGTTGGCTGAGCTCTCTTGAGTTTCCCTCAGAAACATTAAATCAAGGCTCAAAACAGATTCTGGAGCTACGGAATCTACAAAAAAGACAGAGATACAATCTTCCAACTTGAGATTAATTTAGAAGACTTCAGGAAAGGTCTGTCTCAGTTGGGCAAAAGGGGAGCACAGCACAGCATGGAGAGTATCTGGGTAAGTCAGCAGGAGGCTCCAGACCACAGAACAGATCAGCAGCTGAGGCCCCTTGGTCCTGGATCAGCAGATTGGTGGCACAGCAGGTCAGTTGTGAGGCCCCCCTCCTCCCAAGCCCCAGGCAAAAGGGCAACCTGTCAGCTTGAGAACCACCCATAGGACAGGCACTACTAGGCCAAGCCATCCCAGCACAGGGAGCAAGCCCAGAGTGGTGAGGAATCTGCAAGTCCCAAAGGCCTCAGAACAGAAAGTCAGTGACCAGGCCCCTATCTCCCCAGCACAAGAAGCTTGCAACAGTGGCCCCTGGGCCTCAGGCACAGACCTCAACTTTAAAAGTCAAAAAAAAAAAGGGAGGGGAGGGCTACAATATGAGTAAGAAACAGAAAAGGACCCTTACCATTGAGAGCTTCTATGGAAACAGTGAAGACCAAAACACAAACTCAGATGAGGACAATACTGTCAAAACACCTATATGTGAAGCCTCAAGGGGGAAGATAATTTGGTCTCAAGACCAAAAACTTTCTTGGAAGAGCTCAAAAAGGATTTTTAAAAATCAAATAAGAGACGTAGAAGAAAAAACAGGAAAGGAAATGAGAGAAATGAGAGTCATGCAAGAAATTACAAAAAAAGAGTCAACAGTTTGGAAAAGGAAGCACAAAAACTGACTGAACAATTCCTTAAAAAATACAATTGGCCAAATGGGATTTAAAAACAAACAAAAATACCTGGCCAAATGGAAAAGGTGGTGCAAAAGCTTACTGAAGAAAATAATGCCTTAAAAATGAGAATTGGGCAGATGGAAGTTAATGACTCCATGAGATAACAGTAATCAAACAGAATCAAAAGAATGAAAAAAATAGAAGCAAATGTGAAATACCACATCAGAAAGACAACTGACCTGGAAAATAAATCCAGGAGAGATAAATTAAGAATTGTTGGACTACCTGAAAGCCATGATCAAAAAAAGAGTCTAGATACCATATTCCAGTAAATTATCAAGGAGAACTGCCCTGATATCATAGAATAAGAGAATAAAAGTCATTGAAAGAATCCAATGATCACCTCCTTTAAGAGACCCCAAAAGGAAAACTCCAAGGAATATTGTAGCCAAAATTCAGAATTATCAGGGCAAGCAGAAAATACTGCAAGTAGCCAGAAAGAAACAATTTAAATATCATGGTGCCACAGTGAGGATTATACTGGATCTGGAAGCTTCAACATTAAAGGATCAGAGGGCTTGGAATGTGATATTCCAGAAGGCAAAGGCACTTGGATGGCAACCAAGTATCAACTATCCAGCAAGACTGAGCATTATTTTTCAGGGGGAAAGATGGACATTCAATGAAATAAGGGACTTTCAGGCCTTCCTGATGAAAAGACCAGAACTGAACAGAAAATCTGATCTTAAAATATAAGACTCAAGAGAAGTATAAAAAGGTAAACAAGAAAAAAAAAAGTTATTCAATAAGGTTAAACTGTTTACATCCCTACACGGGAAGATAGTACTTGTAACTCTTGAGAACTGTATCTCTATTTGGGCAGATAGAAGGAGTATAGAGTATTTGGCTCAAAGAAGAAATAACATATACATTCATTTGGATAAAGAAATTTAGCTTAGCCTTTAGGGAAGTAGAAGGGAGGATAGAAGCAGGGGAGGAAAAAGAGGCTCTGAAGAGAAGTGAGGGATGGAAATAAATAGTTGGGTATCATCTATTAAATGTGACAACTGAAAACTTAGGAATAAAGTAGGCTTCCAAGGAAAAGAGAAAATGGACAAAGAAAAACTGTATTGAGGCACCCCACTTTAAGGGGAAAGGACTTGGAAAGGATTATGAGGAACCTAAGGAGCTTTAAGAGAGGTTGGACAACCAGGAAACTTCCAAGAAAGATGAAAGGGGAAGGAAAGACATGAATAAAGGTTGTAGAGAGTTCTTTCCTGAAAGAACTTGTCAATTTAATTGCGGAGTCACTGTCAAAGCCAGGATTCAAAGATTGTAGAGAACAGGGGAAGCATATAGAGGTATGGTTAAAATATCCTGATTTGCAAGCTATAGGCCACTGCATTTGTCTTTAATTCCAGGAAAAATTCTAGATCATTAAAGAGATGTACAAATTTAGAAAGGGCAGTGGTGACTGCTAAAAGCCAGCATGGCTTAATCAAGAATAAGCCATGCCAGACAAGACTCATTTATTTTTGGCAGGATTACTACGATGATAGATCAAGGGAATGCTGCAGACAGTCTTCTAAGATCTCAGCAAATTATCTGAAAATTCTTTACACTATCCTTGTGTATAAATGGGAGATGAACTAGAAAAAAATTAAGTTAGCTGGATTTGAACCTAGTTGAATGATCCATTCCTATGTAGTGGAACACTACAGGAACCTGTCCATGCTCCTGTGTTGGTCAATGGTTTTAATAATGACTTGAACAAAAGAGATAGTGTGCTTGTCATATTAGAAAAAAAAAATGTTGAAAGGATACTTAAGATGGTGGATGACAAAACAAAGACCTTGATAGGTAAGAAAAAGAAACAGGATCTATTACGATGAAATTTAATAAGCATAAATGTAAAGTCCTGCAATGAATCAAAAATTCTACTTTACAAATTCAAGACTGAGAAGGTGTAGTTATATAAAAAATATCTTGGATTTTTTTGTGGATTGAAAGGTTAACATGAGTCAACAGTGTGAAATGGAAATTTTAAAAAATAGCATGATCTTACATTGCCTTCAAGGGTATCGTATCCAGAACATGGGAAATGATAGTCCTACTCTATTCTGCCCTGGTCCAACTACTGTGTTCCATTCCGAACACAACATTCTAGCAGGACAGCGTATGGGAGGGAACACTGACAGCTATCTTCAAGTTTTTGAAGGGGAGAGGGTTTATATGTGTTCTTAGTCCCAGAAGGTAGAACTTGGAGCAGGAGTAGAAGCTACAGAGAAACAGATTTTGGGTAAATGTAAGGGAAAACTTTCTTTTTAAGTTCAGAAATGGAATGGACTGGCCCAAAAGGTAGTGGGTTCTCCATAATCTTCATTCAAAGTCTAGATGAACATTTCTTGGGTTAATTATAAATTTAATGAGTCAATTATGAATCATAACAATTCTTATTTTCTTGGGTTAATTATAAAAGGGATTTTGCAGGTTGGACTAAATGGCCCGAGGGTTCTTTCTTCCTCAGTTCTTTGAGATCAAGGGTCATCAGGGCTGAAAAAAGGCCATTCAAGGGCAGCAGCTAGGTGGCACAGTGGATAGAGCACCAGCCCTGGATTCAGGAGGACCCGAGTTCAAATCCAGTCTCAGACACTTGACACAAGCTGTGTGTCCCTGGGCAAGTCACTTAACCCCAGGTGTGTGTGTGTGTGTGTGTGTGTGTGTGTGTGTGTGTGTATGTGTGTGTGTGTGTGTGTGTGTGTGTGTGGCAGGGGGAGGCCATTCAATTTTGTCATTAGGTCACTAGCGAACTGAGACTCAACATCATTTCAGTTTAGCCAGACTGCAAATGGTTAAGGAGTAAATGCTGAGAAAGGAGTGTATTAAACACAGAAGAGGAAAAAAAAATTAAAGTCTGATAGTGAAGGGGAAAAGGTTGCTAGACAGGAAGAAGGATTAAAGAAAACTTTTGGATTGTGAATACCTATTCATGTTTGTAGGTTGCTGGGAAGGAGACAATGACAAAGAAGAGAGTCAAAATGAATGAGAGGGGAAAAAGAAATGATAAGTGAGAATGGCTGTTAGGACAAGCTCCTGGAAGAAATGAGAAAGAATGGGATCAAATAATAGGTATGGGGAATGAGCCTTAATGATAAATAGGAATACTACTTCTGTTGTGACCTGAGGGAAATAGAAAAGGTTGGCTGATGCTGAGTTCTGAAGAGATAAAATTGTTCATTCTACCTTGTCACATACTATCACAACAAATATCATTATAGATTTTCATTACAGACAATAGCCCACTGAGCTAATACTTTGTTAAAAATCATAGAATGATGAGATTTTAGAGATTTTTAAAGATGAGAAAACTGAGGTTCAGACATTAAGTAACATGATGAATAGTCACACCACCAGTTACTGAAATAGCTTTTGACATAGTATTCTTTCTATTGATTTACTTCTGAAGTGAATACTGACCCAAAGAAGTTAGAAGCACTCCTCAACTGGTCACATCCAAAGAATTTTCAAGGGTTTTTCAATAATTTGGTAATTGCTATTGAAAACTTGTGAAGAAATGTGCCATCACCACTAAGCCTCTCAAAGAACTCATTTGAGAGTACATCTGAGAGGAACCCAAAATAGATGGGCAAAAGGGTTTAGCGACCTAAGAAGTATAGTATTTTGGGGATAGAAATGTGAGCAGGCCTTTAAAAACTTGGTCATTTGTCCTACACTTGCATCAGGGTTAGCTTTGACAAATATAAGCAGGACTTCTGTGATTCACAGTGAGGACAACCAAAGTGTTTGAGAGAAGTTTCATATTAGCAGGAAATGGTCACCAAAAGCCCCTGGCATCTGCTAGCAGAAGACTAATTAACAAAGGTACTTCAATCCACAAATTGGAATTCCTGGCTACAAAGTGAGTCTTCCAAAGACATGGGTGTGAAACTTGGCTACAAGATTCTACAGGCAGTTATCTGTTGTTCTCTTTTAAATTGGATACTGCTACACAGAGATGAGTAAGTAACCATCTTGCCAACTAAGAGATAAACCACGTCATTAATTGTTGTTATAACATAGTTCACCAAAAAAGATATTCTTCTTTATGATTTGTCCATATGTAATAATTAGCTTTCCTCCAGTTAAAGTGATGGTGCAGCAATTATCGCTCTCTCCCCACCCCACCCCATTCCATCCCCATTTGTAATAATATTGCTTTTCAAACCAAAGTTCTCTCTGGGCTCACTGCCACCAGGAACAGGAGCTATGCCCCCTACTAGTCAGCTTTCTTTTGAATAGTGGCAGCCAACAAGCATGGAGGCTAAAAAGATCTCTGACCAGCAGTAGTTGCTTAAGCATGAGAACAAAGTACAATTGAAAAGACTCAGGGGCTGGTAGGAATACTAGCATATAGACTTCAATTTGGAGGTAAAACAAAAGTAATCCTGAATGGCCAAATTATGTATTACAATGTACAATGAATGCTCAGTAGCTGCCAAAACTAATGAATCTTAATAAGGCTGTTAAGAGACAATTTGACTCCTAAGGCCACAAATACCAGTCTCAGCCAAGTTAGTTCTTATTTTTATTACTACAATATAAAGAGATGTCTTTATTTATGTGGAGAAAGAATTTACCAGAATTATCAAATTAACACGGATATGACACAGCTATAGAAAAGTCTATGGCACCTACCAAGCCATTTGAAAAGGTCTAAATATTACCTCTTAATATTCATATTAAATTCAAATCCACATTTGGAAGTGTTGGGGACATAAAGACAAAAACAAAAATAGTCCCTGACCTCAAGGAACTTAAACATTTAAAAACGGAAATTAGAAAGAAACTGCAAACTTAGGAAAAGTCTGGTTTCTTGAGAACTAAGCTAAGATTCATCAACAATATAATAAGAGATTGGGCCCAGACAGTCTTTAAAGCTCCTTCAAGCTCTAAAAAACTAATAGGATTAGCATCTTCTTTGTGTGTTGGTACTAACAAATCTTAGAAATAAAAAATAATAAATCCAACTCTTCAAAAGTCCTACTTCCTAGACAGAATAAGGAATGAAAAGAAAACTAAATCATTAAAAATCTACTAAAAACAATCAAACTCAGAAAACCTTGATACAACAGAAAAAAAGGTCAATGGCCCATTTATTTTAGGCAATTTTTGATCTAGCAAATCTGCAGTACAACAAAGAATATGAACAATCCCACTGGAGTTGAATGAAACAGAACTGAATGTGTATTAAGTAAATCTGGGGCTCACTTTTAAGTAGAAAAGGAAGGGGAAATGAAGAAGAGATGTCAGTAGAGGTTGTTACTTGATAACTTTCATTTAACCATCTACAAATGAACTAATTCTCAACACTACAGTCACATAAATGAATTGGGACCTTGGGCTTGCTGAGTTTTGACAGCTTTCAACATAAAACACAGCATCAAAATAGGACAGCTTGCTCTCCTGCTGGGGCATTCTGTACTTCTTTTTTCGCTGTGAAACTAATGGAATAAAGTAACATTTTACTTAGTTTCCTGCCAAATCATTAAAAAATTCATTACCTTGATCAGAGGAAAATAGCAAAATTCAATAATTGCTTTAATTTTTCAGAAAAAGTACAGAGAAGCATTTCAGAAAGGAAAAAATTTACTGTAGGTGAACAATTTATTCTATCTTCACTTAAAAAGATAGAAGCTATGCTTTAAGTGTTCAAGGTATACCTGTTTTAACACCACAAAAGAAAATTAAGGTAAATCAAGCTAAAATATACTAAATTGATACTAAATATTTAATATTCTTTACCCATGTTGTGTAGGTATTTAAAAGAAACCACTGACATGAAGTCACAGTTATAAAACCATCCAATTTTATTTTCAAATGATACCCATTGTAATTTATATAGGAACACAAAAGAGAGGACCCTCAGATATTGAGGACAGAACAGAGATTCAAAGAGCGCCCAGTCCAACATCCTGTTACAGCAAATGAGCCCACCGAAACAGGTCAAGTGACTTGCCCACAATCATGATTTCATCCTGAGGTGACAACTTCTTACAATAATAACATACATATGAATTCAATGACGATTTATGGTGCGATAACTTTCAGAGCTGAATTGGCACTTGGCTAACAGCAGCTGGATCTGAATCCAGGTCTGTAAATCCAGCTTCAGCGCTATGGTCCACTACACTCTGCAGTCTCTACTGTGTTAAATTTATAGCAGAAGTCATTTTTGAACCCAGATCTGATATCCAAATCCAGTACTATGCTATAAGACTTCAATTTTAATGTACTAAATTTGATGGGGAGCATTTCTATTCATTTAGTTATTTTAAAAGGGGCCATATACTAATTCTCATATAAGTTTATTCAGCTTTAAGAAAAACTAATTTACACAATAGAGATAGATCAAGGGTTGACAAAAGTATTTTACAATAGAGTTTTTAAAATTATAAATTCCTCCTATTTTAAAAATATAACAACAAAAATCAAGCTTCCCTTCTGTAACTGTCCTATATAAGAATCATTACTTGCTTGAGATTTATTAATTTTTCAAATAATGGGCTTCATTAAATTCTTATATTTAAAATTACTAAACTAAGCCCTCACTGTCCTACTAGTTGTTCTCTTTCTCTTTTTTTTTGCCCTCCCCCCTCATATAACTGTCAATAGTACTGTGAAATAGGTACTATGATCATCACCATTTTATAGATGAGGAAGCTAAAATGAGTTAAGTCACTTGCTCAGGGTCACATATCTAGTAAGCATCTAAGGCAAGAGTCAAGCCTTTCTAACTCCAAGTCCAGCTCTAGCCACCATATCAGGGGTTTCCAACCTGGGGTATGTATTACCCCAGCAAGGTAGGAGAAGCTTGCCAAGGAAGTATGAGAACTATGTGGTAAACAACTAGTAGTAGTATTAGTGACAAAATGAAAGAGAGTTATATAGAGAGCATCTGGAAAAAAATTCTTTTAGTTGGTTTATGAAATAATTATTAATGCCCCAAAATCAAGTAAAAAGAGATCAGAACATGAAATTCTTTTCATACAAAGCTAGAAAAAAGTCAATGACAATAACCCAGTGAAGATGAGCTAAATAATCTTCGCAAATAACCAGAAACTCCAAATTCATTTCCAGTCTACAAAAGGGACAAAATCTTTGATGTACCCTTAGCGAAAACATATCTTATTCTTATTAAACATGTTCACACAAGGTCTAAATTTAGACAATTTATCTCTCTGAATGAGGATTCTTAGACCTGTTCTCAATCAAATCCAAAACAAGAAACAACCTGGAAGCTAAGCAGAATATGCTATTCCTTTCAAAAACTATACAAAAAGAAACACAAAAAAACTGTTAGTAGACAACAAATAACTGAATCTCACTAATATGACTATGTTCTATTATACATTTAACAACTTTGATACTAAATGATATTATGTATTAACATTTTCTTTATAAAAATTAATCAATTCTATTTACATGCATATGCATGGTAAACTCTAAAATTTATTTCCTTTCATAATAAATAGGTGGTAAGAAAAGGTTTACTAAAAGTCCAGGGTATGTGGGGACTGAAAAAGGTTGAGAACCTCTGTACTAAAAGCCAGGTAACCCGATTTTGTGTTAAGATCTTAAATATCATATATTTAAAGCTTAAAGAGAACTAAGAGGTACAACATCCTTATTTTCATAGACAAGTAGTTACTATAACCATGATAGACAACCAACAATAATTGTCACGTAGAAGTACCGTCATCAACAGGGACTGTTCTTTCTTCACTTGGCTAGCTATCCTTTTGAGGAAACTAGTATAAAAAATGTAAATCAATATTTCTATTGATTTCTAAGTATTATAGAAGAAAGTTATAGTAAGAGGAATTTTTTCCTCCATTCATTTTCTACTTACAGTAGTAACACAAAGTCAATCCAACATGTATTTATTAAACATATAAACATTAAACACTGTGCTAAGTATTAGGCATAAACAAAAGCAAAAAAAAAAAAAAAAAGGTCCCTGACCTGAAGCTTACAATCTAATGAAGAAGATAACATGCACATACTACGTACAAAAAAATACAGACAAGATAAATTGCAAAACATCTCAAAGGTAAGACATTAATTATGGAAGAACAGGAAAGACTTCCCATAGTAGGGATTGTAGCTAAGACTTAAAGAAGACAGGATGCAGAGTTAAGGAGGAAGAACATTATAGGCATGAGTAAAACTGAGTGTCTTTTGCAAGGAACAAACAATAAGGAGACAGGGTGGGTCGGAGGAGGAATAAGGTGAAAGAAAACTAAAAAAGTGTGAGTTGGGGTCGGGTGGGAAGGGGTTGAAGGGCTTTAAAAGACAGACAATTTTCTTTTTGATTTTGGAGGTAAGCAGGAGTCAATGGAGTTGACTGAATGGGGGGGTGGAAGGAAAGGATGGCGGCCTGGGCTTTAGGAAGAGCATGCTGATCATTGAGTGAAGGAGGAACTGGAGTGGGGACAAATTTGGGGCAAGGAGAACAACCCAGAGGTTACTGCAGTAGTGATGCAAGGGGTGAGGCAATGAGAACCTCTACCAGAGTGGTCTTAGGGTCAGAGGAGAGGAGGGGGTGTATATGACAGAGGCTGTATAATCAACAAGACTTGGCAAATGATTTGATGGGGGGGGGGGGGGCGCGGCGCGACCTCGGAGCAGAGAGTAAGGAGTAAAGGATGGTACCCAGATTTCAAGCCTAGATGATTATGGAAATAGGGGTATCCACAAAAGCAAGAGAAAGAGTGGGCAGGGTTTTGGGGAAAAGATAATGAGCTCAGTTTTGTACATATTGAGGTTAAGATGTCCAATAGGCAGTTAGAGATATAAGGCTTAAAGGTCAGGGATGGATAAGTAGATCTGCATAGAGAAGATAACTGGATCCACAGAAGCTGATGAGGTCATCAAGAGAAATAGTAGAGAGAGAAAAGAGAGCCCAAGCCCAGGACAGAGCCTTGGAGGATAGCCAAGGTTAGCAGATGTAAGTTGAATGAAGATCCAGCAAAAGAGATTGAGGTAGGATGGGGAACCAAGAGAGAGCAATGCCACAAAAATCTAGAGAGAAGAGAGTATTAAGAAGAGAGTGACTAAAAGTATCAAAATTTGCAGAGAGGTCAAGGAGGATGAGGACTGAAAATAAGGCCATTAGACTTGACATAATTTATGATGATGATTAACTTTAAAACGGCTATTTCAGCTGAATGATGAGGTTAGAAGCCAGACTAAAGAGAATTGAGAGGAAAGTGGAGGCTGACTGTGGACAGCTTTTAGCCACAAAAGGGAGGATATAGGGCAAGAGCTAGCAGGGATATAGGGATTGATTAACTGAGGATGGGGTAACACATGGGCATGTTTGCAGACAGCAGGGAAGCCAGCAGACCGGAAGAGAATAAAGATTACTGAGAGAGTGGGAATGATAAAAGAGGAAATTTGCTAAAGAAGATAAGATGGAATTGGGATCACTTGTGCATGTGGCAAGGAGAAGGCCTAACTCTTCATGTGAGAAAGGAGTAAAGGAGGTGGTGTAAGAAGGCATCTTCTAAGAGATGAGCAAAACAGGAAAGTGACCCCTCAATAAATGTTCAGGGGAGAAGGTGAGGGAAGGGAATCATGGGAAATGAGGAAAAAATAAAAAGATTTGGAAAAGACTGGTGAGTGGGATAGTGAACTGGTTAGAGAGGAGAAAAATGACCAAGCCAGCAGTTTCATGATTTTCTCTGGTTTTGTTCAGTTGCACATGAAAAGGAACAGACACTGTGGATGATAGGAGTAACCCAAGACTAGAATTTAGAGGTTTGGGAGGGCAAGACTAGTGATGGGATAAAAGGAGGAGGAAATCAAGAAAAAAAGGACAATGTAGAATAGAACTTATTCACAAAAATGGTGAAGATGAGGAAGGATCAGAGTGTAGTCAGTGCAGGCCTGGCAAAAAACTGAAGGGTAGGGGCACTGTAGATCATAGTAAGTATGAAGAACACGGTTAGGGATTGGTCATAAAGCAGAGGGGGAAGTGGAGTAACCAAAGATTACAATCACGAGTTCATGAACATAGACACAGACTTATAAAGGTATCTAGGATATCTAAGGAGGTTATGTCCACTTAATTGTCCCCAAAAGATGGTAGCCTATCTTTTCAAAGGATAATATATGAATTCTATGTGATAGTTTTAAATTCATTTCTGAATAATCACCAAAAGTATAATACCAATAAGGATACTTTGTTTAAAAAGTACCTACTTTTTAACCTCCTAAACTCATCTCCTAATACCAAATTAACTAACTTGAGTACCTTCTATGAAATATCATCACAGTATCTTCATATTAAAGATTGTGTTAAAGAATAATTTGTATGTTAATAACAGAGTAGGCATAATTAAAAGGAAGAATCAAGGATGATGAAACTGTTCCCTTTTTGAGAGAAGTACTGAGGTGGTAGGGAGGGGAAGAGACAAAATGAGAGGGAGAAAAGGGTGAGATGAGAGAAAGACAGAACAAGACAAAGATAAAGGAGTTTCTTCACTAAGCTCTTCCTACATGAATGGAATCACAGGTCCTTCACAGTGATTAAACTAAGATGAATTAACATCATTACAGATAATATAACAAAAGACTCAAAAATAATATGCCTCAATAATCATTATCTGTACCACCCCCTGAAAAGCTCAATAAAATTCAAAGTTATAAATGTTGACTATGAGAGGTTAAGAAAGGACAGAAAATAAGAATTGTTATGATTCATAATTGACTCATTAAATATAGCTACATCCACAGCAATCTAATTAAGTTGTAAAATTTTCCCCATGTGGATGCCAGAGCAAGAATTCAAAGAAAATTCTGGCTCACTAAATAAGTGAAGAGTACACTTGAATTTTTTAAAAATAGTGATCATTCACCAGAGTATAATTTCTTGGCAGCTACTGTATACTAAGAAAGTTCCAAGTTTTTCCTAGACATTAAATATTGGAATAAGCAGATTCTTACATCCGAAAAACAATTCAATTACAGTTAGTAAGGGGCAAGTTCAGGCTTTGTATAGAGTGGGGAAAATAAAATTGCTTCTTTTCTTCATAGGTAAGGCTCATAAATACAAGATAAGAAATGACTAACTGTTCTAAGGGACCTAAAGGTCACAGTGAGCTGCAAGATGAATATGAAAAAATAAAGGAATGCTATTATTAAACAAGTAAGCCAGATATTTGAAATGCCCAACTATTTTGGATCAGAACCATGATGTAATCCTTCCAACAGCTTAGTACCAATCACAGGTGTACTAGAATACCAATATTAGTGTACTAGAATACTAAATCCAATCCTAGTCTCTGTGATTTGAATGCTACAGAATTTTCACATATAAGTGGACCATCAACCTTATAACATAAAAGATGATCCTTGCATACAGGTTTGCAGTCCATGGTCCGGAGAAAAGACTCAGAAATGAGCACATTTTCATTAATCACAATTATATAGTGCGATTCCTTAAAATAAACCTCAAACCATAAGATAAACTAAAAACTAAGGTCATGAAAGCAATGCCACTTGTGGCAGCTCAGAGGGACATAAAATCATTCTTTATTAAAAATTATTTTTGAAGGAATATAAAAATTAATGTATTGTCAAGGACAAATTAGATAAAATCAAATGATATGGGTAACTGGTTGTTCATAACACTACACTAAAAATCTACCTCCATAAAGATTGTTCTTTTTGGTTTTATTTTATAAACAGAATTGTACAAGTTACTTTTAGAATCCATTGTGAAAATGATCTCCAATTCTACAGTAAATGACAGCAAAATTCAAAGAGACACTCATAGTTTTTAATAAAGGAAAAGTGATGACTACTACTTAATTCCTCCAAGGTGTCTGGGATAGTGCCCTGTTTAAATAGCAAGCATTATGTTTCCCAAAAACTTTTGTGGCAAAAGATGTAGACAAAACACAGCTTTGCTCTACTTTTTAAAATTATGACCCAAATAAAATAACCCAGTAGTAACAATTATGTACAATTACATGAGCAAAAAATTGTGACAAGAACAGACAACTCTTCCCTGGAAAACCAAAAACACTAATTTTTTTTGGATTTCTTCTTATAAATTGGTCAACCCAAATGTAGAAATTGTAATTTGATTTCATCTAGCGTTCACCTGCCAAAGTACAACAAAGTCTTCCTCTCCTATTCAGAGAACTAGTATCTGATGACTGATCCCATCCTTCCTGAAAATCTCATTTTCTCTTGACTACTATGATATTGCATCAGACTTGTTCTCTTCCTACCTGTTCTTTCTCATTTTCCTTCAGTAGTTAATTTTCTTCCTTCTGCACACTAAATGTTGTCATTACCTAAAATTCTGTTTTTCATCCTCTCCTCTATTTCTACATTTCCTTGATGATCTGAGTGATGCCCAGACCTTCTATAAAGATAGCGACCAAATCTCTATTTCTAGTTGACTTCTCTGCTCAGCCAGTTCCATACTGACAGTTGTTTGAGGAACATGTCCATCTAGATATCCTCCTAGTACTTCAAATTCAACCAATCAATTCAAAGTAACTTATCATCTGTCCTTTCCCCAAACTAGGTCTTCCCCCTAACTTCCTTAATTCTGTAAAAAAACATCGGTCACGCATCAATATTTCAGTCATCTTTAACAAACACTCCCTCCCACATTTGCACCAGGCTACCATGTTCTAGAAATTAAAACCTCAGCAATGTTTCCCACATTCCCCTTTCCTTCCCATTTTCTACTAGACTGATTTATGGTCTTCTGAAGACTCTTTTCCTGGAGCCTTCTCTCCCCTTTAAAGAATCCTCCATATTTCTGTGGCCAAATTAGTTATTTAAAGCACACATCTGACCACACAATTGATCTCGATTAAAAATATTTCAATGTTTCCTTGCTACTTAATGTTGTCTAAGTTCCCCAGTATAACTAACATTCAAAATTCTTCATAATATGATTCTGAATTACATTTCTAGTCTTGCCTCCACTACTTGTCTAACAGATATTCTAAGCTAAACTCCAAGTGAACTACTAGTTCTTCCACGAATAAATAATACACATTCCTAACTCTGCTCCTCCGTGAATTATTTCCTGTATATAGCTTGCTTTTTATATATGTGTTTGCACACTGTCTCCCTCATTAGATTGCAACCTCTTTGAGGATAGTGGTTGCCTACTCCTCTTTTTCTATATGCAGTGCCTAGAACAGTGCCTGGTATACAATAGGTGCTTAATAAATATTTATTAATTAATTGCTCCTGTGAACTTGTTTTTCCTCTGCTCAGATATACTCTTTTCATTTCACTTAAGAAATTTCACTCATCTTTCCAAGACAACTGAAATAATGCCTCCTTCAGGAAAAATCACCTGAATCCATCACTCTCAAATTTAATCTCTTTCTCCCTCTGAAACACAACACTGTCCAAGCATTTGCTTTTCTCTACTTTGCTTGTATCTGCCTTGTCTTATAATTATTAGTGGAATAGCTGTTTCCCTATTAAACTGTTAAGTTCTTTGAAATCAGGGACTATTTATCTTTTTGATATGTTATCTTATACAATGCTTTGCACAAAGCAGGTACTCAGTATTTGTTAAATTAAACTATCATGCTTCTACTAGATCTGTACTCCAAAGAGATCAAAGAAAAAGGAAAAGGACCTATATGTACAAAAATACTTATAGCAGCTTTTGTTGAGGTGACAAAGAATTAGAAACTGAGGGGATGCTCAACAACTGGGGAATGGCTGAAGAAGTTGTAGCATATGACTGTGATGGAGTACTAGTGTACTATAAGAAAAGACCAGGGGTGGTTTCAGACATGGCAAGACCTATATGAACTGATGCAAAGTGAAGTGAGAAGAACCAGATCATTGTGGACAATAATGGTAATGTTGTAATATGATCAACTGTGAAAGACCTGGCTACTCTAATCAATACAATGATACAAAATAATTCCAAAGGACTCCTGATGAAAAAATGCTATCCACCTCAAGAGAGAGAGAACTGATCAATTCTGTATGAAAACTTAAGTATAATTTTCTTTTTTTATTTGGGGGAGGGATGTGGTAGGTATAAGGCTAATACAGAAATGTTTTGAATAATTTCATATAATTAATACTATATTGCTTGCCTTCTCAGTGGCTGATATAGGGGTGAGAGGAAGAGAATTTGGAACTCAAATTTTACAAAGTGTTTAAAATAAATAATATTTTTTGAAATATTAATTAAACTATCAGTGTTTTGAACCACAATCAATAAAACTGTGAACAGAATGCTGAATTTGGCTGCAAAAATTTTGCTAACATTCCATTATAACATTTTATCTTTTTTTGTTACAATACATACATTACTTTTTTGGGAAAAAAATCACATTTTCCATCTGTGGGGCCTAGAAATGAAATAGAGCTAATATCTAGAGTACTTGTAATAATAATAATAATAATTACTTTGAATCCAGTAAGGGGAAAGAGGAAGGAAATGTCAATCTAACTTCTGAATTATTTTATTAAGTGTAATGTTTGTTTTGTGTGCATTTAATTTTCTATCTGCATAGTTCAAATTTTTACAATTCAGAAAAGGTAAGAAAAACCAAAAGTTATTATTTAATAGCTTATTTAAAAAAACTTTGAGTAATCTAATTTGCTCTCTCCTATTTTTTATACTAAAAACATAATCAAGTATTTTTATTATAGAACATGACTTAGGGAGAAAAGTGCCAGAGAAAAAATTTGTTTTAGAAAATTTACTTAAACTAGATTAATAAATGCTATTACTTTTGATCTTCTAAAAGGACAACTTTAAAACACATAGGTAGGTACTTGTTATAATGTGATTTTTCATATCTAAAGGATTCTTATTTTGTGGTCATATAAATAAAGCTTCTCTAAACTACTTAACAGGAAAATAGTGAAACTAATCACTAAATACTGTTCAAAAGTTATAATGACAAATACATCATAATTGTGAAAAAGAGTATAACTTTTCCCACCTAGGCCATGATGAAATCACTTATAAATTAAAATCCATTTAATCCACAAATATTACATTCTTTCTGATTTCACTTATGTCTGTTTGTTTTTAGGAGTGAAGGGGAGAAGGAAGTTCAAGACAAGATGACCATAAGTATACTAGCCCCTTTGCAATTTGGAAGAATGCTTCACGGATTTGGGGGCTCACTGATCTGAGGATATGACAAATTAATTTTTCTTTTTGGTATATACTAGGCATATTGATATTCATTAAAACACAAAAGCAAAACAAAAGCAACCCAATGCGAATTAGGATTAATAGCAATTTTTTTTAAACCAACTAAAAGTAGGTTAGCTGATTCACATGATTATAACAGAGGCAAATTTTTCACTTAATTTTTTTTTATTTTCTTCAATAAAGTTTTCTGTGTATTTTAGAAATGTGCTAAAAGAAACCCCAAATCAAAGAGAAACACTCACAAAATTTGTAAACTTACCCCTCCTGACAACTTAATCACCCTGACTTTGGAGCTGACATGTGGCCCATCTCCACTACCACTGTTCGCCCGCTGCATGACAGTCCTTTTCACTCCAGGTTTCATTTCCTGGGGCTGGCCTTGTACTGATGCCACTCTAGTAGTCTGTGTTGGAGTTGGCAATTCATCCATGTCAGGAGGCTTTGTTTGAAGTCCTTTGTGAGATGGCTGGGGCTGAGTTTGAGGTACTGTTCTATTCTGTCTCAACTGTTTCATTGGTTTCATTGGTTGTCCTTGGTATTGCAAATTAGCACCAGCTTGTACAAAATTTGAAGTTTTGGGCTGAACATTTGAAATAGTGATGTCTTGCTTTTTTACAAGAAGTCTATTTTTTACATTTTGTCTAACTTGTGCACCAGGATAAGGTAGCAGTGGACTCCCATTAGTGGGCGAAAGTGACGTTTGTTCCTCCTGCTGTACTGGGGGCTGTGGGGTATAAGGCTGCTGTTGCTGTTGTGCAAGTCTTTCAAGTAATTCCCTCTTTCTAGCACCAGCCTGCTGCTGCCGTCGTAGTTCCTTTTGTTTCAAGATTTCTTCTCTTAAACGTTTCTGTTCTTCTATCTTTAAACGATATAACCTGGTTTCTTCATCTTCATCAGGAAACTAAATAGAGAACACACACTTTTTGTTAATCTAATAAAATGAATGTAGGCCAATCCAAACAACCAATCAGAACTACTAAGAAAACATGCCTTTCCCAAATCCTTCATTCATTATTTGTATAAAACCATTTAAAATCTGATTTTTTTCTAGGATTTATTTCCCATTTAAATATAACTTCCTTGCCTCTGGAAAGGGGAGGAACCCCAGCTAAAGCTAATTTGGGAATCTTATCAGAATATTAAAAATGAAATCATGTAAATTTCTACCCATTTAGAAGTTTCTGAAACCAATTAAAGTATTCATTTAAGTTATCAAAATATGTTTCAAATGGAAATGGCAACAATACCAAGGCAACCGGCTGTCACACACAGGTTTTATCTTGCTCTTTTCTGACAAACTAACAAAAGGTAGGGTAGTAAATGACCTGAAAGGCCCTGATTAGAACTATTGATTTTTCTTACAGAATTTTCAGGCTGATCTCAAACTCATTTGTCACACAATAATTGGTTATAATGAACAGCACAAGTCAATCTCTCTGACCTTGAACTCATGCACTCTCTTCAGAATCAAAATGTTGCCAAATGCAGTGTTGGAATATTAATGGTATATATGGAATCCCTTAATATTCTAGTCCAAGGCCTTTCTGAAATCACTATACTGTGTATCAAAGAGCCTTTTGCAACTCTCAAAAAAAGTACTAATGAGAAAATGGAACAAAATTAGAAATATTTAAAGATATTCTGATTATATATATATATATATATATATATATATATATATTTCCCATCTAGTATATACATTAAAAAACACCACCTCATCCATCCATTACCTATTTGGCAACCACACGGCCTGAAACAGTCAAGAACCAGGAAGTAAGATAAAAAAGCCTTTGTGCAAGTAAAATTAATATTTAGACAAGAAAGCTCATGCCTTTCATTCAGTAAATGTCTATTTACTCTTTCTTAAAACACAATTCTGACAAGACTAGTTAACCATTTTCCAAGTTCAGAACAGATGAAAAACAGCAAATTAAAAGGAGAGAGTAAGGTAAACCTATAAAAATGAGAGGTGACAGGAGGGCAACAGGAAAAACTATTAAAAGTTGAAAAGAAAGTGGCCTAGGGCTGTCTGGGTATATGTTGACCATCTCTACACACCTCAATGGCTCCTAAAGGAGCTATTTTGTCACTGTACTACAATAGAGTATAATAAGTTATATTAATGATACTGAGTCATCAAGAAATAGTTTAAGAAATGGAGAGTCATAGGAAAGCACAGAAGTCTAGGATAACATTTTAAAAAGACTTCCATCAGACATGCTTGTGCTCAAGGGATTAATTCTTCAGCTACCCAGAACTCATTCCTTGAAGGTTTGAGATAGTTCTGGTTACACTGCAATGAGAATTGTCAATCTGCTCTCAATTATCTATTTGTCAATCAGTCACAACAATATATTAGTTTCATTCTGCTCCCCATAATTATCAATCATTTCTGCAAGTTTTGGGAAGTTAAGCCAATGGCAATATTAACCTGAATAAAAAAACAGGAATATTAATTTTTTAAACACTACAAATAATGCTGTCTAGGAGCTATTACTCTCCTCCATTAGTGCAGATAATATTAAGATATTTTATTAAGCTATTAAGATATATATTGCCAAAACTAAAATCTGTGTTCATAGTTAAGTAACTTCTCATAATATACTAGGCAAATTCTGTTTGGTCCTGAAATTCTGCCTAACACTTATGGTTCAACACATTCATAAGAACTTCCCTAGAAAAAAGACTAAATATTGTTATGAAACTGGTAGAATTATATGTCAATATTTATTATCAAGATAAACCACATAAGAAGAGTTGGGGGGGAAAAAAGTCTAAAGGCCACTCAGGTCCTCTCTCATCATGAGCTATTACAGAAGTGATAATAACTTTTATTTATCTTAATACATTTCTTTTTTGCAGTTATACCTCTCAAAGTAGAAGTTTCCCAAACCTGTCTACTTTTTTAATCTTATAGGGAAATTTATGATTATATATGTAATTAAATTTTCTAAACCAAACTGTATTCTAAATATACTAAGGCAGCGTGGTATTTAAAGTAATCCTATGATGAAACCTTTTATCAAATTTAAGAATTATTTCTACAAAGCAAATAATAGCCAATTTATTTTGTTAATCCTGATTATTACATACTTGTTTAGCTTTACAAGCAAAATAATGCCTACTTTCTCCCATGAAGATATTATGAATATTAAACTTGACAGCTGAAGGAAAAGAGACTAAAATTAAGCACAAATAAAATATATCTAGAACAATTTAACTCTGAAAAATTTTTGGAACTGTGCTAAGTACTATAAAATTGCTCTAAGTCCTTAAAGAATTTTTTAATAAAAAAAGATGATTCTCATTCACATGTGCCAAATCACTTTCTAAATATACAAATATTATTAACTGGATATAAGATCAACAAACCTCAAAAAGCATTACAAATTGCCAAAGGTCTAGGCTAAGGCGAAATAAAAGAATTTTAGTAGTTTCCTAGAGTCTTGAATTCCAAAGATAGTGATCACTGTTCACACACCATTCTCTAAAAGGCAGTACTTAAGTGCTAGCCTTGAATTGATGTCACCAAAGATGTCTTTTGATAGAGACAGAAAATTGTGTCAGCAAGACAAATTTCAAATGACTTTTAGGATCTATTGGTCTCATTCAGATTGCCCTGGCAGTTAACTTTGCTAATGTATATATAAATGTTATTAAATGAAAAGTTAAAGATACATCAATTACCTTCCTCACCTAAAGATTAAATTCACAGGGGCAGCTAGATGGCACAGTGGATAGAGCACTGGCCTGGATTCAGGAGGACCTGAGTTCAAATCCAGCCTCAAACATTTAACACTTACTAGCTGTGTGACCCTGGACAAGTCATTTAACCCCAATTGCCTCACCAAAAAAAAAAAAAAAAGATTAAATTCACAGAATATTTCACACTGCAAATTTGTAACCTTGAGGTCATTCATCTTATATCACATTTATTCCTTTTGTACCTAGTACTTACACATTACTTAGCTACATAAATATCACCAATAACTTTTTTTAAAAACCAAATAACTAATTGGTGGCTAAAACTATGCTAGGTGTGACAATACACAAAAATAAGACATAAAGACCAACTGTACAAAAAAAGGAATCAAATAGAATATTTACCTAGAGATGAAAGGTGTGTTACCTGATATGGTAAAAAGTGATTCAAAAGAATTATAAGCTTGGAGATGGTGAAGGTGGAGAATATGTCACCAATTCCTTTCCAATTACAAGAGTCAGGAAAGAAATGTTCATGAGGGGAGGCTGGACTAGGTGGTCTCTAAGGCTCCTTCCAGTTCTCCTATCTGTGATCCTCTAACTTGAAAGAATTTCATGGGGATGTGAATAAAGTAGGGAAGTGCCCGACTGAGCACACGATGGGTTTCCAAGCATGGGGTACATACTGAAAGGAGATCTGTCTGGAGAATGGAGAGCCCAGAGGTTTAGCTCTTAGCCAGGTGTGACAGGAATGGGCAGTAGTCTCCGAATGAGTGGCACAATCAAAGCTACTGAGCTATTCACTTGGCTCTGATAGAACCACTCCTAGGTAAGTTAATTTGAAAACTGAAAACACAGAATGCAGGGAAGTAGTTAAGACAGAAATTAGTGCTAGTGACTAGTAGTAGTTTGGCTTAGCTTAGTTGGTAGATAGCCAAGAGACAAATAACAGGAAAGGAAGGGACTAACTCCACAGTCCAGGAAAAAGTGCCAGGATCTAGATGAATACATATAGATGAACAGAAGGGTTTTGGTTTGAGAGGCAGGAATGTATAAAAACCAGTCTTACCTCTGGTTCTTTTTTTACTTCTGCTTTAGCTTGAGCCACAGGGCTGACTGGTTTAACTTTCATTTCAGTCTTTCCCTGTGGGGTCCTGACACCTACAACAGATCTCGAGGTGGGTGAGGTGCGTGAGGTGCTTGTAATTGGTTTCACTTGTGCTGCAGGTGTAGAGGAGCAACGGTTGTTACTCATTTCTATAACATGGGATGGTGCTATTGGTAATTCCCGCAAATTGCTATTTCTTGGCGCAGTTGGCTGCATTTGCTGAATTGGCCGCTTGACAACGTTCTGTGAAGCTGCACTCTGTCATAAGAAAAAAGATAATTTCTAATCAGAAATAGATACTTGTGAAAAAAAACAAAAAATGTATACAAACAAGAAAACAATACTATAATCAGAGTAGATTCTCCTAACCTCCAACCCTACTGTTTACACTATAATTTACCCAAAATTCTGAAATCTCTGACCTAATGAAGCACATAAATATTTTGTAATTCTATGCTAGGGATTTCCAGCTATGCTTTAAAAACTTACGCAGTACCAGCTGACAGCTGTAGCAAGAGAGGCAATGGTAACCAAAGTGTCAGACCAGCCAGTCTAAGACACTTTTAATGATGGGCTCGGGCTCGTACTTCTACTTAAATTGAAAAAGCTAATTTGTCAGTTTTAAACATGTGATTTAAAGTTCATTTAGTATGAAAAATAAGTTGACTATCATGAGAGATGAACCTTATTGATGCATAAGGATTTTGATAAAATGTCCACTGACACTGGCCAAAAAAAAAAAAAAAAAAGCATCCAGTACACATGGTAATTTTCCAAGGAAGTTTTTTCTTAGAAGAGAAAAAACAATCCAAAGATGGGTGCCAAATACGCAGTCCATAGCGTGAGCCTACAATACTCCTGGGTATGGCCTGAACCAGATTAAAATATAATTGAGAAAAATTTTATAATATAAGCATAGATTATATTAACATGTGGTTTTCTAAGTCACTAATACAGTCTGCAGGGATGCATATGAACAGTTTAGTGGGCCCCCATTGAGACAGACACCACTGCTCTAAAGGATATACCTCAGAATGGAGACACACACACACACACACACACACACACACACACACACACACGAGAATAACCAAGGTGAGTACAGGCTATCTGAGGATAGACAGAAGGAGGAAGTCATACCTTAGCATAGGGATTATAGCTTAGGAGGAGTCATTGTGCAGTGCAAAGAGCCCTAAGTCTGGAGTAAGAGGATCTAGATATGAATCCCGTCTCTGTACTTGCTCCCTGTGAGAGACCCCTGCAAAAATCACAACCTCCCTGGGCCTTAGTTTCCCCTTCTGCAAAATGAAGTCAATTTACTCTCTAGATCTCTGATGCTAATAATGACACTAGGTCACACGAATAAAAGGAGTTTCCAGAAGACTCCTGAAGGAGATGGGAAGCTCTTTGAAATAGCAATTTTTAACCCAGGGGAACTGGAATAGTAAGATGAGGCTGTTTGTAAGTAGGGATAATTTCATTCTCTGCACTAGTATTTTCAGGACCTATCATGTAGTGGGTGCTTAAGTGCTGTTGAGCTCTGAGATCATTCAGGTTGCATGTTTTGTACACAGAACTCATAAAACCTCCTACCACTGTTTAAAAACAGCTCTGGAGCATAATACCATTCACTGAAGGGATAAAAGGGGCAACTTTTAAGGAGTAGCTGTAGATGATAAAACTACAGTGCAAGGTAGTTCAATACTTTTTAACAAGGCAACAGTAACTCTCTGCCAGATCTAAGACTAGAACCCGTCTCTGTGGAAGCCAAGTACCCTTTCCATTAAGCATACTGCTTCTCGTTCCTGACACGGGAAATCAAACAGCCTTCTCTCCTTTTCCACACTACTGGTTCATATTGCCCTTTTATTTATGAAGAAATGTTTGTCTTGTTTTGTATGCAAAGCCCAAAGTGATCTACACTTACAAGAGCAATGCAGTGAAAGCCCTCAAAGCTGTAAGCCTGAAACAAAAGTGGAGAGACCATCTGAAAAGTATGTAACGGCTTTCTTAATAGCCTTTTTGTTGGCCCTATCCCTCTGTGTTCAGCCATTCTTTAAAAAGATCTGACGCTGGAACAAGATATCATAAAAGCATTAAAAGGTACATGTGTATGTGCACGTGTTGCATTTGCACACACACACACACACACACACACACACACACACACACACACACACACACACACACACACACACACCGGGAACCGTCAGACTCCTAAACGGTGACCTAGGGACGAGAAGGGCAACACAGGTTTGTACAGCAAGGACAGCCTCACACCACGACTTAAGAGAATCCCAGTGCGGGTCTGTACTTACGTGTCTCGGGCCCTGTCGCTGAGGGCCCTGCATCCGATTGCTGTTGGGCTGGGGCTGAGTGGCCTGCATGGGAGGCCTAAATGGCGGCTGAGTCAAGGGCATCAGAGGCGGCGGCGGGACGGGAAGGTGATGGTGATGCTGATGGGGAGGCGGGGGCTGCTGAGGCTGGTGCGGGGGCTGGTGAGGGGGTGGAGGCTGATGGGGAGGCTGATGTGGGGGCTGAAGCGGGGGCTGGTGCGGGGGCTGGTGCTGATGATGCTGTGCTTGGTGCTGGGGCTGCTGTGCTTGATGCTGGGGCTGCTGCTGCTGTTGAGGCTGAGGCTGGGCTTGGTGTGGTGGTGGTAATGGAGGATGCAAGGGTCCCTTCACGATTCAATGAAAAAAAAGAAGGAAAACAGTTCAAGATCCGTATCTGCATTTATTATACTCTAATACCAATTTCTCAGGGAAAACCACTCTATTGGGGCAAACATCATTTTCAGATCGGCTATGATGACTGTAATATGCTTTCACTTATGCTAGACTATTACCTTAAAACTTAATAATAATTTATCCGTACTTTAGTATTACTATAAAAAAGTTACTTCTTTTCCAAGTAAGATAAACTTCCTTCTTCAGTATATATGCTTGTTGAATCTATAAAATGTGCTGAGAAGTTGAACTCCTAGAAATCAAACATATCTTATCTCCCTGATATTTTCATAGGGAACTTGAAGGAAAAAAAAAAGATCCTTCTGTAAGAAAGGTCCTATAAATATAGGGCATTATATCAAATTCATGATATATTTTTATCAGCAGAGGGCACTCAAGACTTTCAAATAATAGTAAGGGAACAGCATTATCAACATTTCTTGTCCAGAATACAAATATTTCCAGTATATCCTTTAGGAATGTATTTTAAAATAATAACTTCACAACCTTCCCATAATTAACTAAGAAATCATTACAATGGTGAAAGGAATACAAAAATTTCTAATTTAATTAGCAGTAAAATAAAATCTTAACATTAATTTGTTCATTTCCAAAGGAGGTCATTGATTCTGATTTTCAAATACTCATCTTCTCAAGTTAAATTATAGGGACGCAGTTCATAAGCACAGCAAATAATGTACTAATAAGACTCGGTTTTCTTACTTTTAAGCTAATCATCATTTTCTCAATGTCCACAACAAACCATATATGGCTCTAAATGCCTATACTTGCTTTAAATGAAGTCAGTTTTATTCATCTTTCATACCTGCATATTAGGCTGTGTGTGTGTAGGAAGAAATGGCTGCCCTGGGCCAGGTAAGAATGGTTGTCTGGGAGGAATGAAAGGCCGTGTATTTGCAGAGCCCGGTTGGTTGAAGTGAAGAATCCCCACTGGACCTGGAGGCTGAATGTTTGGTCTTACAGGCCTTTCTCTGGGAAATACTGGTTGCTGTCCCTGCTGATTAAATGCTGGTCCAGGCTGAGTAAAAGGCAAGGGATTCTGGGTAGGAACAGGATGACTGCTGTTAAGAATCGTGGGAGGTGGTGGTGGTGGAGGGGGACTTCGTTGCTCAAACAAAGGATGACTCGGGAACCTTGGTTCTCCTGAAACTAAATGACATTACAAGCATATTATCTTCTTGACAAAGAATATGAACTTCTTAATACCATCTTAAGATGAAACAAAACGATGTTAACTATTGACTCTATAGGGCTGAAGGTTCAACTTAGACATAAAGTTCCCCTTTCCTACCAAATCATGTCACTGAGTATTTTCTTCTTTTAAAATAATCAGTATAAACTAATTAAATTCAATTATAAAGCTTAACATATTACTCATTACTTTTCTGTTACTTTTTCTTCAAAGGTTCTATGTTGGGGGCAGCTGGGTGGTGCAGTGGATAAAACACTAGCCCTAGATTCAGGAGGACCTGAGTTCAAATCCGGCCTCAGAAACTTGACACTTACTAGCTGTGTGACCCTGGGCAAGTCACTTAACCCTTATTGCCCCGCAAAAAAAGAAAAAAAAAGTTCTAAGTTGCCTTATATACTTCCTTCTTTCTTCATCATACATTGAATGCGTATACTCCTTGAATTGAAATGAAAATTTATTTTAAAAATATAAACAAAACGAACAATTATTGGATATTTTCTAACAACTCATCCCTTTCTTGTTCAACTTACTATAAATTTCAGGTCCCAAATAAAACTTCCCTTAACTGATGCTATTGGAATATGCCTGAATATCCAGTGATAAAAAAAAAATCCAAGATGTTTGGTTGAACTGAATTAAAACAAAATATAGCTATAGGTATCAAATTTCATACTATGAATATAACTATTAGACTTATTGTATTAGCAATGTTACTTGAAACTGCATAATACCTCCTAAGAAGAAATGGTCTCTGTCCTGAGGAGGTGGTGGGGCTCTCCATTGGTCCTGGAGAGGAAGCCGTGGGGGCTGGCTGAAATTGGTAGGAACGGGCCCAGGAGTATGCTGTGGGAATTCTGGAGGAACCTAGTAAACAAATATCAACAAAAACAAAACCTAAGTTATGAAAACCCACCAGCATTTCTGAGATATTCAGACAGAATATAGTTTTTTCTCTGAAAATATTGATTTATTAGTTATTTTTCATATTCTGTATAAGCAGGCAATCAAAATGGGTAATGATGCCACATTAAATAGTATATCTAGAAGTCAATTCAATGTTTTAATATCATAGTTGCACCACAGGAATGCTATTTTGCCCAAGCTTGTTGAAATCTATGCAATTATTGACCTTCTTTCCCATTAATCCAAAAGGCTGGATGTCTACTTTAGAAAATGCTCCTGACATTTATCTTCTTAAACCATGTTATTCTTGGCCATCTATTTAGTCAACCCTAAGCTATAGAAATGAAGCAGCTTTAGTTCAAAGGGGGAAAGAAAATCAATTTGCAGAATAACAAAATTGAAAATATTTAATAAAACCATATGGATATTTTTGAAAATATATACAATTTTTAAAACCTATAAATAGCTAATATTAATATACATTATTTAATATACTTAATAGTGAATATAAAATGGTTTGATTGACAACAATAGTAAGAACATATGCATAGCCCACTTTATAGTTTACAAAGCATTTTAGACAGGTACAGTATCTCAACTGGTCCTCAACAACCTTGTGAGATAAGTATTATTATTATCATCTCATTTTAAGGATGAGAAAACTGAGTCTCAGGGTGGTTAGGTGACCCCTCCCACTGTTTACATAATTAAGCTATTAAGGATGTTATTTACAGATTGTGACTTGTATTAAGCAATTAGAACTGGAAGATTTTAGAGATTTTACAGTCCCAACTGCTTCAAAGCAGATACTGAGGGACACACTGTGTAAACAAATAAGTAAAAAATATGATCATTTCAGAAGAGAGTGAATACTAAGTGGAATAACAAGTGAAGTAAATTTTGGATAAAGCTGGGAAAAGGAAGAGGTAGGGAGGGGTAAGATTAGAGTACATTTCAGGCATTAGGACCATCTCACCCATGCTAAGAAATGGAGGAAAAAGATATAATGGCATATTTGAGGGAAAGTATGTAGGCTAGTTTGGCTGGAAGGCTGAGAATGTGAAAAGGGGTAATAGACAGGTTAGCTTAATAAAAGAAGGGCTATAAAGAATGAGCTGAGGAGTTTTCATTTTATTCCAGAAGAAACAGTAAATCACTGAAGATTACTGAACAGGCAAGTGATACGGTAAGTCTTATGCATTAAGATGGACTGAAAAAGTCAGTGTCTGGGAACGGACAAATTAGGGGGATAGTACAATAAGAGTTAATGATGGCCTGAAACAAAATGATGGTTCTGTAACTTGAGAGAAGAGAATTGGGGAAGGGGGAGATTTGGGAGAGAGAGAAAAATTGGGAATGATTGCAATTATGAACCTAGAAATTAGGTAACTGTAAAGATAGTAGTGCTCTCAACAAAAAGAGGAAAGTTTGGAGGAAGAAATGAAGAGTTTAAGTTTAGTTTGTTTGGACTACTGGATATTCAGCTGGAGATGTTCAACAGCAGTTAAGTGATGCAGAGCTAGAGCTCAAAGAGATATGGGTCAGACATATACATCTGGGAGTCATCTGCATAAAGATAACTGGACCCAAAAATCACCAAGAAGGAGTCAGGACTAAGCCTTAAGGGTCTCACAATTTAAAGAGTACAGAGTAGATGACACAATGAAGGAGACAGTTATTTCATCTTTCACCCACTACACAGGTAGAAGACCTAGGAGAGAGTACTGGCAAAACAAAACTCAGTAAAAATACAGTATCTGGGGGCAGCTAGGTGGCACAGTAGATAAAATACCAGCTCTGGATTCAGGAGGACCTGAGTTCAAATATGACCTCAGACACTTGACACTTACTAGCTGTGTGACCCCAACTGCCTCACCAAAAAAAAAAAAAAAAGACAGTATCCAGAAGGAATAGTCAAAAGTTTCAAATAATGCAAGAACAAAGTAAATTATTATGAAGAAAAGGTCACTGTATTCGGCAGTTAGAAGATCACTGGTAATCACAAAGAAGACATTTTTAGTAAGAGTGGTGAGGTCAGAAGCCAGAGTAGGAAGCCTTGAGCAGTGAATAAGAGGAGAGGAAATAGAGACACAGAGTGTAGATCTTGCATTTTTCCCCCTTAGGCTCATGACTATGAAAGGGAAGAGAGAATTAGGACAAAAACTTTGAAAGAATAGTAGAGACAAGTGAAAGTTTCTTAAGAAGAAGAGAGACCAAGCTGTGTTCACAAAGTAACAGGGAAGGAGTCAGTAGATAGGAAGAGGGTTAATATTGTGAATGGTCCAAAGGGGAAATTTAGAGAGGCAGCATAACATGGGGGAAAGAGCCCTAACTCTTTAGAGTCAGACAACCTGAGTTGGTGTCCCACTTTTAATGCTTAATCTCTTTGTGACTTTGGGCCTCAGTTTCCAATTCCTTAAAACAAAAGAACTGGACTGCATGATATCTGGAGTTTCTTCTGACTATAGCTCTATGATCCTATAAAATGGATGGGGATGGGACCAAGAGTACAAATAGAGGAAGGGTGTTGGCATCAGCAGTGAGAAGGACCTTCTCAACAGAGACTAGGGGCAAATGAAGAGAAAATGGGGGAAGATAAACCAAGGTTTGGAAGTATTAGGTTGTATGAAAAAGATGCTTATGATAGAGTGTTCTAATTTTCTCAAATTAGGAGGTGAAATTTTCTCTAGGAAGATGAAGAAGGATAGTACAGGAAACTTGAAGTGAAAATGTTTGGAAGAGCCAATGCAGCAAATGTTGTAAAAAGATTAAAGAAGAATAAAAATGGAGTAGAGAACTTTTAGTGGATCCAGTTTGTATCACTGTGCGACTTTCCTCAAAGGTATGTAATTAGCAGCAGAGAAAGTGAATAAACTAAATTCAACCAGTACATCAATTTAAAATACCATAAAGTTTAAAAATAGATAACCCACCAAGTCATTTCATGATAGCAAATAAACCAGTAGAGATGAACTTTAGTAACCAAGAATGAAATAAACTTTACAAATGAGAAGATATACTTATCTATAAACTTTTTCATGCTCTAATAAACATCTTATCATTTAACACAAATCACAATACAAATTGGAGACTGCAAAAATACCTGTACTATGCTTTGATTAGAATATAGGGGGGGGGAGGGTCGAGCTAGGTGGCACAGTGGATAAAGCACCAGCCCTGGATTCAGAAGGACCTGAGTTCAAATCTAGCCTCAGATATTTGACACTTACTAGCTGTGTGACCCTAGGCAAGTCACAATCACACTGCCCCACAAAAAAATAAAAATTTTTTAAAAAGATACACACACACACACACACACATATATATATATGTACTAGAAAAAACAAGATTACTTCATTCCCCATCATGTGCTAAATATCTATTGGGAATTTCAATGCAAGTCCAACTTGTACCTATCTATCTTCTGCCACTACTTGAAGTCTTTATTCTTTAATTGAAACTTGTAGCCCTTATAATTCATCAAGTGCATTTATATAAATGTATAGATATACATGCTTATATATATATATATATACACACACACACACACACAATAAACAATGGGAAATTTTTTCTACTTATATAACAAATAAATTTTGTAACTCATTTGTGAGTCTATGTATAGGAAAAAAGCTCACAATAATTTAATTATTTAAGTTTATATAGTGACAAATTACATAGATAATAAGTATTAAAAGTGGGATAACTGGGGCAGCTAGGTGGCACAGTGGATAGAGCACCAGCCCTGGATTCAGGAGGACCTGAGTTCAAATCCGGCCTCAGACACTTAACACTTACTAGCTGTGTGACCCTGGGCAAGTCACTTAACCCCAATTGCCTCACTAAAAAAAAAAAAAAAAAAAAAAGTGGGATAACCAACTGAAGTTGTCTGACTCTAAAAAGTCCGGGCTCTTTCCCCCATGTCATGCTACTTCTCTACATTTCCCCTTTGGACCATTTCCCCCCTACAATATTAATCCTCTTCCTATCTACTGACTCCTTACTTTGTGAATACAGCTTGGTCTCTCATCTCCTATCTCCCTCTACTATTCTCTCATTGTCCTATTTCTCTCTTTCATAGTGAAAAGCCTTAAAAAAAAAAAGCCATCCTCATTGCCTTAAGAGCAAAAATTGCTTCTTTTTTGTCTTTGTGTTGGAGGCACCTAGTACATCGGGCCTTGCACTTAATGTCTGCTTCTTGGAAAGCAAGACTTCAAACTATTTTGCACAATGTACTAATTTTCTCTAAAGTTAGACTTTTGTAGGCAACAAATTACCTTTGAAAAATCTGCAATGGCTAAGGCAGGAAATAATGTTCATGTTCGTTTCTTTCTCTCTCTCTCTCTCTCTCTCTCACACTCACACACACACACACACACACACACACACACACACACACACACGTTTGAGGTGAGCTGCCTTATATTTCTTCCAAATTATGCAATTCAATGGTCATATTATCAAATGCCCACACCTGACTAAAACAAATGGGAGAAAACTAAAAGAAAGCTCAGTAACTTCAATGTCTTTTGAATGAACTGTTTGCTAGTTTCTAAAATTTTGAATTTGTTGATCTGAAAAGTCTAGATGGATACATGCTCATCTATTTGTTTATTTAGGGTAGACGTTACATGATATTACTGGTAAGTTACCATTAATTGGATCTAGTTAAAGAGTGTTTAAGGGGGCAGCTAGGTGGCGCAGTGGATAGAGCACCAGCCCTATATTCAAGAGGACCTGAGTTCAAATACGGCCTCAGACACTTAATACTTACTAGTTGTGTGACCCTGGGCAAGTCACTTAACCCCAATTGCCTTAAAAAAAAAAGTGTTTATGTTTACTGATAGCCTGATGTAACAATGGATTGGGGTGTCTACAAGCCAGAGGCCTTTGTTCTACTCCCTCTTATTTTTTTCTAAAGTTACACCTCAAAACCCCTCAATAGCATCCTCCATTAGCAACTCCTTTGCTCTCTCTAGTCTTTGATGAAAAAGTAGCCCTTCTCTTGGCTTAGTCCAATCACCCTCTATGCTTCTGCCTTTGATTCCTTTTGCCCTCCTATTCCTTCCAAGAGCTTGTTGCTTTGATCATTGCTTCACACCCCTCCAATCTTCAATATTTGTCTACTTGTTTGTTCCCAGATTCCTATCAATCCAACAACCTTAAAACCTTTGCATGGTCCCTACTACCCTCTCGAAGTTAACATCATATATCTTTCTCCTCTGTTAAATATCCAACCTCCTAGAAAAGGCATTTATATTAGTTGTCTTTATTTTCTCTGTCCCCTTCCACATTGTACTGACTTCTAGTTTCACAACTAAACTGAAACTACTCCCTATGGTCATGGATAATCTCAACTGCTAAACAGAGCAGCCAATTTCTTAGTTCTTATTCTTCTTTATCTCTGGCATTATTTGACATTATTGATCACTTCCTCCCTCTGGTACTCTCTCCTATCTGGATTTTCACTACACTGCTCACTCCAGTTCTTCTACTTGTGTGACTCCTCCTTAGGTTCCTTTGCTGGACTATCATCTCTGCTTTAAAGGTAGGTAGATTCCACCCCCACTCAGGAAGACTCAGATGTGGGTGTGTCTGTCTCAGATCTCATCTTACAAGTGAGTGGGCACCATTATATTTGTGCATGACTTCCACATCTACACATACAGCCTTAATCTCTTCTGAAATACAGCTCAATATCACTAAATACCTATCAGAAATCTCCAAATAAATATCCTGAGGGAATCTCAAACTAGCCATGCCCAAATTGAACTTATGATCTTTCCAACAAAACCCATCAGTCCTTCAAATTTCCCTATTTTGGAGGCTATGGTATTATGGAAAGAATGCTGATTTGTAACCTGAGAACCTCAGTTCAAATCCCAGCTCTGCAACAACCATGTGTGACTTGGACAAGACACTTAACCCTCTCTGCATCTCAGGTTCTTCATTTATAATAAAAGGAGACTGGACATCATGATTCCATAGATTCCATCAAGTTCCAAAAGAATCAATCAGGGAACATTAAGTGCCTGTGTACTATGTATAAGGCACTAAGCTTAGTGCTGGGAATACAAAGAAAAAAGAAATCTTTTTTTTTTTTCCAATAAGCTTACATTCTAACGAGGGAGATGTGTAACCCTAAAAGAGAAGGCACTACCAGCTTGGGGTACAAGGAAAGCCCTCTTATGCAATGTGTGATTTGGTTCAGGTATAAAGGAAAATAGGGATTGCAAGAGGCAGGAGTGATGAAAAAGTACATTCTAGGCATGTAGATGGGAAATGGAATATCATGTTTATGAGGAATTAGCAAGGAGGTCAGTGAGGCTGGATCATAAAATACATGAAGGGCAGTAACATACCAAGAAAAGCAGACAATTGGTAAAAGGCTACACATCTGATCTTTGGGGCAAAAGAGAAGCCACTAAAGATTACTGGGGGGTGGGGTAGGGGTTGACGTGTTCAGATGGATGCTTTAAGAAAATCATTTCCAGCACTGTGTAGATGATGGAACTTCCCGGCCTCCTTCAGGTCTGTGCTGAAATTCTACCTTCTACAGGAAGCCTATTCCAAGTCCTTTGAGATTATATCCTCTCTCTGTTGATAGCACAGTGCCTGACACATGGCAAGGGCTTTATAAATATTAGCTATTATCATTATAATTTCCAATTTACTTGGGTATATCCTGTTTTATGTAGTTGCTTATATCTTGCAAACTTCCTGAAAGCAAAAACTATCTTTTACTTTTTGATATAACTTCAAAGTTTAGGACAGTGCTTGGCACATGATAGGTGCTGTACTGTCTGATATGAGTATACTGAAGAGGTGATCTAGCCTAAACTACAGTAGTGGCTATATGGAGAGAAGAGGACAGATATGTAAGATGTTGTGGCGATATCAGTGGCAAGATTTGGCAACATGTTGGCTAGATCACTACAACAGTTTCCTAATTAGCCTTTCTTGACAAATTCTACTTAAGTGCTGATTTAATTAGGGAACCAGCCCTACTTAATCAACTATAATGGTTTCCAATGAGAATAAAATATAAATTCCTCTGGTAAGTTTTTAAAGCCATTAAAAAAAAACACCCTGGTGCCAACCTATTTTTTCAACTTCACTGGAATTCATTACTTCTGCCTCATTCTACAATCCAGGCAAACTGGCCCTCAAATTGATCCTCACACAGGGGCACCCTGTCTCTGACTTCCCACAACCCATTCACCATGCCTGAAATGCACACCCTTCTTGCCTCCACCTCAGCCCTGCAGCTCAGCCACCATCTTCTGCATAAAGTATTTCCTGATCGCCTCCTCTCCCCTGCCCCGCCATCCCCACCCTCCTTCCCAAACTACCTTCTATTCAATTACTTTTTATGTATTTGTTAATTTCATATTTATAATATATTTTCTTTGAAAAGTTTTTTAAACAGTAGAAAAGAATATATCTAAGCATAACAGCAAAACACAAAAAGACTACATAAAGCTATAAATTAGAATGTTATTATACTTGCTCTTTAAAAATATATAATAAATTCCACATATTATTTTTAAAATTGTCCTGGTTGTCTGGGCTCCCATATTTAACTTTCTTCTGTTCTCTTTTTTACATTTAAAAAATGTTACAATGGCTCTCTTTTTCTTTTTTCTTTTTTTGGCTTAACTACTACTAACCTTCTTCCCCTATTCCTCTCCATGACAACAATTAAATAGAATGGGGTGGGGGTGGGGGGGCTCTAACCTTGTAACAAACAGTCAATGAAAATGAATCCATATAGCATCCATGTCCAAAGATGCATGGCTCCACATGTTGTACATAGCTCTGTGAGCAGGTGGATAACATGGTTCATCCCAAGTCTTTTGGAGACAAAGCTAGTGGTTGCTTTGAGTCAGGGCACTTAAGTTTCTTGAAGTATTTTTTCCTTTACAATGTCGTCCTTGTATAAATTGCTCTTTTGGTTCTGCTCAAATCATTGTGTCAGTTCCTACTACCCAGAATTCTCTAAAATCACCTTTTGTCATCTGTTGTAGGGCAATATTTCATTAAATTCATACCACACGATTTGTTTAGTCATTCCTTGATTGTCTTAAAGGCAAATTAAAGCACTCCCTCAGATTCTGGTTCTTAATTTTTATCCATTCCCCCTTTATATTACACCCCTACAGGCTCAAGAAGTTTGTTTTGCTTATGAATACTCCCTTCTAAGTATTATCCTATCTTTTAACCACCACCTCTCTGCCCTCCACTCCTGATGCCCACCACCAATGCCTGCTTGTTCTATTGAGCTCTGTATGTTAAACTCTCCTTTGGCTTTGACAAAGTGAAGTTTATCTGAGAAGGTGCTAGATGATGCAGTAGATAGAGCACTGGGCCCAAATGTGACCTCAGATACTTAGTAGAAGTGTAACCTTGGGCAAGTCACTTGTTTGCCTCAATTTACCTAACTGTAAGATGGGGATGATAGTAATAGCAGGTACCTCCCAGGGCTCTTGAGAGGATCAAATGAAACATTTGAAAAGGGTTTTGCACAGTTCCTGTCACACAGTAGGAGCTCTATATATGCTATTACTATCATCATCATCATTTGATGTCCACTGGACTCCATCCTCCATGGTCACATACTCTATTTTGTATGTTCTTCTTATGAACCCCAGTTATAAAAAAAAGAACGAGTCCGACATATACAAAAATATTTGTGGTGGCAAAGAATTGGAAATTGAGGGGATGCCCATCAATTAGGGAATGGTCAAACAAATGTAACAGAATATTATTGTGCTGTGAGAAATGATGAGCAGGCAGATTACACGAATTGATATTGAGTGAAATGAGTAGAACCAAGAGAACATTGTACACAATATAAACATTGTGTGATGAACAACTGTGATGGACTTAGTTCTTCTCAGCAATTCAATGATCCAAGACAAAAGATTCATGATGGAAAATACTCTCCACATTCAGAAAAAGAACTATGGAGTGTTAAGGCTAAAATTCTAGCTAAACTGTCTAAAATATCTAATGAGTGGTCGCCAATAAATTATAAGCTTTAGCAAGAGTTAGACTTTTAAGCATTTATTAAGGAGAATAAGAATTTGGTAAAGAGAGAGAAAAAGGCCTAGATTCCTATCTATTAAAGGGAGAGCACATTTCTAGCTCCCTTCTCCGCCAGAGTCCAGAGGAAAGAGCCCGAGACTGAGTGCCAGTCTCTTCCTTCCTCCTCCCACTAGCCCGCGTCACTTCCTGACTCCTGGTCTTGCCCTCAAAGACCTTCCTTTCATGGGCAGAACTCTTCTACAGTAAGTATCCAGCAGGTGGCGTTATTCCAATCGTTACAGTAGTCTGAATACAAATCAAAGCATACGATTTTCACTTTTGTTGTGATTCTTCTCTCACAACATGACTAATGTGGAAATATGTATAACATGATTGTAATGTATAACTGATATCAGATTGCTTGCTGGCTTCGGGAGGGGGGAGGGAAGGGAGAGAAGGAGAAAAATTTTGAACTCAAATGAATGTTGAAAACTATCTTTACATGTAATTGGGGAAAAAAGAAAAAGAAAAAAAAAGGAAAAGTTCCATATCTTTCTTCCTTTTACCAGGTCTTCTCTTTCCCCCTTTCAAAGTCTCAGAAAATAACCACTGTCCCACCCAAGACATCTGGTTTTTACATTTTAATTCCCTCAATACTCTTTGAAATCATTAAGCTTTTAAGGGGAAACTTTTTTCTTCTCCCCTTATTAGAATGTTACCACAACATCTTCATACAGCTCTTTTTAGCTGCTCAAGTAAGTCTACTTTAGGAAGCTTCTGGAGTCCTATGTTTTGTATTTCAAAGTTCCTTCTTTTGTCTTTTCATAAGGAATACTTGAATACTACATTAACAATCTTTTTATTCCCCTCTAGATTATGCACAACTTTGGGTTAAATTATTCTTGTTTGTAACCTTAAATCCTTTGGTTTTTGGAATGTTCTCATATGCTGGTGTTTCAATGCTACTTCTGTAGTACAATGCTAATGAAGAATCCAATATCTCCTCTCCTTCTCAGAAGCTTCTGGTCTTGCAGATGGTGGCTATTTCCTTGTCACTTTAATTGCTTCTTTCTGGATGCTTACAATATTTTTCTTTTTTGATGATGAGGTTCTAGATTTTGGCTATGCCATTCCTGATCCTCTTCAATTTGTGATTCCTTCCAGAAGACCAGTGGGTTGTTGCTATCTTTTTGTCCTCTGGTTTTAAAAAATCTGAGCATTTTTCATTCATGATTTCTTAACACATAGTGTACAGCCTTTAAAAAAAATCATTTTTTTAAAGAATCCAAAGATTACATCTCCTTAGCTTGTTTTCCAAGTCGGGTTAAAAAAAAACAACTATCTTACATTTTTCTTTTTTCTTCAAATATCTTTATTTCATTCTGATATTTTGAGTCATTTGACTTACTGATTTGTTTGGTCTATTCTGATTTTCAGGGAGTCTATTTCTCATGTAGGTGATTAATGAATGTTTGTTGCATTGGCTTGTTCTATGAATGATTTGGACAAATCAAATTTGGGAGAAGTATCTAATATGATAAATGAAGATCAAGATTCAGGTTGGAAAGCTGGAATAAAATCTGTAACCTTAAATTTCACAGGATGAAATGTAAATTTCTACATTTAGGTTCAAAAATTCAACTGTCAAAGATCAAGATAAGAAGTTGTGAACAGCAATTCATATGGACAAAATCATGAAAGCTTCAGTTAATTTCAATTTAATGATAACTATTAAAAAGGCTAATAGAGGGGCAGCTAGGTAGGGCAGTGGATAGAGCACCAGCCCTGGAGTCAGGAGTACCTGAGTTCAAATCCGGCCTCAGACACTTAACACTTACTAGCTGTGTGACCCTGGGCAAGTCACTTAACCCCAATTGCCTCACTAAAAAAAAAAAATTGCTGTTAATTAAAAGAAATAGAGAATTAAAAAAAAAACAAAAAAAAAGGCTAATAGAACATCAGGTTCCATTATACTAAAAGTAGTTTTAGATCATGGAAAATAATGGACAAACTATAACCTTGGAATAATGAGGCTGAGATGCTAGAAAGGTACTGGATAATCTAGGGTCCAGAAGACAAGATATCTGAGTTCCAGAAACAAGAATCGAACTTGATGGTGAGCCAACCACCCACCTACTGAGGCAGGAGGACTTTAGAATTTTCTTGTTTTTGAGGAAGAATGGTTTCAAGATGTGTTTGGAGACAAATAGGCAAAAGTATTCAGAATAGCCATTACAATTCTAAATTATCTGAAATAACATTAGGGGTGTGTGAGTGTGGCAGTTATGGGTGGAACTCTTACCCAAAATGACAACCTTAGGCATCAAAGCAATAGTCGTTACACTACTCAATAGCAAAAGAGCAGTTTCTAACTTGTAATAAGACTCCCTAAAATTCATCACTGAATCTAAAAAGTGAAGGAAAAAATCTAAATAAGTTTAACAAAAAAGTCCTATGCCTTACAGATTGCTTTTATAAAATGTTTATGAAAGTGGGTTAACAATTACCCAAAGTAAAATCACTAATGGAAAGACAATGGGACAGATTTTATTTACTACTCTGCATATGGACTTTTATATAAATGGATTGCAATAGATACAATAATAAAGAAAAGCCTATTTCATATAATGAAATTAAGTTCAAGTTCTATTTATGCATGTGACAAATAAACCTGCACACATCCATTTCTCTTATTTGGTAATATAGATAATAAAAATCCACAAATAATGACAAATATGTCAAGTAGTCAACAGACTCATTCAGCCTTCTCTAAATATTTTCATACTGAGGCAAATAACAAAACTGCCTGGTTTAAATGTAAACACCAAGAAGAGGTAGCAGGAAGGTAAGCAGGAAGAGATCAACTAATACTAAAACTGCCAGATGTATTTTCCTAGCTTATGAACCCAATTTATGAGAAATGCTGTCGATAAATAACTAGAACCTAGGTGTCCTGATGCCCAGTGTTGTGTTTTCACTATGCCACAGCACTAGGTTAGTGACAGACATATACTGTACAACCACATGAAGCAGGAGATAGCTGCCTGATTAGTACATCTTTTCAGGCCCCAATAAAAATTCCCAAACCTATAAAGAAGTCAAGATGACAGGTAAAGAGGTAGACATGAAACAATCAAATTTGGACCTTTTACCATATGGATGCTTTGCCACTTTTAGGCTCAGCTCCCCTCATAAAGGTACCAATAAGCAGTGAAATGGCCATAAGACAGGGAATACTAGGAAGGAGGATTAAAAAAAAAATCAATAAAGTTAAATGCTTTACTTCTGAATTAAAGAATTTCTCATTAAAAAAATCTGACAGATAAAAACTGTAGTCCTAGGAGACTTTCTAAAATCATTTAAGTATTTACAAATAAATAAAAATAAAAACAAAATCATTTTGGTAGATTTTTAAAAACAACCTTAATTTCTCTAAAATGAACAATTCGCTAGAGTGCTATATGCAGAGAATCTAGTTATGTCCCTCAGGATTTTTAACTAGGCTCTAAAAGCAAATCCTTCTTTATATGAAATATGCCACACAACCATTAATGTCTGGAGAGAGCTAAAATTTTAAAGATAATTCTTAAAATTGCCTAGCTTAGAACTCAATTTATGTAAGTTCAAAGGATACAAATTTCAGTGGTCTATTGGAATTTTAATCTGAAATCCTGGGCTACTTGGATTTTACAGCCACAGTGTATAATAAAAAGATTTACTAAAAACTTTAAAAGAGATATATTAGAATGGATAATCTAGAATAATACCTGCAGGTACATAAAAGGTGTCAATAAGATTTTTGAAAGATAATTAAGCCTAAAGAAAAACATGTGTTAGAAGTTTTTAAAGGTTCCATTGAAGGGGAAAATCTAATATATATTAAAATATGAAAGGAAGAATTTTGATGGCTTTTAAGATATTGTCAACATTATATTATTATATATTATATATGCACACCATGTATATAAAAGCGCTGAATAACTCATGGATCATCAGTACATGGAAAGATGATTTGGGAAGAGATCAACAATACCAAAATTCCAAAGGATGACATATTTATGGTCCAAAATGCAATTAAGTTCATTCAAAGAAGAGTACTTAAAAATGTCTATAGAATTTGTGAACATTCAAATAATCTCTCAGCAAATCCAGCAGTGCTTAGAAACCCAAGAAGTAATGTACTTGTGTAGCAGTCTGAGATTTTTTTATTGAAAACTAATAGTGTCCCTCTCTCAGAAATTTCATTTTGTCACTTCAGGAACAACTAGCTTTGAGAAAAAGATGAGGATGAAGAGATTTTCCCCAAATCCAACCTCAAAGTTAAGTTCAAAAAAATTTTAGTAGAATTTTTATTTACAAAGGAGAAGTCACTCAACTTTTCCCTGTTAAATTTACTTTTATCTATAATGAGAAAATCTATATTTGGGGGGACTTGAAATAAACTCTCTAATGGAAGGAACTGAAAGTTGTAAGAGAGGGTCCTATAAAATGCTAAGTATGAGATCACATGTGTCCAATATAGTGGAAGCTTTTGCACTAGGGCACCTAATGCACTAAAATGAAGTAAAAGAATTTCATAAATAATTACAATTTTCATTAAATACCTAAAGTCAAGTCCTATTCTTTAGATAAACCCAGAGCTACGTGACCTCTTAGGGAATTTAGATATCAAATAAAAGATAAATGTTATACATGTATATGCATAGGGAGGGAGGGATGCAAAGTTCAAGAGAGCATGAGAGAGGGGAGGGCAGGGGAAGAGAAGGGGAGAGGAAAAGGGAGAAAGGGAGTGTTATCCTTCAAAATACATTTGGAAGGGAGAAAACCTGGTTCAAATTATTCCAGCAGCCACAGATGAAAACAGAAAAGTAAGAAGGAATGCTAGGGAATTCAAATATATGAATTAATTTGTCTTCCTATACCACCTATAGAAAGAAAAAAAGCTGTCACAAAATATAAAACTTTTATTGGCAGTCAATCTGGGACTGCATTAAGTATCACAAAAAGAATTACAGAATAATGCCTGCTTTCTGCAAATTTACAGTCTGAAATGGTCCTAATGTGAATAGAGCACATGTATATTCTCTCTCTCTCTCTCTCTCTCCAAGTGTGTATATATATATATACATATATATATACACACACACGCATATGAATGATTTTTTACAGAATAAAAAGCTTTCAATAATTACATGAATGAATTTAAATAGTATTTATAATACAAGTATTAGTAATACAGTATAATAAGTATTTACTCTGTCTTATTTATCATCACACTGACTGACTATATCCTCAAAGAAGTGCACTTTATTAACAGTGCAGTTAGGTAACTATAAAATCAGAATGAAAATCAAAGAATAACGATGGGCATTTCAGATCCAGACTAGAAGGTCAAAGGGAATAGTTACCCGATTAACTTAGAAAGGCTTCCCAAAAGGGTATAAGATTTCAGAAGCTCATGACTAAAGAGAATGGTTTTGCAAGCTAGATGGGGAAATATACAGACATATCACCCAGGAGAAGACTTCGATGATAGTGTATGATCCTGAAGTGTTTTCAATACTCAAATGAGGAAGTTGTGTTTTATCCTAGAGGAATTAAGAAGCCACCAAAGATTCTTGGGCAAGAGAGTGAAATGGCAAGACTTTGGGACATTATTTTGGTAGTTATGGGGAAGACAGGCTTGGGAGGTGACTGTAAACAAGGAAACCAATTAAGTGGCTGTTTGTGAGAAGAGGTAATAAGGGCCTGAATTAAGGTGGTAGTTACATGAATAGAGAGAAGGAAGTGAATTCTAGAGATCTAGAGGCAGAATTAACAAGATATGGTAAATGACTAGATGTAAGGGAGAGCAGGGGAGGAAGAGTGAAGAATCAAGGATGATTCCAAGACTGGTTGCCTGGAAGGCTAGTGGTATCTTTAACAAAACCAGACAAGTTTTGAAGAGGTGTAGGTTTAGGAAGGAAAAGAAAAGTTGCATTTTTACATGCTATATTTGAGATTCCCAAAAGACATCTAAAGTTAAGATTCCCAATAGTGGAATTAGAAATCAGGAATGATATTAGAAATTCATCCATAAATCTATAACTGAATCCATACATACTGATAAAATCTTCAAGAAAGGGTATGGAGAGGAGAAGATTGCCCAGGTTATACCGATGGTTAAGTGGGAGCTGCAGGACCAGGAGCCAGGTTTTGACTCTTAGTACAGAGCTTTTTGTCATAACAAATTATTTACAAATTTACCATAGCAAACTTGTCTTTATGTTAACAATCTAAACACTAGTCAAAAATGCAATCGTTATTAACTTTTCTTATTTAATATGTGAGGCACAGCTAGATAATACCAATCATTTCTACCAAAACTACAATGCAGTTGTTTCTATAATTCATCTCATAGTCACAAATACCTCATTCAACATGACTTTTATACACCTAAGCAATCCTGCCTCCTGAAAGAACATAAGATAAGGCTACTTTAATCCTTTCAAAAAATTACACTATGGGGGGGGGGGAGGAGAGGGGGTTTATCCCTTTAAATATCCTTCCTAGTTAAGAAATTAACATTCTCTCTCATGTAATTCTTACACAAATTGTACTTTTACTTTTCTACATCTCTTGTTAATTACATGATTTTATCTGTAATAATCTATTCATAAGGTACTGATAACTTTGGTTACTCCCCCCACCAAAAAAGATGAAAACTTTGCATAAATTGCTTAGCACAAAGTTAATCTTATAATGCAAGGCATAAAGAGGATCTAACAGCTATTATATGACTTATCAGCTTTCCTGAAAGGGTCACTCTGTACACTTTCATAAAACTAATTAAATACCTTAACAATGTCATTGAAACTTCATGAATCTTTCAATAAATTACAGCCTTCCTCTACAACATGTTTTCATTTATTAATCTAACTTAAAATGCAAAGTGCTATATAAGAAACCCTTCCACAGTTAAGTAGGGCCACTAAGTTAATTCTGATTATATGGTTTAAATGCAAAGAATAATGACCACTGTAACCTAAGACACAATTAAAACTATCACTATCTGTCACAAGATGTTAATCCTCTTATTTCAACAATGACCACAGTTTTTAAAGGAAAAAAAAATCTTTACTTAAAAACCCATTTTGGAAGACATTTTACAATGGGATGGTTCTAGAAATTTAAAAATACATAGTATGCATAAACAGCACCTAGTCTTAGGCTTCATACCATGACTAAAATTGTTTGGTGGATTGACAGTTCATAAATGAGCACAATACTGACACTTCAGGTCACCAACTCTTAAAAGGGTTCCGTTAAGAAATGAAATATTACTTGATAATAGAAAAAAACTTTCTACTTAATGTACGAAAAGACATCTTTGTTTTCGTTAAGTTTCACACATTTAAACTTATCAATGATATCTTATTTCATACATGCTAGAACTGATGTTCCACGCTTAAGCAATTTTGTTAGTCAAAAATTTCTTATACAATTACAATTCAAAATATCAGATCTAATTTTATTTCTAATCACTTCACTAAAGTACAAGTTACAATTAATTCAGTATTCAGATGGCCTTAATTAAAAATACATTATTCTTTAACACTTAAACACAATAAACAGAAATATAAAAACTATTTGAGGTTTTAGAGGTTCTACTTATTTTCAGGATTATAGTAACTAAAGGTTTTCAGAAAACTCCTAGTAGGGCATTTATACTTTTACTAAGTTGATTTTATGTACATTAGATACAGCAGAAAGAGAATTTGATTTGACATAGCAGGTAATGACAAGTTCAAAATAACTTCAATTCTAAATTATGGACTAAATGAAAACATTTTTAGTAGAAGAAAAAAGTAGAAAAAACCAGAGAGGTAGCCAGCAAAGCAGTTTGTGGAGATAGACAACATTACAAGTTTGTCTTTAAATCTTATATAAGAGAAGGAATATCAATCTTTTTCAGTGCTTGAAAAGGATCAGTGGGGAAAAAAAAAAAAAAAGAAAAAAAAATTGTCTTTTAGGGGCAGCTAGATGGCGCAGTACATAAAGCACCAGCCCTGGATTGGGGAGGACCTGAGTTCAAATCCAGCCTCAGACACTTGATACTTACTGTGTGACCCTGGGCAAGTCACTTAACCCTCACTGCCCCAACCAAAAAAAAAAAAAAAGAAAAGAAAAGGATCAGTGATTTTACCTGTGTAGTCACTTTGTCCACTGATAAAAGATCACAACTTACTAACATTTCCTATTTAGGCCCTTTCTTTTCTGTTGTAAGCCCTCATCACCTCATTTCTAGACTATTGCAATAGCCTATTGGTGGATCAGCCTGCCTCAAGTCTCTTCTTAGTCCAATTTATCATCAGTTGTCAAAACAATGTTCTTAAAGTGAAGTTCTGATCTTGCCATCCCTCCTCATCTTTGCCTTCTAACATCACTGGCTTCCTTCAAGTCTCAGTTAAAATCCAATCTTCTCTAGGATACCTTTCCCAATCTCTTAACTCTAGTTCTTTCCCTTGGCTGATTTCCAATTTATTTTGAGTATAGTTCTTGGGGGTACATAGTTGTTTGCATGTTGTTTCCCACTGGTCTGAGTTCTTTCTTCAAGCTCTTAACACAGTGCCTGGAGATAGCATACATAAATTACTAGGTTCCCCCAAACCTATGCTGTGATGGCCAATCATCTGGTGATGAACCTCTCCTGACTTCACTGGGCTGGTTCTTAGGAAATAGATAAAGGTATATTGCCACAGTTACATTCAAGCTTGCTGTACCACTTAGCACTGCCTTTGAGAATCCTAAGACATTTCCATGACACAATGAGATATTAAAATTCAGATTTCATCAACATATAAAAATCCCAATAAAATGCAAATAATTATAAAATTTGGTGCTCCACCAATGAGTTCTGAAATTTGTTTCCTTCCACAATACAAAATTAAGCATCAGCTCATATAAATATCTCCACAATAGAGGTATTATGTGCATCAACTGGAGAAAGATCTATCGTAATGCACAAAAATCCTAAATCCAATCCAGAGATAATGCCAAAAACAAATGCCCACCCATGCCCCTTCCTTACTAATCCCACCCAAAATATCGTATCACTAATCATCTCCTATATGCCCTTGAATTTACCATAATTTTATACAGAATGTGACAACTTTCAAAGTATCCTTAAAAGCAATATTCCTAACACAAATCACCAAATTAAGGTCATCTGGAGGGAAAGACATACTGAGTATGATTATTTACAGTTAAAAAATATGAAACCATGTTTAACATCAGAATTTCTGCTACTTTTTAGTTTCCATAGTTTTTGCTTTAGTGGTATGTGTGCATTTGTATGTCTTTTTGATAATTTTCTGCATGGTAGCATTAACAACTTCAATGTGTTTGGAACTGTTTATGCAATTGTTATGACAGATAAGCCAATTGGATGATGATACAAAATGGAAGATACTAAAAATATTTAGTCTACTACATGACTATCTAAACCAATATTTGAAGTAAATAAAGCCAGTTTCCCATTAAAGCAGGTATGACTTTGTAGGTCAGAATTTTTCAAACAAAAAACAAAGAAAATCCAAACCCAACAACAATCACCCCAAAAAACACAAACAAACAGAACACCAAGGACAGTCAGTGTTACACTGAGAGAAGACAAAGACACTAATACATTGTGGGTTACTGTGATTCTGTCCAACCATTAAGGATATCAATTTTGGATTATGCCCAAAAAATGACAAAATTTTCACTCTTTTTATTCAGCAATCCCAGTATGGGGACAATACCCCAAGAAGAGCAAAAAGAAAAATGAAGTTCCAATATGTAAAATAATATTCACAGCAATACTCTTTATATATTAAAGAAATGAAACAAAGTTTGTGCTCATTATCTGGGGAATGGCTGAAAAGGCTATTAATATAATGGATTAATGTTGTACAATAAAACACGAGGAGTAAGAAGATTTCAGAGAAACATAGGAAGAAAATGTATAAACTGATGCAGAGAGAAACAGGCAGAACCAGGAGATGGAGATGGGGAATGAATGATTCAGATCTGACTAACATATAGAATTTCCAGATCAGGAAACTCCCTCTACTGATACAGATCAGTACCTCCTTTTCAACCTATAGTATCAGAGAATTAAAATTAAGTAGGACACTGAATGGTTAAGTGATGTGCCCAAGTTCACATCACCAGGAAGTATTAGAGCTCTTATTTAAACACAGGTCTTTCTGACCATGAGGCCAAATCTCTGTCCACTACCCTAATCTGTTTCTGGAGAACTAAAAGAATAAATACCATGACAACAATGCAAATTAAAAGATCACAGTTAAAAGGAAGATAAACAATAAGTAGTAGAAAAACCATTTCAGGTTCCAGAGAACATATAGTGAAAATTACCTCTCTTCTCACAGGAGAAGAGTGAGGGAATAGTGTATATATGATCAAATATAGTCCCTAGATTAGAGGGTTTTGCTTAATTGTTTTTCTTTGTTTCAAGAAACAGTTCAATCTAGAACGTAGGAAGGCTAAAATGACTGTGATATGAAGACAAAAGGCATAACTAAAAGGTATTCAATAAAAATGTATCATTTTATGACTACAAAATGTTTGAAAACCTCTGCTCTGGACTATGTTTACATCAGTGGTTTTTTTGCTCTGTTTTCTCTCCTTTATGGAAGATACAATTAGGAAAGAAGTAGTCGCACTTGGGCTAAAATCAACAAATTGGTATATAATGTAGGCTTAAAAAATATCCTAAATGTTATCTACTGGGGGAAAGGAAAGGAAAGCAGTGTTTATATGAAATAAATAATTATAAATAAGTAACATGACTGATATGAGTTGCATACTTAATAACAGTAATTATCTTGGTTAAAAACAAGTCATGTAATTTTCTCTATTCAGTGCAGCCAGAAATTCAAAAATCTATGAGAATTCTGATCATTACCCATATTTATGTAATAATCAATAAATACTCTGATAATACTTAACATCCTCTGGACAAAGAGTATTTTCGACAGATTTAAGAAAATCTATTACTTGTTTTATATAGCCTTAAGTATATTCACAGTGCTGTATAAATGTTTATTTAAATACAACACTGCTACTACCTACTGGGTAGGTTATACTGAGGTTTCTTTTTATGTATGAATTGGAGTAAAATGACACTGAAACCCTTCTAATTATCAAATTTTACAATCCTGTGGTGTTAAATTAAAAATTAAAACTATCATATCTTATTAAAAGTGTATAATTTTAAAACAGAACTTAAGAGTTCTAATAATAACTTTACCAGCAACTGAGTTAGTACAATATAAAATCATATATGTTTCTTGGGCTTTGGGATACTAGGGAACCAAGCTTTTTTCTGATGTTATGAATCATGGGCAAGGTATTCTAGTAAAACAGCAAGTAAAGTTAAAGGGTTACTGAATTTTAGAAACCCGTCTTATTTAATAGCTGTTACCATAGTGTTTAGCTACTGCTGTTCCTCCTGCAGATGGGAATTCATTGATATGATTAAATTTGATGGTATGATAATATATGGTAATCGTGATTAATCAGAAACTCACTAGCAAATGGAGGATGTTGGGCATTATGTCACCTGCATTTTAAACTGCATTCCTTCCATGCCAGTCTGACAATATCTGACAGCTGGAGGGATCTCATACCACATCTGCTTGCTACTACTTATAGTTCTGATAGGAAAAAATGCCCATCATTCCTTCACTGTCTTTATTGCTATAATTACTGAGCTTTGCAGACAAGTAGTGAAAACACTAAGTGTTCCAAAAGAAAGCATTTTTTCTCATTGTAGTACATCCTCAATTCACATCTGCAAAGACCATAATCTGAAAGAAATGTAATTTGATGCAGCAGTCTCATTCAAACATGATTTGCATGAAATGCCGTATAAAGCATAATCCAAGGAATGTCAATCAACGCCACCTGATACCATGTACCCTGCTAAATGAAAACAAAATACATTAAAAGCTACCTGTGATTTGCTACTGCAACAAGGTAAATAAAAAGAAAATTTCATTTAATGGTACTATTACAATAGTAATGCCATAGCCAAACAGAATAATTTAAAAATCAAAGGCACAATAGCATCATTCCTACAACTAATTTTTCAGTGTTTTAAACACACACCACTATGTAACTGTTCAGTGGCCAAATTTGCTATCTTCAACGGGGCCATATCTTTCAAAGTGTATTCAGTGGAGTGAAGAGATGATAAAATATGCTAGCCAAGATACTTTAAAACATCATCACTTAAACTCATATCAGATTTTAGTATCTGTTGCAGATTAAAGGGAATGAAAGTCTAAAAAATCAAAACTTAAAATTCTATTTTGTTAACCTTTAATATAATGAAGATATTTCTATGATGGTTTCAAGTGACAAGCTTTATATATGACGTCTGGTCAAAGGAGTAATGAATATCAGGAAAGAAGGGATTAGAAAACTAAGTTTTAACAAGAGAACATAATAGTTAATAAACTGGTTGGAAAAACCTGAACTATAAATTCATTATTTTTTTGTTAAACCTTGGAAATGAAGGCAAAACTCACATAGAAATGAAAATAGATGTTTACTAATGTAAAGGCAATTCAAAATAATTAGCAAAATATAACACTGGTCTGGGAAATGAGATTTCAAAGCCTAAGTGGCTGATATAGCACATTTTAACCCTCAGGGGTATATGCTAACTGCCTAAGCCAATCAGCCATGCTAAGAATCTGTTATTTAAATAACTGGAGTATATCTTTGTCTTCCAAAAAAGATTCCAGCTTTCTGATAGCATGATTCAAAACATTAAATGATCAACAAAAAAAGATAAGAGCATAAGGAGTAAGGAGGATGCTTCTACTCTCCTAGTACTTTTCTTTTGAGGTAAAATTCCAGGTTGTACTAGGTCCTTCTGGTCATATTTTATTTAAACATACATTTACTCAGAATAAAAGTATGTGTATAAAACAGGAAAAGATTTTAGTCTCTGAGTCCTTTTAAATGTCATAGACCCTGAACAGAATACAGGAAAGTCATAAAATTTCAGTAGAAGCACAAGGATCTGATAAGGAAAATTCCAATGATCTCTAAGAATTTATTTCTCAAATATATTTTTTTCTTTCAAACCACTTAGCAAGTATTTCTAAAGCATATTTACTCAAAATCCTTAATTTCTAATTCAAATTTTGAAATAATTCAGTTTTACATCAACCTGATTTAAACACAATCTTGTTTTGATATTCCATATTAATTAAAATAAAGTGGCAATTTTAACTTAAATAATAGCTATTCCTAAATAAATAGCCACCAATGCAAGTAAGCATAATAATACTGATGGAATAATAACTCTTACTCCCCACTTAGTAAAAAGGTTCCTAGATGGGGTCCAGAAACCTTGTTTTTCTTAGTATTCTGATAACTATATTTCAACATAAATGGTTTCCTGTATAATCCCATGTATTTTATTTTATGTATGCATTCAAAAACATTATACTGAGGAGTCCAGAGGCTTCATGAAACTGTCAAATGGATCCATGATACAAAAAAGGCTAAGAACCCCTGACTTAAGGTCTACAAATAAAGTATTTTCCTTTACAACCACCCTGACGAGAAAGCTGTAAAAATACTGTTATCGTCATATATAAATGAAAAAAAGTTAAGTGATTTACCCATGATCACACAGCAAGCAAATGTCTCAAGCAGGCTGTGAACCCAGGTACTGGGACTCCCAAGACCAGAAGTACATACATTATGTCATAATGACTCCTAAAACCTCAATTCCTCTTCTCCTTCAAATTAATATAGTAACTATTAAAAACTTATACTTATTACTAGAAGGTACTACTCATGAATAATGTGTACTGATAATTTTACAGTTATTATCAAAATAATGTTCCATATTAAAATAACCTTGGGATGTTCCCTTCTTTTAAATAGGCTACAATAATTACATACAATGGCACTTTGTGGCGAACTTCTCATAAATTATAGGAATATAGGTTAAAACTTGGAATTTCTTATGCTTTGAATTAATTTTTAAAAAATAATCATTATTAAAACAATAAATTCTAAATATATACCTATATTTAAAAGATAATTTATGTTAGTAAGAGTAAGTTTACATATATTTGCTGGACCTTAAAATTAAAAACATATGCTTGAAGACCTAAAAGATAATAAAAATAAAATGTTTCCTAATTGATTCAGTTCACTATTTTTTAACTGTAGATCAAGTCTTCTTCAGCTTTTGAGTATAGAACTATGCTTAAAACAATAGCTATGGTGATTAAAAGTAATGGAAAAATCATGTTTTTATAAGGCAAACACTTTAATTGGTCGTAAAGGCTTATTAAACATAGGCTAGCCAATTAAAAATACCAAAAAAAACCCCACCCTCTGACCAACATACCTAATTTTTATCTTTGTATAATAGAGGGTTTCTTTCTTTGTTTCTGTTTGTTTTGTGAAGTGAAACATACCAAATATTGATAATTGTGTGATGTCAATTCTCTGTAACTTCATTCCCAAGTGAGATTTAATTGTACATAACTAATTCTTTGTTTGAAGCAATGTTTTGGTTTAAATTATATCTAAGAAATCTCGTGAACTAGTTTAATTTAGTTAACAGTACAAAGAAAATAAATATAACGCAAAATGACAAACTGAAAGGAACATGAAAAAAGGGAGTTATAACCATAATAAAAGCATTTTTCTTTTCACACAATATTCTGAATGTCACTTTGTAAATGCCTTAAATATAATGAAACAGGTATCAGATATAATTACTTTATCGAAAAAGATGGGCCACACAGTTAAGTACAGCAATGGACTTTAAGACTGAAATCACGCTTGACTTTGGCTGAAGACAGAGTTTTTCATGCTTAAGAGACCAAAATTAGGAGAGACAATACCTCCTATATATTATTAAATGTCTCCAAACAGAAATTAAAGTTTATTATCATTCAATTCTTTAAATCACTGGAGGGAAACATCCTAATCCAGAAACAACTGGCATTGGTCCTGAGAATGCTTTTTTGGAAAAGAACAATTCTCAAAGTCAGAATACAACAGTCAAAGAAAAGTTAAATTTCTCACAAAATGTAAAATATTAATTGTATTGCACTCTAAGCTTTATCTGAGTTTTTTCCCTCCAAATTATCACATAAATTTATTGAAATACAGTTGGAAAAACCACAAATGAAAACTGAAAACAACTATTCTAATTTTATAGTTGTGGTAGACACATTTTTACAAAGATATTAATTACAGTATAGACTTATGTCTATTCCGTTTACAATTTCTTGTCCATTTTGAATTTTGGCTTATATCACATTATTATTGCTTTGAAGAAAATGAAATAAAGATGAAAACTAATTCAATAATACTTTGGACACAGACCTTGAGATTTTTCCATACAGAATAATGCAAAGTACTTTAAAAGTGCTCAAATTATTTCTGCTTTTCAATGAGCAAGCTTTCATTCCTATTCATCAAAAGAAATATATTCTGCAATTTAAAACAAAGAAATGCTTACTCCATAATCATATAATTCTCTGGTTTATAAAAAGATTTAATAAATTATTTGAAGCAAAAACAAATGCTTTTTTTTCTTTGCTTATTTTCATTACTTGAAACAAAAAATTTTTTACTGATTGGATGGTCAGTTTTCACTCTTCAGTATTTCACAAATAATCACCATATAAAACAATTCTCTAACTTACTAAAAGGGTTCTTGAGCAATAACGATATCTAATAAATAAGAATAATAAATAAAAATCATAATCATATTAAAATAACTCATATTTATGTAAGACTTTATGATTTAAAAAGCACTAGATAGTTAAATCCACTTTGATAATATTATAATTACAAACAGAAGTAGATCTATTTTCCTTTTCCATGGAATTTTGCAATTTATGTATTTAAAAGGTCATTATACTTTAGGAATGTTTTGTGTTCAATATAACTACATATTCTAACTTTTATAAACTCAGAATTACAACTATAATAAAAACTAAATAATGCACTGTACAACAAAACAAGGAAATATTTTTTCCAACAAACCATTTAAGTCAGAAAAATGAAAGAAGCTATGGAATAGTTCTGAAATATATTTTTTAAATGATTTTTAAATTCCATTAAATCAAGTGACTGGGCATCTTATTTTTTTGTTTCAGAAAAACAATTTGTTAAATTTCACATAAACACACACACACACACACACACACGCACACACACACACGACAACCTTTAATAATGGAAGGATCTTTGCACTTAATACAAGGAGGCAATAATAAAATCAAAATCCATATTCTTTAAAAATGCGTTTGAACTTCCCACTGGTGACTCTGATCCAACAATTTTACAGTTAAACAAAATTAATTCTGCTCTCAAAAATCCATTGACCTTAAGCTTTTAACAAACATTTTCAACTGCACAGATTATTGTCAATATTTACAAATCCTTAAAATTATATTTAGCTGGAGCCACTTTTATTTGCTATATTAATATTTCTTTGCAAATGTATGCTTATCCATATCACAGCAGAAGGACCAGCTGCTACTCACTGGGAATCTCTGGGGTCCTACAGCAGGTCTGGGCTGGCTGGGTACTGGTAACAAGGGCACTAAAAGAAGAAAAACACCTTTCATTGTGAATTTGTTTTGATTAACAATGATACCTATCTGAAAAAGGAATAATGCAATTTACCAAAACAGGTAAGAAGCTGAAGCTTAGTGCAAATTCTTGAGCCCTCCCCCACTTTTTTTTTTTTTTAAAGAAAGCCCACCAATATTTCGAATAATAAGAAGAAATTTAGATTTCATTAGCTAAACAATTATGGATTACATTTTTCTTCAGGAAATGAGTCATTTCCTGTCTATTTTTCAAATAACTATAGCTAAAAGAACCTGAAAGAATTTTCAATTCTGTAGCTCCCATTCACCCAAAATTTAAGTACAAGTAACTTTTTGTTAATTATAGAGGAAAAAGGAAATCAAACCACAATAGAAACAATTTTTATAAGGAAGTCCACTGATTAGAATGAAGTATCACGTACTTTACTCCATTTAAAATAGGCAATTTCATAAACTGGTACTAAGTGGGTTATATACTACTACATTTTTAAAAAATTCTCTGGAATAAATATTGTGCTTTTCAAAAAAAGAAAAAGATTTGTACAAAAATATTTCTAGCAGCTCTTTTTGTGGTGGCTAAGAACTGAAAATCAAAGGAATGCCCATCAATTGTGGTAGATGATGTGAGGGAATATTATTGTGCTTATAACAACTGACAAGCAGAATGATTTCAGAAAGGCCTGGAAAGACTTGTATGAACCGATGTTTAGTGAAGTGAGCAGAACCTGGAGAACACTGTGCACAGTGACAACAATATTGTTTGATGAAGAATTATGAATGACAACTATTCTCAGCAATACAATGATCCAAGACAATCCCAAAGAACTAATGATGAAGCATACTATACACCTTCAAAGAAAGACCAGATATTAATTGAACACAGGCTGATGCATGTTGTGGCTTTTTTTTTTCCACTTTATTTCATTAAATTTTTTTCTTCAAGTTTTCTTGAACAAAATGACTAATATGGTAAGGTTTTACATAATTGCACATGTATAACCTAAATGTGATTGCTTACTACCTCAGGGAGGGGGGAGGGGAAATAGGGAAGAAAGGATAGAATTTGGAACTCAAAACTTTAAATAAAAATGCTTATTATTAAAAACACATTTGTTCAGAAAATATTGTGGTTTTATAAAAACAAAACAAAATCCAACCACATGTGGAATTTTGCAAACAAGATCTACTCTAAATTTCACAAAGAAAGTGGTAGAAAATTAAGAGAAAATAAATCTGAATAAAACAATAATTGAGGGTATGTGAGGAAAAAATTTATTTTTAGATTAATAAATGACCTCTCGACCTCAGCTACTCAGGGAATTCAGCACATTAAACTATTCTTATTTAGCAACAAGATTTCATAGTTCAAACATAAAAGTGCTACTAGGCTAGTTAAACCAATATGAAAATCTGGCTCAGAAAGTCGGCTTCCTTTTAAAAAAGACAATAAGACTTCTAGAAAAAGTTTAAAGGGGCAGAGAGGTGGAATAGGGGTGGGAAAGGGAAGGAGGGCAAGAGGGTCATTCCTCCCAAACCTGAATTGTTTTTTTCCTTTCTGTTTTACCTAACTAGTTCAATAGCCTTTTACTACATGCTTACTCTACCTCAAGGCAACTAGGCAGTTCAGTGGATAAAGTGCTGAACCTGCAGTCCAAAGACTCATCTTCCTGAGTTCAAATCTGCAAATCTGACCTCAGACACTTGCAAGTCACTTGACTCTCTTTGCCTCCATTTCCTCATCTGTAAAATGAGTTGGAGAAGGAAATGGAAAACCACTCCAGTATCCTTGTCAAGAAAACCTCCAATAACGTCATGAAAAGTCTGACCCAACTGAAAACTACAGAACAACAACAAATACTCTAAGGCACTGGATTGTGCAAAAGTAAACAAAATACTGCCCATAAGGAATATGAGATCTAGTCAAAAAGAAAGAAAGCAAAGGAAGTAAATAAATTATAAAGGAACATATCAGGAAGTACAAAATTATCTGACACACACATTTATAAACACTGCTTAATCTTGCCTTGGAATCCAAAATGTTAATTCAGAGAATCAGAAATCTCAGCTAGAAAAGACCTCACAGGTCATCTGGAACAAGAATCCCTACTCCCCTAAGTCTGAGTCATCTAAGTTTGGCTTAAAAATTTTTTAGGTGGGGGTATCCAATGAAATCAACTCCATTTGGGGAAAGTTCTAATTGTTGGGAAGTTTTCTTAAACCTTAAACGTAGCTCTTTGCAGCTTCTAATTATTGACTCCTACCCCTGAGGAGGCAAGTAGAACAAATCTGATCCCTTTTCTCTAACAGCCTCTGAAATACTAATTCCTAGCAAACATTTCTAATATATCACATGACATTTATAACAGCATATGAAAGAGATTTTCCTTGGCTCATCTTTGAACTGGGCCTATCTGCCACTGACAAGGTTTACTATTTAGATCATACTATTCACAGCCAGGCATTTAGTGGGCTGAGGTCACTAAGCTTTTGTGCTGCAAGCATTATTCTGCTACATGATGAAATCATCTTAACATGACTAAATTCTAGAGAAAAATTAATAAGTTTGTTTACAGGCCTGCTTCCCCTTTTTGCCCTCTTGCATTTTCTATTTCCTTCAATAAAAATTTAGTGTACAAAACACCATGCTAAGCACCAGTTAAGATCCAAATGTGCTACTTTCAGTCATAGTGGTTAAAGAGAAGGTTAAAAAAATACAGAAATAAGGGGATAACTAGGTGTCACAGTGAATGTTCAAATCTGGCCTCAGATACTTGACACCAGCTGTGTGACTTAACCCTCGTTGCCCAGCCCCCCCCCATTTTTTTTAAAATACGGAAATAAAGTTAACATATAAATGCACAAAGAGCCACAAACAAAATGGCAACTTGACGATGGAATGAAATCATTACTGATGGAGGTGAGGGAGGACTGAGAAATAAGAGGGGGTTTCATTAAGGAGTTGGGCTTTTATTGGGTAGGAATGGGATATAGGGCATTCCTCAAAGGAAAAGGAAAATATGGGACATTTATGTGAAGTACTAGGATACCAACTTAACTGTAGTGTAATATACACTGGTTAAGGTAATTTTAAAAGACTAGAAAGGTAAAGTGAAGGGGAGGAGGTGGCAAGTTGACTCCATAGGAATCTAATTTTAAGGAAAAGTAGCATGAACTTTCCTCAGCAAGAAATATAGATCCACATAACCCATAAAGGTGTTGTTCAGTAGAGAAGAGAAGGGACCAATGCATAAGGAAGGGATGAGTCAAAACCCTGAATCAAAATCCAGGTCCTGAGCCTCCAAATCAAGTATTATTTCCACTTGACCATCCTGTGGCTCACCTAATCTACTGTGTTTCAGGTCTTCTATTTTATGCTAACCTGCCTTATTTTCCCCCAAATAGCTGCATTCCCTTCTCAGAGATTCATGTTTAAATGTAGTATCATTTAAAAGAAAAATTACTTGTCCTTATCATAAATTATCAGAATTGGAGAAAGTGATTATTGGTAAAAGCTCTGCTATCCAAAATACAGAGGAGACCAGGTGTTCTGAACAGTTGTGGGCTAATCCTTTACATGCTAAAAATTAAACTTTTTTTTAGAAAATAGAAATAATTTCACAACGTATTAAATATGTTTCCACAGATAACAACTCCTCTATGCCTTGTACAAGTTGACTACATTTTGCACTAAGCCTCCTCTAAGTCTAAAAATCAAAAGACATCAACATACCATTCCTGGATCTCACTCTGGCCACACGACTAGCCCCATCTCCTTTAACAGCCACATAAAAATCTTCACTATTGTCTTCTACACATTTCTAGCATGTAAACTGTCATTGCTAACAAGCTGCAGATGTCAGAGAAAAAGGCAACAAAGCTCAGAGGCCCAATCAATGAACAAGCAATTTATAAATGCCTATTATGAGCCAAGAACTATGCTAGGCACAGGGCATCCAAAGGGGAAAAAATTTGAAATAATCCTTGCCATCAAAAAAATATGCATTCTCTCAAGGGAGACAACATATATATCGATAAGTACATTTAGAATTTTTAAAATTCAAAACAGGGTAGTTTTAGGGAGGCACTAGCAACTGTAGGAAGAAGGAAATCAGACAAATATAAGGTCAAACTTCAACTGAGTCTTGAAGAAAGTAAAGTATTCTACAAGGTAACAGAGAAGTACATTCTAGGCATGAAGGAAATTCAGTGGAAAGGCATGGAAACAGAAAATGGATTGCAATATATCAAGAACAGCAAGAATTCCAGTCTAGCTCGGTGATAGGATGCTGCATGGGGAACCAAGCACAATGAAGATGGAAAGGCAAGTTGGGGCCCAATTATGAAGGACTTTAAAAGTCAGGACTTTATAAGCAAAAGGGTAACACTAGAGTTTACTGGACTGGAATGAAGAGTCACTGGAGGCAGAGAAAAGCCATTAGCAGGCCATTGCAAAAGTACTAAGGGCCTAAACTAAAATGCTGGCTGTTTAAGTATTTAAAAAAAAAAAAAAAGATGTATGGAAGAGGTAGAAGCAACTGATAAACGTAGATGCATCAAAATTTTGGCAACTAGCTGCACATGATGGAAGAGTTAGCAATCAAGGATAACGCTATGGTGGCAAATTCTGGTGATTAAAAACATGGTGGTTCCTTCAACAGAAACAGGTAAACTGGGCTTTCTCGTCTCATGTCCCAACAGCGATGAGTGTGGGGCATTCACAGGGACCCACGAAAGTCTGAAATAACCTCAACACTGTTATCTAGAAACAATACCACAAAAAAGGAGCAGCCTAAAAACAAAGCTGTATTTTCCTATTCATATTAGAGGTTCCTGACTGATAGTACCAGTGATACTCAATCCTACCTTTCCTTCCCAATACCTACTGGAGAGAAAAGGGAGGGAACATTAAAATCTACTATATGCCAGGCACTGTGCTAAATACTTTATAAATATTCTCTCATTTAATCCTCACAACAACCCTGAGAGAAAGGTGCAAGGGACAACAGGTCCATTTTCGGATCTTTCAGAACATGACTAAAGTAGAAAAAAATTTAACATGATTGTACTGTAGAACACATAGCAATCTGCTTACTGTCTTGGGGAGGAGGAGGAAAGGGAGAGAGGAAGAAAAATCTGGAACTCAAAATCTTACAAAAATGAATGCTGAAAACTATCTTTACATGAAATGGGGGGGGGGGAATACTGTAATGTGAAAATTTTGTTTCAAAACAAAAAAACAAAAAAAGCCCAAGGATATAAACAAAGTTAATATGCACTTCCAGGTTTACAGAGTGCTACCTTCACAACAGCTTTGTAAAGTACATAACACAAGTTTCACCCTTATTTTATAGATGAAAAAAACTGAGACTCCTTAAGTTTATTGGTCATGGTCATATGACTGAGTGATGAAATTAGGGTTAATAAAACCAACCACATTTTTTTCCATCCACTTTGCTATAGTCAAAACAAACTATTTTACAATACTGTAGATTTTCCTTCCACTTAAGAAGTCAAGTCTGTAAGACAGCTCCTGTGCCTGCACCATTTTCTGCATGAAGCCTTTTCTGATTCCTCCTAATGATAGTGCTCTTACTCCTCAACTACTTTGTAGTCAAATCAATAAGCAATTACTAAGTACTTTACTATGTTCCAAGCACTGTGCCAAGTTCTTACAATACAAAGAAAAGTAAAACAAACAAAAAATAACAGCAAAACCAATCCCTGATCTCAAGGAACTACTGGAGGAGACAACATGCAAACAACTATGTGCAAAGAAGAAAGATATATAGGCTGACTCACAGATAATGACAGAGGAAATTCGCCAGCATTAAGTTGAGTGGGGAAAAGCCTTCTTGTAAAAAATGGGATTTTTATCTGAAACCTGAAGGCAGCCAGAAGAAGTATTAGAAAGAAGAAAATTTCAGGTATGGAGAAAGGCCAATCAACATGCATGAAAATATAACTTTTTAATTAAATAAACAAATCAAAAAGCATTTATTAAGCACTCACTATGTACCAAGGACTGTGCTAGTACTACACATACCCCCCAAAAGGTAAAACAGTCCCTGCTTTCAAGGAAATTCACAATCTAATGTGGGAGACAACATGCAAACAAGTGTGTACAAACAAGACACACACAATCTAAATGGGGATAACAGAAGGAATGAACTAACATTAAGGGGGAGTAAGGCTTCTTGCAAAAGGTGACTTAAGGTGCATAATTTTAGAATTACGTCTCCTCTAACATTTAATTCTTCCATATATATTTGGGCAGGTTCAGCCTTTTCCTCTGTCCTACCCTTACGTCCTGAAATAAAGTATGTAGAAGATAACATTTGTGAATGACTCAAGTCTATTAGTATATTAGTATGAATATCAACTACTGTAATGTATTATAGATGATGAGAGTTTGGGACACTTGTATAGAGGTTGACTCAGATTATGTCGGAGAAGACAATGGTCAAAAAATATTTCCAGCCGATAATACCCCTTCTTCAAGATGAGCTCCAAACTTGTCAAACTTGTCTGGCAATAATATATATGTCCTAATGCTGATATGAGCATATATGTGGCATATTAATGTCTTTTAAAGGTTAATAAAGAGGTTACTAGAATCTTCTGCCCACAATGTAGAAATATCCTGTAATTAACATGCCTGTAGCATAGCACAAATTCTAGAGTGACTGAGATCTCAAGTATCATCCCAACACTACAGGGCTATTCTATAGTTAATATGGCTTTGGCATGACAGAGTTATAGCATTTGATACTAATGAACAAACTTTCCACTTAATTATTTTTTCCTGAGTTGCTTTTTCCCTACTATCTGGCCACTCCTCCTCAATCTGCTATCTATAGCATCATCCATGTCTCAACCCCTAACTATGGATTTCAAAAGGCCTCAGAGTCCCAGGGGCCCTCTTGTACTTTTTGTGATTTCAGCAGTTCTAATAGGTTCAGTTATCGTCTTTAAGCAGATGATTCCCAGATTTATACATCCAATCCTAGCATAATCCTTGACCTTCAATACTGTATCACCAACTATTAGACATTTCCAAATAGATTCCTCATAGGCATCGCAAAACTTCTGTTGTGCAGTCTGACTCTTTGTGACCCCATGGACCACAGCACACCAGGTCCTTCTATCCTTCACTATTTCCTGAAATCTGTCCAAGCTCATGTTCATTGCTTCCATGACACTTTCTATCCATTTTATGCTCTGCTATCCTTTTCCTTTTGCCTTCAATTTGTCCTGAGTCTTTTCTAATGAGTTCTGTCTTTTTACTTTGAACCCAATGTATTTAAGCTTCAGCTTCAGTATTTGTCCTTCCACTGAATAACTGAATTAATTTATTTAAGTATTGACTAATTTAATCTTGTTGTCCAAAGATTCTCAAAAGTTTTCTCTAATACCATAATTCAAAAGCATTGACTTGTCAGCACTCAACTTTCCTCAAAGTACAACTCTCACAGCCATATATTACTACTGGAAAAACCATAGCTTTGACTATACAGAACTTTGTTGGCAACCTTTCTTCAAATGCAAAATTATTATTGTTTCCTAACTTACATATTTCTGCTCAGGGACCCACCATCTTTCTACAACAGAGGAAGTCTTTCTTACTCTCCCTCAGTCCATACATGCCTATCAGTTGCCAAATCATGTTGATATGACAACTCGCCTTTACCCCCTTGTTATCATTCAGGCAGCCACTACTTTAATTCAGAACATCATCACCTCTTGTCTGGACTATTGCAGTGGTCTCCTATTGGGTCTCACAAGCTCGTTTCTCCTCACCAATCTATTTCCATATAGCTACCGAGGTGATGATGCTAACCAAGTCTGCGTCACTCTCAAACCCAAAAAGCTCAAGGGGCAACTCATCGCCTCCAGGATCAAATACAAACTCCTCTACTTGGCATTTTAAACTGTCACAATCCAGCTCCAGCCAGCTTCTCCAGATCTTCTCTTCATTATTCCCATACCCAACCAAACTAGTCTACTCACTACCCCAGGTTCTGTTCCTTCACAGAAGTGTCCCTGTACCTAAAAGACTGTGCGTCTTCCCATGTTCTACTTCTGAGATTCCGTTACTTTCCACTAATATGAATTGATGTAACATCAAAGAAGCAGATTCTGAAAACCAAAAAGCAAGACAACTAAAACAATGTAAATGGGAAAGAACACTAACAAAACAGAAGGCTATATAATGAAAATGACTAAGCTTGCACAGAAGAGATGAGAAAAATGTGTGTCCTTCCCTCCTTTGCAGAAGTCAGGGACTATGTGGCGTAGAAAACTGCATATGCTGTCAGAGTCAGTGGGTGTCATGATTTCATGCAAGAGCAATGGCTTTTATTTTGTTTTAAATTAAAGGGATGGCTTGCTGAGTAGAAGAAAAGGATGTATGGATGTGTATTATATGTATACATATATGTACACACATACATTAAAAAACGTATGTATATTTATGTTCAACAGAAATAAATTCTGAAAAAAGACTCTAGGCTTGTTTCAAAGTTCAACTCAAGTGCCACCTCTACTACAAAATCTTTCCTGATCCCTTATGGGTTAGTGCTCCCCTAATCACCCCATACTTCACATTTATTTAAAAAATATTTTCTATTTAATTTATGTGTAGGTGCTGTTTTCGCCCATAGAATAAAACTCCTTGAGGGCTATTTATTTCATCTCTCTATGTTTGAGCACAGTGCTTGATACACAGTTTGTGTTTAATGAAGACTGAATCAGAATTAGCTTTGGCTACTGAGGTGCAGAAAACAGTTTGCCTCCAGATTTCAGTGAGACTCTATCTTCTGTCTCTTCACTGACAACTCTTTTCTTCCTACTATAGTATATATTGCTAGCCACCCCCAGCCCTGGGGAACTCTTACTTCATTTTCTCCCTTCCCATCTCTTGACTTCTGGTGCTTCTTACCATTCTAGCTGTTTGTACAAAGAGACTGGCCTTTTATGGACACTGCCCAGTCTCAAATCTCTTTCCTTTCCATAAATTGAGTCAAAGCTCTGGCTTCTTTTAGCTGTGTTTTTTGTTAACAACTCAGGAGCCTCCTAGTGTGAGATTTTGTTGGCTAGGAGTGGAGGGAAACAAAAGATTTCTTTGTAGGGACCAGGGTTTTTCTAGATATGTAATATAGTACTGTCTATGGGTTCAGGACAAGATAAGCCTGGATGTCACAATTCAAGACCAAGATGTAGAAATATTAACTTATGCTTATTAATGCCTACTACAGATATAGTGCTATGCTAGTAAGCAGTGGAAGGGTACAAAGAATAGACAAGGCAGTGTTTCCTGCCCTCAAGAACACTGGGCCTAGTAAATACAAAGGGAGAATACAGAAAACCCACACACCAGCATTCTGCTGCAAACAACCCCTTATGAACCTTTTTCATGCATACAGACACTGGGAAAATTTTGACTAATGATGTGCAAACTCCTCATTGTTTATAGGCAAATAAGATTACAGCCAAAATATTACAGGCATCACTTACCTAATGTACAGCAATCATTCCCTAACGGTGAAGTAATAGTGTGTATGTTTTCAGATAAAAACTTTCAACTATTATTAACACACACACAAAAAAAAAACATCTAGAAGAAATCTTCAGTGTGCTCCAGAACATGTTCTCCTAAGTCTTTAAAGCTTAACTAACCAGAAAAATAACCTACTTTTCCTCTCAAGTAAGCATGCTCACTGTTCAAAACGTAATTCTTTTAAGGCACAACCACATGTAACACATTCAACTCACAATCATTTATTAAGTAATTTTTAAACGTATGGCCCTGTGTAAGGTAGACAGGAACAGAAGTGAGAAAATGCAGACAAGAGGAGTTATAAGGTCAAAAATCTGAAATTAGTTTGATCCGGATCTATAATTTCATTGGTATAGAGCACTTATGGGAAGAAAATTCCTTCTACCTAAGCAGATAGGTAACTGTTCTGAAAATAACAGACTTACAGAATGCACTGAGAGGTTGAGTGATGGTGCCAGGATCACAATTACTGTTATGTGTCAAGGGTGGGATCTAAAACCAGAAAGTCTTCATAAGAGTTAAATCATTTCTCTAGGAACTGTCCCATGTTACCTTCCCTATAAGCTAAACAAGAGTTAAAAACCTAAGAAAAACTGTTACCAAGGTGGAATTTGTTATTTATTCAGTTTCTTTTTTTTTTTTTTAGTGAGGCAATTGGGGTTAAGTGACTTGCCCAAGGTCACACAGCTAGTAAGTGTTAAGTGTCTGAGGCCGGATTTGAACTCAGGTACTCCTGAATCCAGGGCCAGTGCTCTATCCACTGAGCCACCTAGCTGCCCCTTTTATTCAGTTTCTAAAACCAGAAACGTAAAATAATTTTGTGGGGCAGAACAAAAGGGGTTAGGGTACCCCTAATAATCTCTACTGCCCAGCAGCTCCACCACTTATCCTTTCTAACTTCAAGAAAACATGCTCCCAAAGATGGGGGAAGACTGGACAGAAGGTGGCCACAGCCCTGGCAAGAGCAAAACCGTGAAGATTTGGGGGTAGGATGGTTAATAGTCACTGTTGACAATAAAGAGTAGAGGAAACAAGAGCCAGACCAGACCAGATGACCATTAAATTACAGAAGGCAAACTTCTCGGCCCTGGAGAGATACTGAAATCAGACTAAGCCTGCAGAAAATCAGCTCTGATTTATTCATGAGGGCAAAAATACTATAAAAAACTAACTGAACCATGTTCTGTGCTCAAAGTCTAGTCCCTAACCTGAAAAGATCTTGACCTTGTAACACAGAAAAGAGATGAACATAGAGGACTTTGAGGAGCAAAGTGAGTTGAAGATGCCCAGTTTTTCCTATACACATTCTCAGCTGATCCTTTGCTACTGGTCACCTACAATGCTGATAGCTTTGAGCACAATGGACTGGGTGGCAGCAAATCGATAAAAATTTTTAAGCCCCCACCATGTGGCAGGCACTGTGTGAAGCACTAGGGAAACAAAGATAGATAAATAACAATCACTACCCTCAAGGACTCACAGACTAGTACAAACAATAATGTGCAAACAAGATATAAATGGGTTAAACTAGAAATAACAAAAGCTACACAAGAAGGTTTGTAGGGCTCTAGGAAATGAACCAGTAGAGAAGAGATGAAAAATAAGTGAAAAGAGTGGGGGTGAGAGAGGGGACAATCTGCTAAAGGAAACAGAATGGAAGGGATTGGTTTTTGAACAAGTTAGCCTTGGTAAGGCATAAGACCACTTCACCATGTAAGATGAGATCAATGAGGATTTAATGGCAGAAGGCTAATGAGTGACTGGAAATAATAAGGGAGGAGAAGAGGGAACTCATGGTGAATGACTGTCATTTTTTTCTGTAAAACATGAGGCAAAACTCTCAGCTGAGAGAGTGGGGGGAGGGGAGAAGCCCTAAGAGGTTTGAGGAAGGATGAAAATGTCTGGAAAGCTGCTGTGGAGAGTGGGATAGGAAGTTGATAGGAAGTATAGTAGGCCTGCCCAGCATGTGTAGCGGACTCAGAAAAGTTGCATTTTCTCCACCTTCATTTAGCAGCATATGTGTAAGCACAAATACAGTAAATGGCAGAAGTAAGCCAAGACTGGGAGTAATCAGTGATATGATTAAGGGGGTAGAGAATTCAAGAGAGGAGGAGAGTGTAAAGGTGAACTGGTTTACCAAGGAGTCAAGAAGGGAAGAAGAGGAGAGGGTGGCTAGTGCAAGGCAGATAGCTGAGAATTGAAGGGTCAAGAGATTGGAGGTCATACTATGAATGAAGAGTAGGATTATGTAAGATAAGGCAGAGGGAGAAGCGAAAAGCCAATAAGTTATTGTTGGATGAGGGGATTTCAGAATTTCTGAGCATGGAGTGACACATTCTTCAATACACAGGAGGACAGCAAGATCTATGACCATCTTTGTGTGTGGTTCAGGTAGGGTGAAGGAGAAGCTCATGGGAGAAGAAAGTGAATGCTTTGGATATTTGAAGGAGAATCAAGACACCTGCTGAAGTCCACAGTATCAGAAGAGGAGCTGGAAAAAAGAGAAAAAATGTTAGCCAGGTATAAAACTTAATGAGGAAGGAAAGGGACTGACCTGGGCATCTGGAGACAACAGCTACCAAAATTTAAATTGGGTGGTGGACATGAATGGCATAAACATTAAAGGAAGAGAGGTTACTGACTGATGGAGGAACAGCAAGAATGCGGAAGTGTCAACGGGGAGTAAAGAGTATTTCAACTCCTCCGCCTCCAACAGTAAGCTGAGGAGAATGAGTAATGGTGAAGCCAGTACTGGAAAAGTGGCCTGAGACATGAGGTCATCAGGGGAAACCCAGGTTTCAGTAAGAGATGGCTGACAGCAAGAGTGGGAAAGGAAAATACTTTAAATGAAGAGAAATTCATTGCCTATGGAATAGGCATTCCAGAAGGGACAGTGGAAGGACTAGGTAGAGTTAGGGTGAGACTTTAGGGTAGAAGGGTTGAGGGGGATGGGATGAGGAATTGGGTAGTAGAGGGTGTTGAGTGGGGTTTAGATCATGATCTACAGGAGTTCAGAGTCCTTGGGATGTAAAGAGTAAGACCAGGTGTGAGAATGTACCACTCCTCTAGCATCAAAGGACAGCCACAACCCAGCTGGGATATTAGCCCGGAAGCAAGAGGCAAAAGATGCCTTGTGCTGGTACAGATGCAACCAGCTGATTTAGGGCAGATGGAAGATGCCTGCCCTGGCTCTGGGCAACCTTTTCTCAGAGGATGTGCCGTCTCCCACAAGAGGGCTCAGAGCCAGGTAGTCATCTTATCTCTCTACAAAAGCAAGCATCATAGGCAATGGGAATATACTAGTCTTTTCCAATGAGTATAGGAGTGAAGCAAGAATGCCTACTCTCCCCTCTATTATTTGATATAGTTCTGGAAATTCTAGCAACAATAAGACAAGAGAAAGAAATTAAAGGCATGAAGCTAGGTAAAGACGATATAAAACTATCCCTATTCCCTGATATGATTTATTTAGAAAATGCTAGACAATCAGCAAAAATACTAATTGAGATTATTAATAGCATTGACAAAGTTGTAGGCTACAAAATAAATTTTCAAAAATCAGCAGCATTTCTATGTGTAATAACAAAACAGAAGAAGTGATAATAAAAAAGGAAATCCCATTTCAAGTAACTTCAAGATGCACAAAATATCAGGGGATAAACCTCCAAAAGCACAAAAAAGACTTGCATAGCTTCAATTACAGAGTGCTCCTTAAAGAAATAAAAGATAACTTAGGTAGAAGAATACTGAATGCTCATGGCTAGGTCTTGCCAATATAATAAAAATGACAATATTACCTAAATTAATTTATACTTTTAATGTTATACCAATTATATTACAAAGTGATCCTTTATAAAATTTGCTAATAACAAAATTCATTTACAAAAAAAATCTGTAATATCAAGGGAAATTATGAAAAGTATAGGAACAAAGGAAGACTACCAATTCCAGACCACAGTCTATATTATAAAGCAGGAATCATCAAAACCATCTAGTACTGGTTAAAGAACAGAGAGACAGATTAATGAAACAGTATAACAAGGGAGATTCAAAAACAATAGAAATTAATAAACTAGTGTGTGATAAAGTGGAAAATATAAATTACCTAGGAAAACTCCTTATTTGATTAAAAGTGGTGGAAAAATGAGAAAAAAAAAAAGTCTGGTGGAATTTAGGCTTAGGTCAATGTTTTAATTAAATATATAAACAATTACAGGTATTCTGTGCTACAGATCTCAAGTTACCCAAATGACATGAGTAGAAGAATGGAACAGGGGCTACATTGAGATTATTTTTTGGTATCATTAATAGATTAAAAAAAAAAGAGGTCTATGGAATCTCAAGATGAAAGCAAGAATGGAACTTACACTTTATGGTATATACAGTTAAGAGAAAATTGGGACAAGCTACATAGATAACTATTTAAGTATGTACAGTGTCCTAGAAGACAGGGGCTAAGGAAGAGAAAGGCTAACACCAATCAATCAATAAACATTTATTAAGCACCTACTATTGTGCTAGACACTGTGCTAAGCTTTGGAGATACAAAAAGTAGTAAAAGACAGTCCCCTCTTCACATAGCTTACAACTAATGGAGAACAACTTGCAAACAAATGTATACAAAAAAAACTATTATAAAGGATAAATATGAATTAATTTAAAGAAGGAAGGCACCATAATTAAGAGAAACTGAGGAAGGCTTCTTGTAAAAGATTGGATCTTAGCTGGAACTCAAAGGAAGACAGGGAAGTCAGGTGATGGAGATGAGGATGGAGGCATGAAAGACAGCCAGACAAAAATAGCATGGAGCGAAGAAATAAGAGTGTCCCGTTTGTGGCACAACCAGGAAACCAGTATCGCTGGAATGAAGAGTATGTGGTGGCGAGTATTTCTGCAGATATCTGTGATGTAACAATAATGACAAGGAAGAAATGAGGGAATATGAAGGATATCTGTGACAGCATTCTACTATTATACTGTTATGTTATATTATGTGTATCTATAATCAGTGCTGCTGCATTTGTTTTTTGGTTTTTGGTTTTTTTTGCGGGGCAATGGGGGTTAAGTGACTTGCCTAGGGTCACACAGCTAGTAAGTGTCATGTGTCTGAGGCTGGATTTGAACTCAGGTACTCCTGAATCCAAGGCCCGTGCTTTATCCACTGCGCCACCTACCTGCCCCGTGCTGCTGCATTTGTAATGAAATGTATTTAAGTGTTCTCAATCACATATAATACTGTACATGTAACAAATATAGGGTAGAATATAATGGATAAATAAATGGATTTGCAATGCACTTAATATTTATCACTTATTTTTGTGCTTATAATATTCAATAATCATTTTGGTTCAACACGAGAATCCTACCCAGACATCTGTCATCTTCCTCTTGTCAACAAATAATTAAAGTACAATTATTTAAAAGGATCAAATTGAGGGGCAGCTGGGTGGCGCAGTGGATAGAGCACCAGCCTTGGAGTCAGGAGGACCTGAGTTCAAATCCGGCCTCAGACACTTAACACTTATTAGCTGTGTGACCCTGTCCAAGTCACTTAACCCCAATTGCCTCACTTTAAAAAGAAAAAAAAAAAGGATCAAATTGTAATGCTATAACCTCCAAAAAGGTTTTAAGAATTCAACTTGATAATGGCCCAGGAAAACCAGCTTGTAAGATACTTGGCATTAAATTCTAACTGATTCAAAGATGGCACATACTGTCTGTGTGACCACATGCAAGTTATTTAACTTTTCAGTGCCCCATATAGCAAAGATGACAATTTGCAGATCTGCAGTGGAATGATCAAATTAACTCAAGCCTAATCAATCTTATCCCATCCTCAAGTATACAAAAAGTCCATTTGTCTATCTGAAGAACAGCAGCAAGAGCACAAGAAAAAGATATATGCTGGTAGGATTCTACAATTGGGGCATTAAGTTTAAAAAAGAACTGAAAATGGCTATTTTTGTTATCAGCCCATGATCAGGGTTTACTGTTTTAACCTGTATTATACAATGGTGAGATGGGCTAGAAAATATTTTACAAGCCGATAAAACAATTAACTGACTCATAAAAGACTTTTTAAAATACTTGTCAGAAGCATGCACTATTTCTTGAATAGCTGAGCTTTAGAAATCTTTTTCTCCATTGGATTAATGTAAAAACTTGTGTCTAACCAACTGTCAGTTTACTTGCCATGCCCTCAACCATTTAGCTACTTGCCTTTTTTAAAACAAGAAAATATACAACATTAACAGATACAGACAATAAGTAAAATTAATACGACAAATTAGATTTAATGCAGTTCCACAGTTACAAAAGCAATTGAAAGTAGCATCATGTTAAACAGTCCTTCTTTAAGCCATCCATTTCATCTGAAACAAAAGCCAGGCTCTGCTGGATATAAATTTTAATTCTTTCCAAGGGGTAAAAAAGCAAAAATCTGCTTTAAAATGGTTTCATTTTGGTCACTATCTTCCCTCTCACATTCTATTACTGGTTAGAAACTTGTCAGAATCACTTAACTTGTTCCCTGTGTGTCTATGCCAGTGCCAATGTGGATGATCTGTATGCCCTAAAAGCCCTCACAGCTACTATATCCACAAGAGCTAACAAAAATTCTTTTGAAGAACAGGAAAACCCTACTTCTAACTGAAATAACATTCTGCACGGCAAGAGACTAGTAACTCCTTAATCCAAAGTAAAATGTTAACTAGCTGGTTCAATCTCACAAGATAGTCTTCTGCCACAGGTTGTAGGTGAGCCTCCTAAACAAACGGATGTTGATTCTGATAAAGACCATATGAAGGGCAGGGACCATTTTTCATTCTTGTCATTGCATCTCCAGTGCCTTAAGCATAGTAGATAGTCAATAAATGCTCACTGAATCTCATATGAAAGGCAGGCTTACAAATTTTTTTCGATTAATTACATATCGCAACAAAATGTTTTTCCCTAAGCTTTGGTATCCACAATCACTCACATACAGTTATTGGAAAATGAGCTTTGTCTCTAAAAATCAGAATCAACATGGTCTACATGGCAAACTATGTGGCCATTAAAAGCCTAAAATTCACTGTTAAAAGCAGAGCACTAACACTTCTAACATGAAATTAGTCAAACATAATTATGCATTTTTAGCAATTCTCTGAAAACATACTTTAAAAGTGATAGTAAAGCCAGCTAATCACTAAAAAAAGAGCTACATTTTTTAAAAATGCATCATTTACATTTGAAAATAAAAGGTACCCCATGCTAAAAGGCCTATATGAGGCTCAGAGAACAGAAAATTAACTGTAACCTCAGAGGAGTTTTTGGTCACAATCATAAGTTCAGGAAATGAAAAATAGTGAAATGTCCATCAGATACACAGTTATCTATTTACTTTACTGCCCCTCCCCCCTTCAAGAAAAGATAATTCCAAAAGGAGTTACCTTGCACAGGGGTTACTACTGTTCCTTTGAAATGTGGATTTATATGTATGTTCTTCGGTTGTTGAGGGGTCACTGGTGGGGGGGTCATCATTATCCTGGGTGTTTCCATCTGGGGTGGCATATGCATTCCTTGAGGAGGAGAAGGATGGTGCGGATGCTGTAAGGGTAGCAGAGGCTGTAGCTGTTGCTGCTGGAATAGACTTCTAATAGGTTGCTGTTGAGGAGGTGGTGGCGGAGGTGGTGGAGGTGGAGGTTGTGGTTGTGGTTGTGGTTGTGGTTGTGGTTGTGGCTGTGGTTGTGGTTGTGGCTGTGGTTGTGGCTGAGGTGGTTGGATTAACCTCGGTGAGTGAGTCTGAAAACCAAAGTAAGAAATAAATCCAAACAAGTCAAAAATAATTTTAGGGCAAAAACTTAAGGAATTCTGATTAAATTTAAAGTGCTATCACTTAGAAAATGGACAATTTCTGAAATCTAACTCAAGTAAACCCATTCATGGTGAAGGGGTGGGATTATTGGTTTAACATGAAGAAAACCCTCACTATGGGGATTTAAAAGACAAGCAGTAGTCTCTTAGCACTCTGTTGAACACAGATGAGACCAAAACTAGCGAATGACCAACTGGCTAAATACCCCAAGCCACCCACGACGGTTATCCCATTGGCACTTCCCAAAACAATCCTGTGTTAGCATCTCTGGAGTCAAAGGAACCACATCAGGCACAGTGCACAATCAGAGTTTAATTCACTGCAGACTACACA